>NW_026136713.1:11489637-12089637 GCF_905237075.1 Dicentrarchus labrax | reverse complement strand
TGTTACAGTCTATTTGTCACAGGTCAGTTCTTTGTCTCAGGTTAATTATGACCTGCGGTACAGTCTGAGCAATGGAGGGAGAGCCTCTTAAGTAGCAGCCCAGTCTGGACATGGTTAACTCCAGTCCCATTGCTGAAGATTGTATGAACGACAGACACTCGACTGTGATAATATTATTGTACCTGAGAGGAGAGCCGTAAAGCAGGAATGTATGTGTGTACAGTGGTGGCGGTGCAGAGCTAACATGTGAAAGACGGAGGGAGAAACAGGGAGACAAAGAAGAGATTAAAGTTAATGTGAGACACACTGACCGTTACAGTGGGGGAGGTCTAATGGGTAATATTGGGTCTGCAGAAATAAAGAATGGACTCTATTCAGCCGTTTTACAATCAGGGCCCCATCCTTTGAGGAGAAACAGTGATAAAGATGATATGACGTCAGTGGAGACCTCTGAAGCTGCTGCACAGAAGCCGAGGCTAACGTAGATATCAGGCAGTTGAAAGGCACATTTTCAGATTAAGATTTGAGACCTACAGCAACAAGGTGAACCCTTGGTCATGTGCTGCACCAATACTGTGAATTTAAGCTCAGCAAAATATTACGAAAACAGTCAAACATATGGTGAAATGCTAAGCCTCTGTAATCCAGATGCTAAACCAACAATGGCAACCGCCTGACCTTTCCTCCACCTTTTGTTCTGTGTAAAAGTCCCCTGCCAGCACATTTTTAGCAAATGCCATGAGTAATAAGCGGTGCCATGCGGTAAGACGGGTAAATAATATGCTATGCTAAGGGTTATCAACAAACAAAAGAAAACCCACCCATAATGGGTCACAGACAGGCCTGGGATGCCATTGTTTATTGATGTTTTTTATTGTTTTCTCCTCCTTCGGTTGCATCCCTACAGTTCTTCTCTGCCTGCATCCTATATCATCTCCTCATCGGTTCCCTTCACCTCTGAGCTTTTCCCTTTGCTTACTGTGCTCCATTGTGATTTCTCCTTTCTCTCTGTTTATTTGTAATGTCTTTGGGAAGTCGTGAGTAGAAGCTGGACTCTGATCACCGATGGCCTGCAGCTAACGTGCTTGACAGGCCACTCAGGTCTGCAGCTCCCCACGCCCGGTATGTGAGGGAGATGAAAATCACTTGCTCTGTATATTTGGAAAGGGTTCTCCTATACATACTCGGCCTTTCACCGCTTACCTAAAGCATATAGAGGTAAATACTCTGTCCACCTGCGTAAACTTCCAAAATGTGGACAGGATTATTGTAGAAAGTGAAGGTGGCCTGTCGTTCCCACTACCAGTTCCTTCCCTTGACCTTTCTTACATCTTTACCACATGCCAAGTCATTTCCTGCTCTGTGCTGATCAAAACTGCAGCTGAAGTTCAGAAACGTTGGTTATACTGTAGATCTGAAGGCCCCAAAAGCCACTTTACAACCAATTGTGTACAACCCCAGTTTGACGGCCAGGTAAACTGTCAATCACTCACACAAAAACCTAGTTGCGGGACTATATGAGACTCATACTTCATTGAAATAATGGCATTTAGACATCATTATAACAAGCAGTGACACAGTAAAGCAGCAAAGACTTAATCACTAATGTCTTTAACAGTCAACAAGGTGAAGAAAAAACGTATTACATCATCTAAGTGTATCATAATGAACCTAAAATGACAATAATGATGTGAGATTACATGGCTCATTTAATGACTTTTAGCGACTTTTGAACTCATAAGAGTTTAACCTGCGCTGTAATCGGTCTCATGGGATTGCATTGTGTGGCAGAGGCCATCGAGAATCACTGAGCAGCCAGAGACACTTCTCTGACAGAGCGGAGGAGGGCACATGTGGTTGGAGGGGGAAGAATGAGATGATGTCAGTGTTTAAGGAAATCGACAGTTTTCACAAATGAAAGCACCATCAGATGTGTTTGGAGAACACAGGTCTGGCAAACTGGATAACAGACGGTTGCAGCACGCGAAACCTTGAAACTGTGTCTGGTGCTTTGGTGGAGATCTAAAATGCAGATTTTTCCTTGTTTCTCACACAAATAAAAACATGTAATAAATAACATTGTTTACAAATGAGAATCACGGTGAACTCGTCCGCTAGTTTGGTCAATTCGGCTCTTTGTTCATTTTTAATTAGAGACACTACAATACACGTATTAGCCAGACATCACGCCATATTTTGTTAAAGTCAGACAATGTCGGGCGACTCAGATAGTTTTCATACAAAAAAATATTTGACACAATCTAAAACTGTCTTTGGTGTTTATGTCCACAGGTTTTTTAACAAAGGGGGGGGAATCAGTATATGAATGAATGGAGGATAGTGTCAGTGTTCCAGGAATATAAGAACCATGATGATGACAATCTGAGCCTCATTAATGTTGATAAAATACATTGATAGAGCATCATAAAAAAATTTATAAATAATTATTCTCATGCCGTTTTTATAGCCTAGATTTGTTTACATTTTAGCAAATTGGCACCATTAAAAGTCTGCCGAATTAGCTACTAGCAGTTCCTGTTTGCAGTGTAATCACTGGTGTACAGACAGCTATCACTGGATTACATTAATACTGAGGAAAACCTTAAATCATGTTGAATGTCAGACAAGCTCTGGAGTTATAAAGTCTTTTTTTAAACATGATTTTAAAAACGTTTATTCACAATCTGAGTTAATGATATCCTTGGAAACTAAAGGCCACAGTGAATCTAAAAGTATGTGCATTATGAGTGCGTGTTCACATTTGACTGAGTTATGTCATTTTTTAAAGCAAACTGCGTCACTCGGTGGCAAGAGGCTGCTTCCAGGAAATTCTAAAGAGGGAGGCCAAACCTCAGCTCTAACTGTCCTCTCTTTGTCACACTTACACTTTCTCTCTTGTTCACTCCGCTCTCCCCTAATTTGTTTCAACTAAAGAAACAGAAATCTCAGGGTAAAGGTCGTGTACCTTGTCCTAGTGAGTGTCAGTCCTACAGAATTGGACTCAGATGAAGAAAGAGGGAGACTTGTGGAGGTTCATAGCCGGCAGGGGAAAACGTTCCTTTGATGGGGAATATCAGTTTTAATTCTCTCTAGTGAATTAGAGTAAGACCTCGCAGGCCTCAGACACACTGCTGGGAAAACTCATGAGGCGTTTCCAGACATCTTGGTGGCGTTAGATTATCTTTGCTGCAGGCTTGCTGCCAAAGTCACCAGGGCTATATTATCTTCAGTGCATCTTCTGGGTCTGTTTTCTGTGGATGCTGACCATGACCATCGAGACCATCAAGTCCTAACTACTGTCCTCAAATTCTTTTATGTTTGATAACGGCAAATCACGGGAAAAAGGTAAAGATAAGAAAGGAAAGGGAGCTTGGAAAAGTTTCCTCTTCAAGGTAACAATTTTACATGGTAATGTATTTTTCTTATGAGGTCTTTTAGCTGACCTTCATTAAATAAGTGTGTATAACAGCTGTTCAACATTGATTTCCCTCTTTAAAAAAAGAAAAATCAGATACAGGGTTTCCTCATCTTTAAACCATGTGTAGAAGCTAGGCCAGTTTGCGAGGCCTTTTTCCAGTAATGGTCTTGTTGTGCTTGGACTCTGGACGGAAAAGCAAGATGCTTTATTTCGTCCTCTGTTCTCCACAAAACAAAAGGGTGCGGTAAACAGACGAGAAGAGAAACTACTGAGAAATACTGACAATGATGTAAACAAGGGGAAGTGAGAGCCACTCTGTTTAATCTAGGTCTGATCAAAATCAAATCATACAGACGGATATCACAAATGAATCAGAGAGAGAAATTCAAGAACGGGGAGAAAAGTCTGACAAAGGAATGTGAGCAGTGAAAAAGAGATGCTCCAAAACAGAAGTATTGTCTTTATATGAATTAAAACTTCCTGGGTTGGAAAGCAGGACAAAGAGACTGTCCTGAGGTGCAGCTCAGCCAATCAACCATGCAGACAGATGGTGGAACAACAACATACCTGGCTGAGTGCATCACCTCTAGTCTCATTTCTCCAGTTAGCTTCTGTCCTAAAGGAAGTCCAACTGCCAGACATGGATGAAGTGTATTCAGTGCAAATGATTCCCAGCGGTCCTCACCTGCTTTCCATTGTCATTTAGGTAATAACTTACTACACTGCTAAGATTTTGCACACACTTGAGGGGAGACTTGTATATCAGTATATTTACTCATGCTTAGATGATTGCTTTATATGCTTGATTGTCAGGAAATAATCAACAACAACTCAGAGAATCGGTCAATCATGCAAGTTACTTTCTGAGGATCTCGTAAGTTGCATATCATTGGGTTTTTGACTGCTGAGACAAAATAAGGTAGATGTCACCTTAGACTTTGGGAATATTTATTTAAGAAACAGTTCTCTGCATTGTTCCTGATGCACATCTGCTCTGCACAGTCAACAGACAAACTCTTTAACCTCCAGAATAAAAACAAGTAGCCGGTTGATTATTCTTTGACGACCGAGCTGTCGAGTCATAAACACATAGCAAGGCAAATTATTTGAAGAAGTAACAGAATGAAAGTTTGAGAAATGAACATAAACTGAGAAAACATGCTGTAGCACTCTTTCTGAAACACTGGCGCCAGCTGACACAGAAGTCAGTGGCTGTATGTCTGAGTGAAGTTGAACGAGTTCCAAACAGTAAAATAGACCAAAATGATGTGCTAAAAGATGAACGTCAAACAGCGACAAAAAGACAGTTGACACAAAGCAAACATGGCAATCCCTCTGAATATTTGAGGACCAACCAAAGGCCTTGAGACACAAAGATAAATTATCTGAACACTAGATAAACACAACCATTTGTATTTCAGCAGAACAACTGTAAAGTTATAAAAAAAAACTCTCGCTTTATTCCAGGAATGGAGAGTCTGGCTTTGATCTGGTCGTCTTTAATGGCCTCATGGCTCCCCTGTTGAACAGTGTGGCCGGCTTTACTGTCCTGTGGTGGCTGTGGAGGCTCGTATTGTATGAAAGAACAGCACAAACAGCTGAATGGATCGAATCAAAGTTCATAATAAAAAGGATGGATATTGCACAGAGAGTGAAGTGACTGTACGATTTGTCTTCTTCAGGCGTCCCCTGGGAGAACGACAGAGAGGAGAACAACACCGATTTTGTCTCGACTCTAAACAACACCAGAGAAGATCATGTGGGCCAAAGAGACTGCAGATGCATGGATCAGGTTTCATGGTGCTCTTATGCAACAACATGAATGCACAAACACACACAATGCAACAAAGGAATAAAGAAATGCATATAGAGATCAGTTGCATCTTTGAAAAAGAGAGATCACAAGCCTGTTTTGACAAATCAGTCAGCAGAACATTTGACTGGAGCCTAGTTGTGGCTTTCAGCATCAGGACGGGGTTTACTAAAAGGGCTTCCTGTTCTTCCTGCTCCCACAAGCTTGTTCACGTCATCATCACCACCAACATCATTGTCAAACGCCCAGAACACAATGTTAACAACAAACAGCAAAAAGACACCGTGTCTGTCATTGATTCTCCATCCCCGTGGCTGGCTCTTCTTTCCCCCCTGCAGCGACGATGTAATTCAGTTAAGGAGAATGTAGCCAACAGAGAGGTCCGGTGAATGGAGAGGTGAGAAAGGATGAGCAATGGAGAAATGGGGGAGAGGGTTTTCCAACAGGGTCAGAGGTGTAGGAATCAATGGTCTGGGAATGTCCGGTCAGGGTCAAAGCGTCGGCACAGATGGACAGAGCAAACAGCCACCTCTCGGGGCAAATGCTGAATCCGGTTAGCAGCTAAAGGAGATACAGCCGGTGCCAGAGGTTAACACAGCAAGAGTTAGGAGGTCAGGAGGCCGTGTGACCTCACCTGCCCTTCTCTTCAGTTTCAGCCAGTGGAAAAAACCTGTTCCAACGCCTGAGGACAGACAGACGCAAGACATGCCACGCTAGACTGGAAGACGCGACACATGTGCACCGGTGCAGGAGTGATTGCACTTTTACAACGGTTTGCTGGCGTGCTAGCCTGGGGAGGTGAAATCAGAGAGATGTTTGTTTTTGTGTGTATTCTTTTGGCACAATATTTCTCATACGCATATATATTTGTAGCCACAGTAGCAGCATGATTCTACGAATTCTTTGCTCTTCTTTCAATGAAGAAATGCTTTCCAACTGATGCTAGCAGCATTTATAATAACTTCAACAGTCACTTCTCCCATATGTCGTCAAACACACCTAAAGGAGGTGAAGAAAGTACTGTACTTGCTAACAAGGGATTCCCACCTGCAGGGCAGAACTTATGTAACTAGCTGAAAGCTTGATGGGAGTCAGGATGAGCTCATAAGTCAGTTGACCTGCAGAAGCCCCTTAGTGAGGAAAGAAACAGCTCTGAGCTTGTAACACATAAAAACCTGGATTAAGAACTGAGTGTTTCCTCGTGTAAAAATGGTTGGAGGGAATTATCTATGCGTAATTGTGTATCTACAGTATAAACGTGTGCCTGCTTGATGAGTCCATCAAGGCCAGATGTGTCAAATCCAACAACTTCCAAGAAACAAATCTTTGATGTGAAACACGCGTCCACACATCTGTCCATCCATCTCTCCATCCATCTCTCCCCTTTCCCACCGACCTGGGCCTGCCGATGTCACGAGCGGCCGAGCATGTGTCGGTTCAGGTCGGAGGTCGGACATAAATAGATAAATAAACAAGCGGAGCCAGCTGTCAACCAGACAATCAAACTACAGCCAGCAGCAGATCCCTTTCATCACAAGTGCTGAGGATTATGCTCTCACAGGAGAACAAGACAGAGAGGAAAAGAAAACACAGAGATATGACTCCAGAGAAGAGAAATCGCAAGGGGAGCAAAAATATTTGATGAAAGCATTGAGGTTAATGTGTGTTGATGGATCAATTCACGAAACTGTGGATACACCTCCCATTCTATCCACTGGGGTGCTGGAGATGTCAACGGCTTTCGGCCCTTTATCTCAAAATCCGAATGGTTAAAAGTGACAAGCTTATGAAAAATAATGTTGGACTTTTCATTTCTATCTCTCTCGGGCTCTACATTTATTGTTCTTCATTCTAATGACTCTTTTTGAACAAGTAAAAAAGGTCAATTCACTCTGACAGGTCCTGAAGTGATCATAAAGCACTGACAGAGTGTATGTTGTGTTTAGTGATTAAACCCCACTTTACACACAAAGCTGTGACTGCAGGATTATTGAAAAGTATGCAGGCATAAAAAGGTCAAATAGCTACTTGGCTGCCATCTAATTCTAACTTAAAAATATACAAAGAAAGATTTTTAAAGTGATCCAAGATGCATCCAATATTTTGATGTCTCATTGTTACATTTTCAGTTTTGTCTTGTGCAATCTCACAGCTAGTTTTAATTTGCTATCCATAATAAAAACCTGTTCAGCCACAAAACCTCAAAACTCTTAATGTGGCTTCCACAACAACGGACTACAAAGATGAATCTTTTCAAGTGGAATTTCTCTGTAGGTTTGCCAGGAAAGACGGGTAGAGGAAAACTAAGTGGAGGAGGCTGCTTCTGCAAAAAGAAAACATTAAATTAAGTATTTGTTAAAAATGTGTTAGGTAGCACAGAAATGACACAGCATAAGTGTATATAAAACCACAAATTTGGCCTCTTCCCTCTCATCGCCTCCTCCTGTGTACAATGGTATTTTGAAGAGTAACAGAGAAGCTCCGAGGCAGACCAAAGACTTATCAGCTGCCTCTAAACTTGCTAATAATTATTTAAACTGCATCTTCCTCCTGAAGTCTCGCCAAGCTCTGTGGGAATTAGACAAAGCTTCACAAAGTGAAGTCAGTGAGAGTTGCAGACGGTTTTCATCACAGAAAATAACAAGCTGTGATTATTTATTGTATCCACATCATACGCTAACCATTAAGTGTCCCCTTCTTTTGTTTAATGATGGATCCAGACTGTGTGGTAGAAACAATGGTGTTTAAAGAGGAGGCAGTTTACACCTCTCGGACTTGGACACACTTCCAAGGTTGCATGTATTCTATGGTCTGCAGCTGTTGACCAGGAACTATTTTTCTGGTAATTTTACTGGTTATAAATTAATGAAATTAAGCAGACACGTTGTGTTCTTCATGATCAAAGATGAGAAAATACTGACTAAAAAGAATAAACACTTACCTAATTTATTTAACTGACTTTTTAGTTCTTGTTTTTCTCTTTCAAAGTCACGAGTTACGTTCTTGGGTCTGCAGCCAATCTGAGCTAACCTGTCAAAGCCAGTGAACCGAAAAATGAGTCCCCAGGAAAAGCTAAGTGTTCTGACTCATTCAGGTAACATCATCATTTACAGTGGAAACACACGACAGGCAGTTATTGTTCCCCCCCGGTGGAAGACAGCTAAACAAACACCAGGGGGGGATTCCTTTTAGTGCGACACAACTTCACTTCCACATGGTTGCGCGGGTTAAAACCATCTGGTGGAGTTAAAGTCTGACTATTAGCAAATGTGCAATATTTTATTTCATCTTAACCTCTTTTTTTCTTGAACAACACAAACAGAGACCACATTCTCTCTCTCTCTCCACCACATTGGTGACCCCTCTCCAGCCCCTTGGGTGTGGAATTAGTTAACCATGCTTGACAGGAGCTCAGATCAGGTGTCCCTCTCTCCCTGCGGGGAGGAGGCAGGGCTGAGGTGACCTGTAGCCTGAACAGGAGTCTCCTGACATGGGGATCAAACTGTGGCACATGCTCCTACATCAACCTCCACTCCACAGGGAGGACAACACACATACATCTCTGACACCTGGGTCTCAAGCCTTCCCTACAGCGTGTCCAAAAGGATTACACTAGTGGTTTATCAGGTTTTAGATGATTAGCTACAACTCATGTATACCTTATTTAACCGTCAGACAATTTCAAAAACACACCACAAATCATGAGAGAGACATGATATTAACTTGCAGTAAAAAAAAGTGCATCATCTCTGTAGCAGCAACATCATTGTATAAGTCACTCTGTATGTCAGGCTTTAAAAATTCAGCATGGGCAAGTGGATCCAACCAGTATTTCACTTGGCAGTCACTTATCCCTGTTCACTGTCTGTATCACCTGCTTCATAAGATTAGAATTACATTTGTGCTGTATTACTGTAAATAATTCACTTATTACAGTGACAGGTCTTGGCACAATTCATTATTGCTTCAATCATTCGTCAAACTTACGTGAAAGAAAATTAAAATGTGGTGAGTTATAAAGAGAGATGCTCTGCATGCATCCTTCTTGTGGAGACTGTTCAAAAAGAGAAACATCTGGACAAAGATAACGTTACTTCATCTCCCTCCGTAGGACTATTTTTAAATACAGTAATTATCTGAGCATGATAACCCTTGTTATTTTAGATCAGGATTGCTAACACTAAACTTTCACTGAAGCAGTGAAAAGGGAGAGCAGGGAGCAGTCAGTGACATCAGAATATCTGGCTCAGCTGTCTTTGGCTGACAGTGAGCGGCTCATTAATGTGAATCTGGCACAGCTCTCGGTTACACAAAGACAACTTATCCTGTTCGCCCTGCTGCTTCTTTGCCATGCTCTTTCCTAACTTTTTCCTGCATCTCCCTCCCCTTACCTGCATTTTCCATCCAGCGTCATTTATCCTCATCCTTTCTTGTTTTCTCTCTTTCATCTCATCCAGCTCCGGTTTTTAACTTCACCAGCATCCTTTCTCCAGCACTTCATTTCATATGGCTGCAAGTCAGACGCACAGCTGCTCTGCACATTAACATTACATCCCTCAGTGACAAACAAATGCATGCGTACAAAACACTTTAAACTTGATACGCTCCAGTAAAAAGAGTTACTTAATCAGATGGCAACATCCATGTCAGACACATTTTTTAAGGCTGTAGCCGTGCATTACAGAAAGAAGGGGCCTCTTTTATGGTCTTAGAGGAGGCCTCTCTGATATAGCATGAACAAAATTGTGTGTGTATGAAAGTGGGGTTGTGTGTACATGTGCCAATATCTCTGTTTAAGGATAGCCCGAGTTACTGTACAAATAACTGGAAACAAATTATTCTGTAAGTAAGGGAACAGCCTGTAATAAGCAGTAATGGGCCATCTGTCCCTGCTAAATAAAGGCGATACATCACCGTCCGACCCCCCTTGTCAACCAACCCAATGCACTCTTTGTAGTTCCTGTGAGTAATATGTCATCAACTATACCTTTAGTGTTAGACGAATGGAGACCAAGAACTCTTAATCAAGGATGAATGAATGCTTGCCTGTGTGTTTGACCATTTACTGGCGCACACTGAAGACATGTGCTACACTACAGCTGGGTTTAATTCACAGGCAATGTAATCAACTCAGAAAAGGGATTTTCTTTAAAACACAAATATTGACACACATTTGGCACACTATTGTCAAATCCAACTTATTGTGAAGGGAAAATGAAAGCGGCATCGTTGGTCTGCAGTTTGGATTTATGATTTGAGATGGAGGCATTCTGTACATTCTGTACACTCACCAAAACAAATATGTAAACGCTGCTCCCCATACATTTGCAAACCTCCCCGGTCCGTAACTAATTCTAAACATACTCTACGTATATATGTACACACATAGACACACATTTTCTTCATATCCTTGTATGACCAGCTGGGACAGCGTTTCATTTTGATATTTATCTGAAACCTTCCCATTGCCCGAGGAGCCAAAGTCTTACAACAGAATTCATATCTGTTACCACATCACTGTATCTGATACAGCATTAGACTGCTCGACATTTACCTTACATACCACTGACATTGGACGCTGTTTTTTCTGATATATCTTTGACTTTTAAGCACTCATTATATGATGATTTAATACAGCTGAGAGAGGAAATCAGGACAGGATATTGAATGAATAAATATGACAATGAAGAACCTGATGACATGGGGAGAAATAGGTTTTAGTGTGGCCAAGTTCCACAGTGAGACCCAGAGTTTCTCATTTGGGTAGTGGGCTGAGATTTACAGAGCCCCGGAGTATAAAGGAGGTTTCAGACTGTGTAACAAGACCATCAAAAAGCAGCTGGGGCTCCACCCTGCAGATACAATGTATTAGCGTTTTACACCACATCCATCAGTGTTGAGGTCTGTCTCGGAGCCAAAGGACTGCAAATACGGAGCAAACATCTCTCCACACGTCTGATTTAAACACTGTTACATTTGACGCTTGCTTCCACTATTTTTTCTTTGTCTGTATTATGTTTTTTCTCAATCTTAATGTATTTTTCACTCACTAACTATATTTCCATCCTCATTTTGTGAACATTTTCAGTGAATTCCCACGAAGTAGGCAACTGCAAAAAGACAGGACTACTGTCAACTATTACTCAAATAGTCTTAAACACTTCTACATCCATGCTAATCTCTGTGAGGCTGTACTAAGCGGTGAACTCTGTGACCGGCATAGAAGCCAACACAGAAGTAATAAAAACTGCAGTTCCTCGAACAGCCACTTGAGGCAGGCTGCAGAAGAATCTCCATAAGCCCCATATTAAAATGAGTTACTGCAGAAATTAATCTGTTTACAGCCTGGTAGAAAATATAGCGCAATACACCATTCATGACAATATAAGTAGGATTACTTTGTATATAACTCACTGTTTTAAACTATATTAATATGCATAATTAAGGAAATGGCTGCTTTGAGTGACAGGTAGGTGCCGTCATAGGTGGCTGACGCAAGACACAAACTACAGCTGATGCTAGCATGGTTAAAATGTGTAAAATGTGTAAAATGTTAATTCTTTGGTAACACAAGTACCTTAGGTTACCAAGATGTGCACACAATATGAAATCTTACTTTCACTCAGAGATCCTTCACCTCTCCTCTCTCTAATTCTGTGTCCCTCTTCCCCCTGTTCGTTCCCCAACCACAGGTTTAGGATAATGAGCAGAGGGTCAGATCCTGTTTAACCTTTTCACCTGACGTCTCAGCAGGGAGCTGATTGTTTCTGACACGAGCGGAGCTGGGGAGGGAAAACTGCAGAACAAGGCCATTTTCCTAAAAGCTCAGGATTCCTCACATTGAGGGATAGAAAGAACATATGGTTATGAACAGCTGCTGAGCCAATGCATCAATATGAAGTCACTGAGGTTAATGGTCCCTTCCGATGTTTTCTTTGTCTGTGCGCTGTATAAACACACGTAATTACACTATGGCCAGTATTATGTTTCTCAGTCAGTGCAGTCACCTTCATATGTCTCCACAGTTTATTAATGTTTCAGCAAACTTGGCAACATACATAATGGGGGAAGAAAGACTGAAAAATTGAGAGGATGCACACAAACACAATGTGTGTACAGTAAGATTAGACGTGCCTTTATGTGCTGTCAGGATAATTAGATGTACAACTTTGCAACCAACCTTACAACTTAAGAAAGGAAGGAGTGAACAGCTTCAAAAGACCGTTTGAATTTACTTTGCAGTGCATGCAAACTACAGTAGATTAATGTGAAGGCCAACCCGGCGTTTGAGGGATCCAAAAAGCTCATCTGCTTCCCCAGCTGATGTCACAATTGAGGTGCGTTGGCTCAGTCAGATATTAATCAGTGGATATATTGATGTAATATAGTTAAATATTGTCTGATACTTGGACATCGCTTGCTAAAAGTTATAAATTGTGTTTTATGAGGAGCATTGGCTGGTGGAGCAAGCAATTACGTGCATATGGAGCATGTTGCACCTCATCCAAATATGAGCATGCTTCAGAAATTCTTTGGATTGAAAATTCCTGTAAAAATAACACATGTGTGTCCAGATATGTTGTTAGTCATTTCTCTTGATTGGGACAATAATAACAAAATGCATAAACTTAAAATTAAATGGTATGCATAACTTATATACTATATCATTTAACTATATCGTTTTTGTGTCCAGTTTCCATGTTGGATTGAGTGTGTTATCCCCTTGACCTAAAATAAACTACAGTGCTCATGTTCATTGTCAGTGACATGTCAGTGACACACGACTATGTGGCTGTTTTTGGAACAACAACGGTGGACTATGGAATAAACTATATCAGGCCACGGCCACACAGAGAATACCTGTCAGTAAGATCAATTTATTATTGGTTTCAGTCTTTGTATGAGATTTGTTGACAATAAGAAAGATATAGAATATCACTCCACTTATCCTTTAATGGTGTAGATAATCCATTTACCCATGCACATTATTCTTTACTTTAAGAGTAGCTTTAATCTGGAGGTAAAAGCTACTGTAGTCAGTCTGACAACGGTTTACTTGCGGAAAAACATATTTAAGATGAAGAAATAAGATGATGAGTTTCTTTTTCCACTCTTTACCTCCCTGTCAGGAGTTCATTAAATCATCAGGCAGTATAATTTATTGTTTATAAGGAAAATGAAGACATTAATAAAGGACAGATTTCTAATTAAACCCTCTTTTCATCCCTTTCATTCCTAATAGAGGTTATTCTCTCAGACTCTGTGGGTCTTGCCTTCAAGTGCTTGGCAAGAATTATAAATGCATCGAGCATGAAAGGGCAGATTGCCAACAATTTCAAACAAAATGAGAGACCCAATCATTCACACACATCTCTTTTTTTTCTAAATAAAAAGAAAATGACGCAGTCACTTTCTTCCCTCTCTCTTTTATATTGTGGCTCAGTTATACGCAGTTCACAAGACGTTTACACAACGCTGCAAACAAGGCTGATGAAGTTGGTAGTGGTTGTATCTGAGGAAGGCAAAGTCCAACACCAACAAATGGCAGCACTCACAGCATGACAAAAACAGCAATACAAAACACGCATAAACATAAACCACTCCAGAAAGCTTGTTTACGGAGTTAGGATTGGATTTCCTTGAGGATATCCAAGGTCGCACACAAGCTAAGCCTGTAAATATGCCCCAATTTTTCATAGAGTAAAGATAATCTACACCAGATTTGAACTTTTTACACATATTGGGACCATTAATAGTTCCCTTTAGGACGCTCTAGTTTAAATCAGCACTTTGGGATATAAGTCCTACCTGCTAGGATTGATTCTTCATTTTATCCATGTGTTTACACTTCAATCATCACAAACAAGCTCACTCACTACAGGTCAGATAAACCTCACCCTGATTCCCATCTGACCTAACACACCACAACAGAGGGGTGTGGGGGTGAGGCAGTGCAACACATATGCTACATTTTCCATAATCACTGAAACACTAATAGATCTAGTATTTCAAGCAGAATATCAACAGAATTACTTTCTGATTGATGCTTTGAAAATATGTTAATATAGCCTTGATATATACTGTAGTAGATAGGAATACGTGCTGAGAGGACACCAGAGGGGGGAAAAAGGGATGTGCAGTAGTAATTTGTGTTCAGTAACATTTATGTATTTTAAGAGACTACTGTAAAAAGATAAAGATCTCTGGCAGAGCCTATGATTTCGGAAAACCTGGAAAAAGTCAAGCCAAATCCTCATTGTTTAAAGCTGCTGCAGGCATGTTTTCACTGACAACCACAATGTGGGTATGTGGTCAATACCAGGTCCATACGAAACCTGGACTATGTTTGGCAGAAAAATCACAAAGATAAACACACCATGACCCTCGCTTTCATACTAGCATTTCTGCTCCTACCCCTTGCCACACACACATACACACCGGCCGTCGACACATGTGAGCTGAGGCTTGTTTGTGCAGAGCATTCCAGCATGACGCTTCCCCAGCACATTAAAGAGCCCCCCCAGCAGGCCAAGCTGTGCCCCCCCCAGCACGCATCCGTTGGGTCAGGGGAGGGGGTCCTATTTGCTTTATTGCGTTTGTTTTGATTCTACAGTCAGTATCCAATAGCGGCCGCAAGTGCTGAGCTCTGAGTTTGTTGTTGTACTGTATGCATGTCCTTTTGAAGTGCCGGGAAACCAGGCTAACTTCCACTGAGAGGCAGCGTCACCAGACTTTGTACTGCAAAAGCAGCTGCCACACTTACTCTTACCTGGACAATCAGCTCTCTAATTTCTATTATTATATTTGGAATAAGAAGTTATTTTATTACCACAGTAGTCATTGGAACACTCAGGGTAGCCATTTGCTTTGCACAAAACACAAATATAACAGCCAAAATATAACTTAATATAACCTCAGATCTGGAGTCCCA
Organism: Dicentrarchus labrax; assembly: GCF_905237075.1. Lineage (NCBI taxonomy): Eukaryota > Metazoa > Chordata > Actinopteri > Moronidae > Dicentrarchus > Dicentrarchus labrax. Next base: position 12,074,475 of record NW_026136713.1, on the reverse strand, counting down.
GCAGAAATATATTAATTTGCTGTAGGACTATGGCATCACAACAGGGACATAAAGTGTGAGATGTAATGGATTATTTCTGATAGTGAGATGTGAGAGCTGCTCAAAAATATTTAAAAGATGAGCATCTAAAGAAACTACTCTTGCAGTAGCTACATGATTAGCTATAGACTACATTTATATTGTATAATGGGATAATGCATTAAAGTGTGGACACTAACTTTTAAAAGAACTAATTTCTTTGCTGTTTTATTGACTTTAAGACTTTAATTCTCATAATTCTCTGTTTAATAGTTTCATGGACATCCTGGATCATCTATATTTCAGTGTGAAAAATGTGAAACAATACAGTGTTTGGATGTTTATATAATGTAGGCTACATACCCGTTACAACTGGTACAGGTCTACTTGCTCTCTATCAGGTTAAAATCTTAAAATAGCCTTGACAAAAATCCTCAAGGCTTATTGTAACATGTAACATCTTGTTATCCACTTGCTTCTCAGCTCTCTCTCTGTCTTCACTATGTTGTCTAATAATGTGCGGATAGCTGGAGGTCAGCTGTGCTGTTCACAAGTCAGACACACATTGTGACTCACCAAGACGTCTTTATCAGTTTTTTTATATCCTGACAATCAGACTCAATGAAAATCCAGACGTCCATGATTATATCTGTCACCAACATCAGGTTGAAACTGCTGCTGAAACCGGTGATGACACAGTCTGCACAATTATCTCTGCTTGCAGTGATTGTCCCACTGTGTGTCTCTGTACGCTGGAGATATAACAAAGCTCTGTCAAGGATGAGTCATTGCAGGGTAGACGGGAGATAGTCTGTGGACCAGGATGTGTCTCCTCCACCACTCCCCCCCACCCTTTCCCCTGAACCCCACCAGCAGACACTCTGAACTTCGGATGGCACCAGCCCCGACCACAGGAGCCTTCCCTGGCTATAGCAAGTCTGAGAGGTGGTTGAAGGAAGAGGGGGGGTCCTTGTCACTTGTGTCTCCCTGTTGGGATGTATACAGCAGCCAGGCCCACCACGCACCCATCAGGAAATGCTTAAGTTTGAGTTATTATGCTCTCAGATATACACACGTACAGACACATATGCTTCACAGAGGCATGTATCACTCTCAACATAAGTAAGTTGGGCTTGAAAGTTGTTCTTGTCATACTTTTTAATCAAACAGCAGAAAAACTACTCAGCTTGTATTTTTTCTGGCTGCCTTTTCCCCAGAGGAAGGAGTGGCTGACAAAGGATGTATTTTTAGATGGGTGAATAACTGCAGAGTCACTGTGTGAGCAAGTCTGACGAGAACAGAAAATAAAAAACATACAGCAAAGTGCTGAAGGAGTAGAATACATTTCAGTGTTTTAGCCACAGAAATCACTTCCACATGGCTGACTCAGAAGAGCCAAAACAAGACTATGATTAATGATATTTACTGGCACATTGTCAATGTGCGTACAATGTATGCACCACAGATATATGCCCCAATCTGTACCACTGCTGGCTCGACACATGGAGGTCATTCATTCTCATGTGTTGAGCGCGGTGGTTTAACATATCAGTGAGAAGCAGAGAGGCAGTGATTGGAAAATTGGGAATATGTGGCACTGCGATAAAAAAGAAAGATGGGGAGAGATGGAGAGAGAGAGAAAGGCAAGGGGAAAACTTGAACCACATACCTGATATGAAGGAAGGAGGACCACAGGGGGATAGCATCATGAGGACATGAGAGAGGGAGAGAAAAAAAAAGAGAATGGTTAATGGTAAAGAATAACAATTAAATGAATTTCGGCAGTGTGGATACGTCTGTGAGCGTGCATAAATGTGTGCCTGCATATGATGCATGAGACTGGATGTGTGTGATCTTAAGACTTCAGCGACATACCCAGCTGTCTACCAATGCCTCGGTTCTCCAATCAAAATAAACCTCCTGAAAACCACAAATCGCATGCACACATTTGTACTTCTACACTTCACATTATTCATTCTCCAGCCACCAACTCTGACCTCAACCATCACAGCCACATGCCTAACCCCATCCCAATGCCTCAACCTTAAAAACCAAGTCTGCACAGCACTTTGAAGGAGTGGATTGGCCAAATGTCCTCACTTTACAAAAATGTCCTCACTCTCAAACTGCAATTATTATTAATACTATTATTATTATAACTTTTATATAATGTGACTTTTATTACAATTTTCAAAACATGCGAGACAGACAAAAAACACATGCCAATAAACTAGTAGAAGAAAAATTATTTTAAAGTCTGGGGGCTTTGACAGCAAATCCTTTAGTTTGTAGACTAGACCAGCAGCCTCATTTATAAAAATGTTCTTAAATTCGATTCGATTAGATTTGTATTCTTTGAACTTTTTGATAATTTCCAATGGTTTGCTTACGTTAGATTCATAAAAGATACTGAGCATACAAAACCTTGCTTACGCCCATTTGTAACTTGTGCAACAAAATCTCCAATGAACTTAAAATGTACAGCATTTAGCGATTTCCTATGATATAATGCTAGCACTAATGAGGGTTTAGTCAGTTATAGTCATGGACCAAAAGAAAAAGTCGAACAGAACATTTCTTGGAAAACTAAATAAAAGTTCTTCAAAGATGAAAGGGACTTGTAAAACTCTGCCCCTTCTACTTTCCAGTGTCTTCCAAGAATGCAAGAACATCCATTGTTACTTCTGTCTAATTTGACACACAATTTACAAAATATCGCATCCTCTTAATATTATAACACCTTGTGTCCAGCATTTAATTCCCCACACCTTTAATTCATGAGTCCTATCACATTGTTAATAAAGCTAATGCAAAGTTCACCACAGGCTTGGGCAAATGTGCTTCCCAAACTACAATGCCCATACATAACCAGCAGGGAAACCACTTAAGTAAAGTCTAGACTTTTCTTAGAGATAAGATTATTTCCACATCAAAGTAAAGTTTTATAATTAGTCATTTTTTACACAAGTCATACTTAAGATCAAAATGAATCATATGTCTGTTTTATATATGAGGCTCTTGGTGTCTACCAGCAGAGGTTTGTTGCAGGATCTGAGGTTGTTACAACACTCTGAGTCTGAACTCAATGTTTACATGAATGCGTGTCACGTATGTGGATTGCCCTTGTAAAATGCCACTGACCCCCTAACTCTACACACACACACACACACACACACTTATGTCCTGGTATCTGATTTCATGAGATCGCTCTCTCCTGATTCATCAATAAGGGACACTGACACCATTTGTCCCCAGATTAGGAGTGAGTCTCTGGGACAGGTGTTCAGAGAGGTGCGGTCTGTGCAGAAAACCTGACGCACAGAAATGTTTTTACATGTGACACTGAGATGTGCAACAAACTATATGCAGATCATATGTTGGAAGTGTCTTGGACCGATCATTTAAATGACTCTGGACACAAGGGGGAGCCTTTTGGCAGCGGAGCAGGTGAGAAGCTGAATTATACATGAATCATTCATCCACTGACTGAAGATCTGACAGTGACATGAGGAAACCATATTCAAAATTCTTTCTGTTGCTCTGGTGGAAGAACTTCCACCACCACATAAACAATGGTCCTGAGTACTTTACATAACAGATTATCCATTAATTATGAACATTGGCACTTTAATGGCCACTCCAACCCAAACTCCAGCCTCTGACTGATTTACAAGCAGCAGAAGAAGAAAGTTATTCCTTGGTGAAGAGGTACTTTCTCACAGTGACGGGGTCGGTTAGAGTGGAATTTCCTGAAGACAACACAGTGATCTCAACGTCTCCACCTGCAAATAATAACAACACGGCCGTAAACATCACTTTACATTTCTAAACAGCCTGAAAAGATTGGCCCAGACTTCTCTCATGCTGCTTTTCCAGCGCTTTCTCTTCTTCTCCTCCCTGTCTTTCTCCATCCCTCTTTGGATCCACGCTGTTCCTCCAAATCAACTCTCTTTCATCCCTCACTTTCACTTTGGCTCACTGTATGAACTTCTCTGTCCACCTTTATCCTTCTCCCAATCTAATGTTCCTGTCTGCCTTACTTTTGAATGAACAGCAACAGCATTTCCAGAGAGCCTCTGACAGTCATTACATTTAGATTACCACAGTGGAGTTCATCAAAGTCAGATTATTTCAGTGCAGCTCATCAAAGTCATATTCTTTAACAGCTTTATACAGTTCAGGATCTGGATCAACAAGGATCAACTGAGATCAGCACTTCCATTTTAACTTCAAAAAAGGCATGTAGAGGCCCAAAGCCTGAAACACCCGCTCTACAACGCAATGGGAGGTTAAATAGTTGCTGAGGAAGCACAGATACAAAATCAGGGATATTTTAGTATTGGGCGGTGCTGCACAGCTTGAAACCACCTGACAAGAGCATCCAAAAAGCAGATGTGTCATCTTAATACAATACCTGTGCTGCAGACCGAACCAAGCCAGAACAATAGACACTAGCACGCAATGACAACAAATACACACCATGAATGTAGCTGAGGGGACATGTGGAGGACATGAGGCGGTTGGTGACAAAAAGCAGACTATGGCTGTGATCAACAATCTGATGATAGCAAAATGCTCTATTAAAAATTTTGTTAAAGTAATAAACAACTTAATTAACTTTTAACTTCATCATCTGCTGCATTGATCTCATTTTATGGACCATGATCCACTGAAAGTCCTACGTCTTATCTCTCTGTGCCGTATGCAAGTCTTCCATTCGACATGGTTGCATACTTTATTGAGCTGTATTTCCTCTGGCCACAGTCTGGAGTCTTAATCATACACACAGACACACACACACAAACAACCAAGGCCACTGAAATACCATAACCTAATGTCTCCAACCAGAAAAGGCAAGCTAGAATCACAAAGTGTGGGGAAATAAAAGATGAAAGATTCATGAGAGATTCATGAGAGCAATTTACTTTATTTATAAAGTTATAGAAGCGCAAATATTATAATTTATAATCTAGGCTGATATTGGAGTGCAAGCATCCGACACAGATCGGAAGTGAAGGCGTACTGACACAACAAAACTGTTTTTTTAATACTCATATGTCCCTGCAAGTTTCCATAGCCCATAGTGAGGTCTTAAATTTAGTTTCTGTATAACATGTAATATTTATGAATAAGAAGCAATGATTAAAGTTAAAGTTATAATTTATCAAAAGTTTAACCCTCAAAAATACAGATTTCAGGTCGCCAATGGCCAGGCAACTGTAGCTCAAGATGTTGTGTGAGTTGTCTATCAATCACAGAGTTCCTCCAGTCCACATGTTTAAGAGTTTTTGGACAAGACGCCGGGCCCTAAATTGCCAGCACTTGTCCCTTAGTATAATAGACAAAAACAAAAGTTAAATAACCCAAATTGTTCACATTTTGGCAAATTATGTTGTGTTTATGTGGGACCTCATTGCTCATAGTAAGAAGTTGATTGAGAAAATATGCTTTCAGGGCTTTTAAAATTGCTAATAACCAACAGTTAATGAGATCTTATGACTTTATTCAAATTATAGTGATATGAAACAGACAAAAGCAAGCTAAAAAAGCTGTGCCAGTAAAATGTTTGGTATTTTTACTTATAGATGACTTACATGAATTATTAAAATGTAATTAACTTGATCAGAAAGTGAATCAATTACCTGAGTGATTGTTTAGTCTAGTTAGGATATGTCCTGTTAATGACCAACTGATAACAGCAGGTCAGCTCAGTATTTTGGTTCTCCATATTTCTCTTCTGCTCTCCCTCTCTGCTGCCCAAACCATGCTGTTCTCATTACTGCTACTTTATGGAGAGGGTCTGGAGTGCACACACACACACACACACACACACACACACACACACACCCCTCCATCAGTAAATGTAACTGAAGATGCCTGTTCTTCTGCTGGCTCTCCTCCTCCCGTTTTGACGTACACCTCGGTCGAGCCGGGGGGGGAGTGGTCGAACTTGTTCTAATGTGATTTATAAATTATTGTTATGGTATAGTTGGATAAATCATTTTGCTGGATACAAAGGTAATTTCGGGGGGTAATGGATGACTTTCATTGGAGAAGAGATGAAAAGCGATATTCTGTACAGGAGCCCTGTGGTTGTGGTGGTCCTGTGGCGAAAGCAAGGCTGCACTCTCCATCCACTGTAACTCATAATGATTATTAAATCACAAAAGGTTAATGAAAACCATCTTTCATTGTCATACCTGATACTTTAGGGACATGTATGTTATGTATATTTACAGCAACGTAACTTAGATTAATCCACTTCTACACTGATTGTGATTTAAGAGTTAAAAGTAAAATTCCTGTTTTCTTGTCATTTTGTAGCTTCTTTATGAACTTTTTTTCTTTCTTTCATCTCTGTTTTTTATTTATTTTTTCCTTCTTCTACTCTTGCACAACCTCCATTGCTCAAAAGAATATGCATAGCTCAAACATCATTACTGGAGTTGTACAGACATTTTATGAAGTGATGAAGTGATGGATTCTTCACACACACACACACACCTACACCTACACACACACACACACACACACACACACACACACACAAACACACACTCACTCACAGGCCTATTGAACAATACGGATTGGCCTAAATCCTGCAGAGATCCTTATCACCTCCCTTCCCTCTCCCCAGAGGGCTAAAACAACACGGATCAACATGTGGCCCATTTTTATTCTTCAGCATCCAGGCTCTCTGCACAACAGGGGGGGTCTAATGCTGAGCAGATCACAGAGATACCACACTATTAGCTCACTGATGGCATCTCAGGACCGGCCAATCACAGCCTGAGAAAAAAAGCTCTCTGCCAATGGGAGCGAGCATCCGTGTCATGCACCGTCTGCAGTCTATTAAAATACAAACTTGGCTAATAAATCGCTATCGCCTTTTCCTGTCCACTGTAAGCTTTGTACAAATTGGTGAACCTGCACAGCCGGACTCAGTGTTGGTAAGATAATTAGACAAAGAGCGGGATGTGGGGGGTGAATGCAAAAAGAGACTGAACGAGTTAGCCTCTGTGAAACACGCTGGTTTTATTACACAGCCTGTTAGTGGTCGAAAGACGGATGAAACTCTTGTGTTGAGAGAGCGGGTGGTTATGGATGCCTTGAGGAGCCACTCGGCCGGTGCGTTCAGTGAAACAGGACAGCAGATGTGAGCAGTAGATGAATAACAGAAGTTTCTCTCTTTCTGTCAAACTCTTTTTCCCATGCTTTCATTTCTGAATTATCTGTCATTTTGCCCATCTCCCCTCTCTCATATCTCCACCATTGTCTCCTACTTATCGTTTTTCTTCGTTCACGTGCAGACTGGATGCATCAACGTGGGTTCCCATATGCTTCTAGCTGAGAGTCAGCTGTCGCTCTTATCGCAGAGTGATGGGCCAGGTCACACATCTGGCAGCCCCTGGCAGGGAAGTCCCCCTGCCCAGCCTCCTCCATCACCCCCACCCCCTTTATGAAGCTGACTGGATCGAGATCTTTCGTTGGCTTTTACGCCTCCTGAAACAACAAAACTGATACAAAACTAAAACACTGAGGGGAGGTCTGTCTTTCATCTCGGAGCTGAGCAGAGGTTACACATGCTCTTGCTCAAGGGCTTTTAAGCACAACACTGCAACACAGAATTGATCCATTATTAATTAATCAGAGATTAATATAATGATCTACCTCTTAATCTCTGATCATCATCCGCTGGCCAACAGCATTTATTTTATAAATGACTCATCAGGATAGTTATGTCATTACAGTTTCAGTTTTTCATGCCTTTCTTTTCAGTTTGTGGGTCACCCAGTTTCTGGGGCTGAATGAAAGAGCTGTTTGGAAAGCAGTTTGCCCGCCTGCCGTGACAAAGCTAAGTCCTAAAACTAACGGAGCCCATTGAGCAAGCGGAAGGCCACTAATCTCCCTATAGATACACCCTGCCGTCTAAACCAGCAGACTGGAAGCACTGAGTGCCACATACTGCAGCTTTAACATAGACCCACAGCAGGCTGAAGTACATCAGCCCTGTGTACAAGCTGTATTGTAAAACAGGCACTAGATGCCAAAATTCTCAGACAATTGTAATGGTGTTAGATGAAGATTTATTGATTTTACTTCAATGACTGATCTAACACAGCTGTTTGACTGGCATATATTCTAACTCTATTTTACGATTTTCCATATCACATGCCATACCATATTACAGTTGTTATAATTTACTATGTTGCAAAGAAAACAGGGTTCAAGTGTTATGTTGCAATGGTTGAAATGTGGCATCTCACATGGCATCTGATTACTTTCAATTGATTCTCCAGAGAAGGATTTTGCAAGTATGAAATGAACCAATGTGGCTTTGATTACAGTGCTTTAGACTCTCACGTGTGTGTGTGGGTGTGTGTTTGTGTGTATGTGTGTGCACAAATGGGCCAGAGAAGACATGCCAGCAGCATTCCTGCATACAAGTGGATAATGACTGACACCCTCCAAAAGTGACCAAGCCCTTGATTTCTGTCTCACAACAAAATAAACAAAATCAAAGTTTACTCAAGAAAATCAGAGCAATGTCAAAGACACAATAGAGAGAGAATATGCAAAACAACCCAACCATGGCAGTTGGCCTCCTCAGATAGGATGACAGTGAAACAATGTAATGTTTGAGTTTATCCTGCATCCATCTGCTGTCGCAAAAATTATCATGGGCATGAGGGAGCACCTGAACTGGTGTTAATTCTTGAATTAGGAAGTCTTGGAGTGCATTCCTATGGCAAACAAGGCACCGCATCGTCTGTCAGAGCAACAGAAACGATTTGGGAGAGAAAGAAAAAGCAAAGAGGTAAAGAATGCAAAACCTGACAAGGTGAAGGAATTCTAACTGTTGAGTCATGGGAAAATATGGAAGGAGTACAGAAAGTGTATGTAGATCCTCCATCGTTCCAAAAGCTGAGTCCATTAAAGCGAAAGAAGATGTTTGCATCAGCGGTTAACCGCAGGATGCATCTCTCTTGGCAGCCCAAGGCGCCGTCATCGCTCGCATAGCCATCGCCACACTGCCCACCAATTTATCTTTGGGAAACCATTGAGGAACACTTTGGACTGGGCTTGAATAAACAAGAGCACGCAAACATTGGGTAGAAAATAAACACTCAAACATGTCGGCCCTAAAGGCCTCTAATTTTAAGTGATCCTGAGAAAAGGTCAGTGCTGCAAAGCATCTGCCTCCTGAGACAAGACAGATGTTACACATCTCTAAGAAGCGTGATGTGGATCTAATACTGGATATTAAAGGATATACATGATATATATGACAGATTTTGGGCATGTCAGTGAATGAAAGGTATATGGGCATAGAACATCAGTCCATGTTACAGTTAACTGGGTTTCAAGGGAGCTTATTGGTTTTGACTGCTGCTGTCCCTCCCATGAAAGGCAGCTGAATGGAGGAAAACCAGTGACTGCAGAAGAACCACTCTGCAGCGACCTCTGCTTCACCTTTACTTCCTTCATATTTCTCTTTATAGTTATCTTTGCCAACCTTTAAGAGCTTAGTGGAAAGAGGGGGATGCCTGCTTTGAAGCCAGACAAGACCATTAGTACATCACAAAGGTATTCTACCAAGGGACAACAATATGTTCAGTGTCTGAATGTGACCACCAAATTGTTCCTCTGGTGATGGATGGCCAGATAGATGAAGGGCAGTGCCACTTCTGCCTTTTGGAGCTATTTGGTCCTCTTCAGATGCAACTTACTGAACTTTTACATATATTTGCATTGTATAAAGGCAAATAAATATTCTGATTGCAGATTGATTTGAAAATGCTGCTGACCTTACATAATGTTGTCATATTTCAGACCACAAACAGTCTGTCCTCTAGCGCTTGGATGCTGTTTTCTACCATATTTGTTGTTTTATATTCTGTTGATGAAATGGTTTGTGTGTGGTCAGTATTTTCTTCTACTGCTGGTGGCATGGTGCCAACATTTTCAACTGCTTCAGGCGGCATATGTACAGCAGTCTGGTCAAAAACCACCTAATTTTTCTCTCCCAGAACACACTGGAAAAAAGGCTGAAGTCACTAATCACCTTCAGTGTCCCGCAGGGGACAGTTCTTGCAATTTTGAATGCTAAAGAAAATAAATGTGGACAGAAAAGCTGTGCTCCAAATTTCCAGTAGCAGTGTTTGATTGATTTTAAATTCATGCATTTTCTGAAATTTCAGGGGCATTTAAAAAAAGAATTCTGACCATGACAAATACACAAAACATGCACATAGATCTCCCACTCCTCTCCGAACAGTCCTTTAAACTCTAGAGAACCCACGTGAGTCATCCTTGCCTCCAGACGCTTGGCATGAGATCAAGCAATGCACAGTGAGGAGAGGGACTCCCTATAAAAAGCCAATAAAGCATTCCTGTCTTTATTCTTTTATTTATCATGACACATTCAACTGATTGATAGCCTTCATTCTGCTCAAAGTGACTGTGCACCCTGCAGGCTGAGGAAGGGATCAAGATAAGAGCCAGCATGGTGGTTTTAAGGTTTTGAGGTAGAGGAGATGATGACTTGATAGCAAGAGCTGGTTTAGCTGCACAGTAGGCTCTTCCTGCCTTACGATAACAAACCTCTGGCTGTTGTCTGTTTGTGGTGGACAGTCGAATATGTGTGTGTGTGTGTGTGTGTGTGTGTGTCCATGTTGCAAAGAAGCACGCTGTGTGCACTGACCACGAGAAATCAGCCGTGTCATGGTGCTGTGGCCCTCCACTGCCACCCAGCCTTCATGCCCTTGGGCTCCGTCAGGTTCCCAGGGGCACAATCAAAACCTAGCATCACTCGCTGACCTTCTAACCTCAGCTGTAAGCGCTCTGATTAAGACCTCATCAACACAATGTGACCCTCGCAGCTGTACGCCTGTGCACACAAGCCCTGCTTTGTCCACCTTTAACACTCACACGGGCACATACGCAAGGGTGCACACAGTTGCACACCAATGCTGACCCAGAATCATTGGGAGGTAGGAACTTCATAACCTTTAACCTCTATGACTAGCTTCTTAATCTCCCTCCCTCCAACCCCTGGGCCTGCTGTGAGTGTGTTTTAGTGTGAGTGTGTGTTTTTAAGGACGAGGCAGTGAGGTGTGAGGAGCAGGAAATGAGCATCCAGATAAGAATGAGCTCGGGTTCATATACATTCAGCTAGACAGCGTGAGTTAACATGTTTGTGTGTGTGTATAGGTGTGTGTGTGAGTGTGTGTGTGTGTGTGTGTGTGTGTTTGCGTTTGCAGGACAAATGACTACAGACCACTGGACAGGAATAAGATGGCAGGGGGCAGGAAGACTGTAAGATGTTCCTTCTATGTGCAGCTTAACCCCCTGAGAGCTGCAGACTCACCCAGGATTTGTCCTCTTATAATAAAGTCATCACCGGGCAAGGTTAATAACCTCCTCAGCCCCGTATCAGAGCTTTTTATACCAGGAAAGATTGGGAAGCAGGATTTAGCTCTAGATTCCAAAGAATTTTTTTTTAAAGACTTTTAAGAAATAGGCTGTTTCAAAAGGAATTCCTTCGGGGGGTCAGAACTTGATTGATGTATGAAAAATTATGATAAGAATGCTCAAAAATAGCAAACATGACTTCTAAAGTCAGGCATCCTCCCCACTCTAAAGTGTTATCTTATGCTATTATTGATAAGAGCAAGCAACAAACTGTGAGTCACATGTGCAAGGGTGAAAGTCATGGTGAGGGACGAGGCTGGAGGAGTGGAACGAGGGTCAGTGTGACGCTCCAACTAAAACAAAAAGTCTCTTCTCTGAGCGCACTGCCAGCTATTCAACACAAAGTATTCATAAATTTACATCCCATTTCAGCTTGTGACTGAGACACTGAGTCTCACAAGAGAGACTCACACACTCACAAGTAGTGCAAGCACACATACTGGCATGCATGAAGCTACACACTCAATTTAATGAGAGAGTCACAGAACCAAAGAGAAAGAAAACAATGGAACATTTGGATTTTATCCCAGACTGTTGCTGGGGTTCGTAGTGGGAGCTGGTTCTATACTTTTATTAACAGGCATCCTGATGGTTCCTCATCAGTCAGGTCACCAAACAGACCTCAGCACGGCCATCAGCTGTACAGCGCTGAGCTCCATAGAGCTGCTCGGACTCTTTCACGGGTGTCTGCTCATGGGCTGCACAGGATTATCACATGGAGAGGCAGATCTGATTTCAGGGCATATCTGCTTACGTTTTTACAGAAATGCATTGGCCAGGTTTAATAAATCTCACAAATTAACTCCCAACCAGGGATACACTGACATTAAAATATAGGGCTGCTGATGCAAAAAAAAACAAGAAGTAGAAATATGACAGCAAAGAAAAGAGGAGATGGAGATACAATAAGGAAGAATCATAAAAAACTTAATAAAGTGGGGAGAGGGAATTTCAGGAAAGTTGCAAAGTGAAATTAGACAATCCAGAAACAAAAGCTAAAAACAAAATGGATGCAACGCTGGAACAACACAAAATGTAGATAAGATGTCTGAAATATGTTTCTAAAAGACATTATAAGAAGGCGATGACTTTGCTTACTTGGTCATATAGGAAGCACTGAAAAGGCCCTGTGGGCTGCAATTTTCCACTCCATCATTAGTCGATTCAGATGTCATGGAAACATGCGCTTTGCCTCCTCCTGGCTTTTTAAGTAGCATGACATTACATTACCCACTAACTTTATCTCATCTCTTCTCATGTAACCTGAACACAAATGTATTCTCAAACAGTCATCAATTCAGAGCTAAACCCCCTGACATTTACCCTACATGGTAGTCCTTCCGTTGGGTTGCAGCAACAAGAGAGATGCTTCTCTGAAACAGGAACCGTGTGCTGTTTGTTGGAAGCATTTGACATTGGAAGACCTTTAAGGAAGTGGCTGTAGAGAGGTTTGAAATTACGAGGATCCATATCAGTGGCTTTTTGTTCAATACCAGGCAATAAATACGATTGATTAGCACATAATTACTGAGGGTGATGATCGCCTAAAGGTCAGCTGGACAGGAGAGTGAATGAGAAGTATTCTTCCCAAAATCAAAAGCTACGACATTAACGGCCTCGAGCGAGACACTTATCCCCAGCTGCAGCAGAGGAACCACTCAGTAGTGAGTACAACAAGCTAACGTAATGGGGCAGACACTTTCCGGCTTTGCGTGATCACATATTCATTTCATACAGCTGCTAGCTATCGTTCAAAGCATAACATCAATTTCTAGATTAACTTTCTACTTTTCAGGTAGCTAACTCTCAACTCTTGTATGTTAGGACTTTCTGAATGCAGGATGAATATTTAACATTGCTGCTCATACGTAGCTGCATGATGATGTAGTTTAAGGAAAAAATGCAATAAAAAGATCACTGTTTATCAGTTATAAATATATACTTAAAATGTATGGTAAACTTTGAAAAGTAGTTTACGTTCATGATCTAATCAATATTGTATCTCATTTGAGTTTTATAAACCAGAGCTCAGAACTCAACAGCTAAACAGGTCAGCCTGCACAGACAGGAAAACCTTCAGTCTTCCATGTCCTCACCTGCATTTTATTTCCATAAACTCTGACAGGTATGTACCCACGCAATAACAGGAATAACGGCTGACTCACACGGTGCACTCTAGAAAGCACACTGACTGTTTGTATATGTGTGTGAGCAATAGTGCCCGTAGGAAATCAAATGTGTGTGTGTGTGTGTGTGTGTTAGGTAAGACTGTATAATGCAAATCTGCCACTAAAAACAGAGCAGACACAAACATTTATAATATCCCATGTGTTTGAATTAGGACGAACAGGATCTGTATACAGTTTAAAGACATCATTCCAGTCCTAGCATCATTCCCACAACAACAGTGTAAGCTAGACAGACCACAGAGGAAGAATAAGTGTTGCCAGAAGGCTCTCTCAGCCAATCAGGTCACTTCTGGTCCTGCAGTTAGGGGTGTTTGATTCTGGGGTTGGGTAAATGATGAGTCTGTGGTGAAGTTAAGCAATTTTAAGGCTTTGTGATCCATCATGCTACTGGGTGCTATCAGTGCTAACCCTGGCCTTATGTGATAAACTGCTACAGTAATGCCAGACCTTTGACCCACCAGCATCCAGTGCACACACTCCCATGGGGGCCAGACTGGCATCCCTCGGATAAGATATGTGCATGTGTTTATACGGTAGCTTCATTTTACTTAAGAAGCCAATGAGCAGGGGGAATAAAAACTGGCAATATGTTGTAATGTAAATTACCATCCTACTCAAGAGGTAGGGCTTGATTTTAAGCCAAAAATTTTTTAGAAGTTTGAGTTAGGCTGTTTAGACGTGCAGCTAAACCAGAGCTGAAACACTTGAATGATAATAACATTGATATCTGCATTTTAGAAAATTAGCAACAATTTTGATAATTACTTTAATAATTTATCAAGCACACATTTACTGGTCCGAGCTCATCAAATATGAGGATTTGCCACTTTTCTCTGTTTTATATCATTATAAATGTATTGTCCTTGAGTTTTGGATTGTTGGTCAGACATGACAAGCAATATGAAAACACCATCTTTGGCTCCAGGAAATTATGATGGCATTTTCATTATTTTCCATCATTTACTAAATTATTAATCAAGTTGAATTTTCAAGTATCCACTCCAATGTATAACACTATAATCCAGCCAGTTAGCTTTTGCAATATCTTTTCCTGAAGTGTTGATCAAAATGTAACCTGATGGTGGTACTAAAGAAAAAACACGGTCAATAAAAGATTGAGATTAATTTTTGTGGATTGTGAACATCAGTACTAAAAATTATGCTAATCTGACCATCTGCTGTTCAGATTTCACTCTGACTTGCACTTCAAAGTGTTCAATCAACAAACTAATCTGATGTTTGGGATCATCGCAATCATGCAAAGGTGACAAGGAAACAAAAATTTCACCATTTTCCAGACTCACTAATGAATCACAAATACATATTTAACCATACCTGAATATATCTAAACTCTGGATAAAACCATAAGTCTGTCATTAGTTGAGACGATCTGCTCTCAACACATTCAGGCTCCTGAGTTTCAAAGAGAGGTTGAGGAAAGCCAGAGCAAATCTCTGACCCCAGCGCTGAGTTAACGCTCGATATGTTTCCACTTTTGCTGTGCCACTGGCTGACAGGGCAACACTCTCTTTTAAATTGTCCGAAGGCATATTGAAGTGGATTTGAAAAAAAAAAAAAAAAAAAGGGGAGCTCTTGGCATCTGGAATTTCTCTGATGGAGATAAAATATAAAACACCGAAAGAAAGAATGCTGAAAATGTAACGGAGACATGAGGTTCCAATAACAGCATAAAATCTGTTTGAAGTGACACACATGAGCCCCCCCTCAGCTCATTACCTGACCCAGAAACACAGACCAACACAGGCGACCTCACTCTGAAACAGAAAGCTGCGTGTTCCTACCCAACCCTATCACACACAGACATCTCCTTGGCCCCCAAAACACATCTCATCTGACACAATAACCACAGATACACATTATCATATGCAAGCAAAGTCCGTCTTTGAAAGCCAGCCAGTCTTTGGAAGGTGAGCCCGTGCTAATACATGGATGGCTGGATGGTGGCTGTTGCTGCGGTTTTTTCGGCGAGGGGCTAACTGAGGAGTAAGAACTGGTTTGTAGGGAGACTTTTAGTGGGGAAGGTGATAACAGCTCGTCAAGGTCATGAGATTGCTTATAAGCTAACTGAATCAAAATGGTGCAGTGCCTGTATTTCTTTAAAAGGAAAAGTTTTGGGAGATAGGCTTATTGGCTTTCTTGGTGAGAATTAGATGAGAAGATTGATAGCCTATCGTTCACATGTCTGTATGATAAATATGAAAGCAACCCAGCCGAAAACCGCCAGCTAATTAGCACTCTAGTCCAAGCTACAGAGGTGCTGGTAGGTGGATTTTGTTACCGTTGGACAAAGCCAGGTTCTTGCCATGAAAGCAAATAAGCGTATTTGTTAAAATGTCCAATTCTTCGTCCTCTACCTTAACCTCAAATCTAAAACATAAAAACATTGTCCCATTGTCCTCAACCCTCTGCCTTTTGTGGTTAATTCCCTGCCTGGATTGCATCTAATAAACACTGGTTACATGCCTGATAGCATCTCAATAAATCAGCACATTTGGACTGAATAATGATTCTCATGCTACGCCAAGTGCATGGGAACTGTCCTTAGGCCGACATCTGTGATAAGAGAACATCAAATACATCAACTGAATCAAAGGATTGGTATAAAGATAACTAAAACCACTATCAGGACAAGGACTTTGCCCTCAAGTAGAAACAAGCTCTGACCTGACTCTCCTTCTCCCTGCAAATAATTACACGCTACACTCCTCTTTCTGCCATCTTCATGCAAAGAGGCCTTATCGCTAAAGCCCATTTCCTGGCAAACAGGAAATGCTCGTCTGCAGAGAGATTTGATTTTTATTACGCAGAGGAGCCAGGCAGGACAGGAGGTAATTAACATGCTGAAAGAGAAAGAGAGAGACGAACCAGAGTTCGATGATGTGACTAACAGACTGTGAAACCATTTATGTTCCCCTGTTTGGTGCCGCTTCCTGAGTTTAACTCAACTCAGATTGTATCTCCTTGAAAATAACACTTTTATAATGCTCTTTAAAAATCTCATTACTCCAGTTAACGGAGTTAGTGTGAACTAACAGGACGCTGTTACAGGGAGCACCCACTGAGAAAAGCAAGCACCCACTTGAGCAGTTGGCCCCCGGGGGCCTGCAGGACTTCAACTAGGGGGATCATCCCACAGCTGAAGTCCGGTGCTGTGATCCTCTGCAAATACATACACGCGCTAAAAGCCCTGCACAATCAGTCATGAGTACAAACATGCATCCAGACATCCACACACACACACACACACACACACACACACACACACACACACACACACACACACACACCCCTCTCATCTCAGACCTCACTTTCTCTCTCTCTCGCTCTCTCACACAATCTCTCTCTCTCTCTCTCACACACACACACACACACACACACACACACACACACACACACACACACAGTGCATAGTTATACACACACACCGTAATTAGTCACACCTGCCATCTGCTGCAGCCCCAAACTGAGACCACATTAAGGGAAGCTCAGAGCATAAGAGAAAAGCATATATGACACAAATTATAATATGAGCTAACGACCCTGTAGTTTGAATTTCATGGTAAATAAATAGTTTGCCCAAATATGCGCACCCATCTCAAATGTAATGTGGATTTTCTGCCTGGAGCTCTGTGAAAGATTAATGGGTAACATGTCAGCTGTTTCAAACAGGCATTCAGAAAACAAACCTCTTAATTGCCCCAGTTGGGCAGCTTTCCTCTTTGATTATTATGCTTTGAGAGGGGTGTTTGAGCTTGGAGAGTGCTTCATTAGTGTGGGAGGGCTAGTTTAAAGGTGTCATTTACACTATACTACAGAATATCTCTATAGAAGTAGTTCCCATGCCTCGGCCTGCACCGCAACAACACCAGCTCCCTCTCTCATTACTCCTCATCGCCATCTGTGTTGTGCTACCTCAAGGAGCTTGATCCAGGCTCTCTTCATCTTACTCACACATGACCTCTGACATGCCCTCTGACTCCACAGGGTCTCTCCAGGGTTGTTCCCCGCGGACCCTGACCACTGGGGCCCTGCTCCGTCACTTATCACCCACCAGGAAGCCAGGATTGTCCGACACCAAGCAGCTTGGCCTGGCCTGCTCTGGCCTCTCTCTCTGGGGAAAATTAAGATGGAGTGAAGGGTTGGAAAAGAAGAGGAAGATATCAAAAGTTCCACTCAGTGTGAGATTCATCCATCAGCGCTGGGGGGTTGTCGTCTTGCTGTCTGCCTGGGGCAAGGCCAAAGTGTGGGAGCTGAGTATCTTCAGAGGACTATACAAAGAATAAATGCAGAACTTTGCCCTTTTCCACACCTTCATTTAGATTTTTATTTGTAACAAAGAATCTGCCACATTTAGGAACAGTGGTGAGGTGGAGCGATGAGACTCTGGGGTCCGATACATCAGACTGGAGTGGTCACTTAACGTAAGAAATTACCAAGTGCCTTCCAACAGCTGTTAGCCAGAGCACAACTGTACCTTCAGTGTAAACTACCCACACTCACTAATGTGCTTATGTAATAGAGATTAAAAGCATCTACATTTCACTCTGTGACTCTGAGCGGAGCAACTTGGGTGTTGCCTATCACTACTCTCACGCTCCTTTAAAGTGTTTCTCACAAGAGGGACATCTGGCCCAATGAGGGGGAATGGCTCATTCTGTCAAACAACATTGAAGGATATCTGTAGATTACTTCAATATTGCTCGCAGAGAGGAGTGTGTTGCAACTTTCTTTTTCCATTTCACAAACGAATGATTCAAAACCAAAGGGTCTTGTCGTTCGTTGTTTCTAGCCGTGCTGCTGGTTGGCTGTGTTTGTGTATGGGGCAGTTTGTGTGGCCCAGCAGAAGAGTGATGTTTCCATTCCTGGTATTGAACTTTCTCTCAGGGACCGGGCCCAAAGGTCATCCGAGTTCTACCAGCTAAACATCACGGACCAATTATAACCCAACACATGGCCATGAAGGCAAACATGGATAAGACAGAGGAGGAACGGTCAGATAAAGAGATGAAATTACTCTAGAATAAGATTAACTCTGAGCCTTGAGATTTAGTTGATCATATAATCCATACTGAATTCCTATTAACCAGCAACGACAGCCCTTCGTTTATGTTTCACTAATCTAATAACTGAGGTCTTATAAACAGCACCGCAGGCATCCAACCTCTACCCTCTGCACACACACATGCACCTCTCACATACATACACCTTGCTCTGTGGCAGTTCCCTCAGGCCTGATGTGGGGTCAAGCTATAGAGAAGATGATGAGAACTGGCAGCCATCTGTCTTCACACCATAATATTGCTGTTTCCTTCCCACAGAAAACACAAGTTGTGTATGTGTGTTTGACTGTTCATCACGGAGTGGACCTCTAGTCTTCGACACATTCCTCCATCCCAGCATCAAGCTCCTGATCGTGGAAGCTGAAGGGGTGCGGCGAGGGATAGTGGGAGGAGGTTTAAGCTCCCAGAAGACCTGTCAATAATGGGACATCTGCTGCATGGACACCAGGTGAAGATGGAGGAGGGCGGGTGGAGGACAAAGAGGGGTCGGGACTCAGGGTGGAAGGATGAGGATGATAAAAGAGGATGTGCTATGGGAGCAAAGAGGGTAAGGGTTGAGAGTGCCAGACGTCCAGGGAGCAGAGGGCATGAGGGGAGGTCCAGTGCAGAGAGAGGTAGAAGGTGGAGCAGTGGCACAGGATAGGGCAAGAGCAACGTAGTTCAGACAGCATGAAGGAGAGAGAGGGGCAGAGGGCAGTGTACTCCTACCAACTCTTCAAACACATTCCACTACACAGACAGTCATTACAATCTGAGCACATGGAGACATTACAAACATTACAAAAATCAACCCCGGAGAGGCTGAAAAAGTAGTGAATCAACTCTGAGAGAATACAAGCACTGTATGAAGGAGTCAGAAACATTTAAACAATTGAGCCAGAAACAATTAAATGGCATATTAGTTAAATATATACACATGGAAAAATAATAATCCAATTCAATCCTTTACACGAGATGATGCAAGATTCTGGTCCCAAAGCGTGGGAAGATCCTCTGATCCAAATGAGATGTCATGCACAGTCTGTATTCATAAATCATCTATTAAAAGCACTCAAGGACACGTTTTCCTTTTCAGCCATTGAGAGGTCCATTTGATGTCCCATCTGGAGGAGAAGGCGTGTTTACACGCAAACATCTGCTTATCCAGCAGAAAGTACACAGTTCTAACCTGGCAGCCACACCACCCAGTACACTGCACTTATGTCCATTAATATAGAGAAATGCAAACTGTGTTTCCTATAGCAAGTGACACAGAGAGAGTTGGGTTCTCTTTAAATTAATGTGTTTTAAATCCTCTATTAGACCCTCATAAATTGTAAACATATGGCAAAGACAAACACACACACACACACACACACACACACACACACACACACACACACACACACACACACACAAACACAGACAGAACAACAAATACAGAGAGTGAGAGTGGAAAGGGCTGTGATTGCCTGTCTGTTTTGCATGTGGCACAGATTTTTTTCATGCATGAATGATCCGTGTGTGTGTGTGTGTGTGTTATACTTCATGTGTCCATAGATAAACATGTTTTTTTTCAGGCTCTGTTGGAGCTGGCAGAGCTGGAACTAATGACACTTCTAATCACAGTGATAGGCATCAGAGAGCGACTGCATGCCAAACACACTCTGCACACTTTACTGCAACAGGCCAGCCCACACAGAGATAATGATTTGGGATTTCCGTAGAAAAAGACTTGCATGCAATCTATAAATCAGTACCCTGTACAGGTCGGTTAAGTCATGCAGAAAACAATTCAAGGACTAGCCTAACAAATTCCATATTTTTCTTACTGTCAACATATTCAGTGAAAAGACAAAAAACAACGACAGGTCAATCTGTCTCTTAATATTTTTTGACTTCCTAAACTTGTCACTGGCAATAACCTGAAATCCATTTGTTCTTACTGACGATGTAAGTCTTTAAAAACCGGTCATAAATATATGGTTTCATTCTTTCAAACAGCTGAATCATTTCCTAAAGCACCTAAGCACTTATAGCAAACCCAACTCAAACAGGAGTAAATAGTGCATTTACTGGGGGCTGCAGATTAATACACATTGTCTCTAAATAAAATACAATCCCCATTTTTATTAAGATGAACGAACATGTCACCCAGAACAATACTGTGGCTCATTTATGTCTAACAGTTTTTGAACAACAATGGAGCTCTAGGACACAGAGATATAGCAGCCTTTGGCTTCACAGACCATAATGGTTAGTTGGATCAATTCATTTTTGGTTTTGGTCTTTTATGGGATTATTTGACAATAAGAAAGATATAGAATACCACCACTTATCCTTAAAGTTAACAACTAAGCTAAAATCGCCATCTGTTTCTGTTTTTCACCATTAGAAAATGACAAAATCTATTGATATCATGTAGTCGACAAAAGTTTTAGAGGAGGCCTCATCTCCCCTGAATCTCTCCAAACAGGCTTTATGGGCCTGATTTTCACAATGAGACAATTCTGTCAGAGGCAATAGGCAATACAGTGGTGAGGATTCCTGAGGCTTTTCAGTGGAATTTGGGAAAGGGGGAAGTGTTGACACAGGACTTTATAAAGTTTGGGAGTACAAACCACACTGGCTGGTAATTCAATGTTTTTTTTCCCTTGGCTATGTGTCTAAACAATGATAGTGGAGACATAGTCCTGTCAGCGTGGCGATTAGTTTTTGTGTGTTTAACCATCGATTTAAAATGACAAAATGAATCTACATTCAACCTCTGTTTTTCCCTCCACTTACTCTTTGTTCATTAAGGGCCGTCTCAACCACTTTCAGGTAATTATTCCATTTTGAAAAGTCATTTTGAAACTGAATCTCTGACAAAAGTGTAGAGCTCTAAACTCTGCAAGCAGCCTCGAGCCTCAGAGTGTGTGGAGGCAAAGTGAAGCAGGGCAACGCAAACCTCCCCGAGGGAAGCTAAGCATTTAGAGCCACATTGCAGGCAGGCGATGCTTGGCCACACACAGACTGAGCCCACATTCCACTTAACCAGAACAATTATTCCCATAATGGGGAAGTTTAAGTTTATTAGGAGTTGTGAAGTCAGCAGTACAGCACAGAGCCAACGACAATGACAGTGACATTTAACTGCACGAGAGGTTATCCAGCTTCGAAATCTGCCCTCCAAATCCTCCGCAGCCCTTCCCAATGTAACATAACCAGCTCTGCACTTTTTCAGATGACTGGTTAGACAAGAATAGCCTGTGTGTATCTATGTGTGCTCACATACATATGCATGTTTAAAGCTATGGTCACATTAAAATATGCTTTTGTGTAAGAGGACTATAACGGTAAACCTAAAATATGCCAAGCTCCTTCCAGTGGGCTTTGCTTTAAGGGTCTTGGCTGAGCCTCAGTCCGTTGTCTGTCTGGCTGTCTGCCTGCCTGACTGTTTATCCATTTGTCTGAAAAACACCAGGTCTCATTTGTACAAGGTGACTGTGTCCTTCCCATCTTACCCCCTCCGACATCTGATGTGTGTTTCTGTGGACAGAAGGATTAGCATGCCTCTCTCTACATGATAGACAAAAAGTAGGTGAGACAATAATGGCTGGTGGGTTGATGCCATGATCCGGCCTCAGTACTGGGCTGGTCGGTGTTATGTTTTCAGGGAGGGGACGATGGGAATGCAAGTAACTCGGGATCACAGTCAACCTGACACCACCATCACCGGACCAGCGGGACGACAACGGGCCAAAGCATTCCAATCTCCTCCAAACATGGCCTTCACTCCTCTGCTGCAAGACACTCCTGAGCTTTAGTGTTCCCAATAGTGATCTATGTGGCACAGCAAACATTTACTTCTCTGGGGTCTTCTCTTTGGTTTCTGAGGGTAAAATCGGCTTTTTCTGGGTTGTCTGTTTAACAAATTGGGGGCGACCACTTAGCAGGGGCAGCCAATCGATCAGGAAGCCTTACCCCCAACAGTTCTGATAAGAGCATGACGGATGCTAAACACAAGGCTGGATTCTCCATGCCAAGGGAATAAATAACAGATAGACCTGTCATGAAGAAAAATGGCCACATCATGTCTCCCTGAAAAGAAACAGGGAAGATTGCAAACATGGTAGCTTTACTCTTAGTACTATGAGATTTTTTTAAAATATTAGACTCTAAAGGTTAGAAAAACACAACAAAAGAGACCAAAAAATGTCAAAGAAATAAATATTTGACTTAATTAGCCCCAAAACATCTGTTCTCTATTTCATGCCGCAAATTCACTGTCCAAAGCTGATCTTGATTTCCTGAGATATTTCTTAATTAGACAGCTCACAGACAAAACAGCCTAATATAGAGTGAGAATTTTAATGAAAACTAGAAATAGTTCCGCGTTAAACCCCAAGCATAAGAGGTTACATGCCTTTTAAATGAAACAAGCTCCATATAATGAGAGTCTATTTGCAACGGCAGGCATGGAAAATGTATTAGTCCATTTAGGTCGGCTGTTAGTAGGTACGGAGCATCGCTAAAGGGTCACTGTGTTTATACAGGAGACCTTATAAACTCTTCAAGGCCACTTGCTCACTCCCTTACGTCTCTCACTTATCTCATTCTCTCAAACACACACATACACACACACACACACACGCGAACACACAACAAACACAGGTCATTGTGAGAGGGCATCGAGCATTCCCAACATTCCCGATGGTGCCTGGCATCCTGGCCTCCGTCAGTGAAGATTTGCCAGATCCTCTGCGCGCACACACACACTTACAATTACCCACACCCACACATGAACAGCCACTAACCAAACTCCAACCACGAGCTGATGCCTTAACACACCAATCAGCAGTCACCCAATTTGACCTCTTCCCTCTTCCATTCTTTACTCCCTCATATCCATTCAAATGAGATGGAAGCCACACAAGATTTCCATTATAGTTTCTGCGGTGTCTTTGTTTTTATGTAGGACATCTTTGCACATTCTGTACTCATCTCAAACTCACCCGATTGGGGATTTATGTGTGTGTTTTGTTGCTGAGTTGCCTTTTTGGACATTGTGTAAAAGATAGCAACGGTGGAGTAAAACGTTTCGATTTTAGGCCGTGAAAAGTATGACCCGTTAAAGGCAATTGTTGCATAATCTCAGACAATATTACTTCTCTAACTACTCTACTTGAATAGACAAATCCTGTCCTGTGACTTTAAGGCCGATGTGGCGTCTTTAAATTGCTCTTTTGTCTGACAGTCAGAAAACCCAAAGGTATGAAAGAAAAGTGGCAAATTCTCCCATTTGAGAAGCTGCAACAAAGACATTTTTGTCACGCATAAGTGAATCGATTTATGGGTGTATCGTCTTTATTTCTAACCACAGACTCTTTAAATTTTTTTAGAAAGGCCTGAATCTGTTTAATTCAGTACAAAACAAGCCCACAAGCAACAGAAGTCTTAGTCTCAGTGTGTATATTTATCTTCTTCTGGTTTGGCAGGAGAAGCTCTCATTAACATAAGTCAAATATACCATATATGGTCCTGAGCAAACACTGGATAAATTACATCCACTGAGTGATGTGTTGGCTTGCTGAGAAAAATATTTCCTGACATGAAATTAGGGGGTTAAGCTCAAAATTGAATTTGAAAGAGGCCTTTAAAAAGCACTTGGTTTACAAGTGGGCATTGATATAGGATCCTTGAAGTGTGAGCACACGTCACACACACACACACACACACACACACACACACACACACACACACACACACTTGCTGAAGTGTTGAGTTGTAATCTGTCCATGCAGCTCCTTCCCCCTCAGCCTGAGCAATTCTTTCCTATCTCTGCCGTCTTCATCTGTCCCTCTTGAACGCTGCAACGATAGCATCCATCCTCCACACCTGTCAGAGGTCACGACCCCTCGATCCCATCCGAGGATTGGCCTCCTCGCTCTCTGGACCAGGTGCTTTCATTTCACACCTCCATCTGTCTATCACTCTGTCTATCTATACATCCTACAGCTCTATCCATCGACGCATCTATTACCAGCTATCTGTCTCTCAGTTGAGGTGATGATGATCCTCCAACTCATCTCCGCTCTCTGGACTTGATCATCAGCGCAATAACTTTACACCCACAGTCACACACATCCATAAAGCCCTTACTGTCTACTGCACTTGCGCCTGCTGACAATAGCAGGAAACTGAGACTGAGAGGTTAATGAAAGCCTAAATATAACACTGCTGCTCTGATCCCTATAGCAAGTGGCTTCATTAAAAACTATCAGGGGAATTTGGAGAGTGCTACTTAGCGTGCTAATAGGCTAACACATGTCTCTGGTGACAAATGAAGGCTATATGGGGGGGAGAGAGAGCACACGTTCTGGGGATTTGTGGACACCAAATACTCTGGGGAGCAACTGAATGAGATCTGTGGAGGAAATGAGTGGAAAAAGAGATGCTTCCTAAGACATTGATGTCAGCCCGGGTCAGCCGATGGGTAAGTGAGTGGAAAAGAGGAGAGTTCTGCTCTTGAAATAGAAGACCTGGATTAAAATGTCTACAAATCATTCTTAGTATTTGGTTTAAACTCGCTAGGGGCCTCTACTGTTTGTGGTTCTCCACATAGGACAATACAGTTTCATTCTGCAGTGCCACAAATATTAAACAACACAGAACAAACATTTTATACAGTAATTTATCATCACTTTTTGTAGTTGACTTTCCCGGGACATTATTCGTTTTATTTTCTTCTGAAACCATAAAATCAAACGCCAAATAATTTCCAAATACTATCTGGCCAAGGACTGTATGAGAGGGAAAGAAGATATACAGGGTTGGTTATGGAAATGATGCAAAGAAAGGGGAAAAAACTATTGGTGGTGATGGGTTGGAAGTTATTAGGAGTGAACAAGAAAGAGGGGTTAAGAGAGTGAGAACAAGAGTGAAAGAAGGAGAATAGATAAAGGAGGGAGAAAAAAAATGGAAGGGGGAGTGGAAGGAAAGATCATCTCAGGTCAGCTGATGGTTAACGATGCATTGAGGATCATGTTCTACAGTGGTCTGAGATTTTTACTGTCCCCCTGTAATACCCCCACCTCTCTGACACAGGGGCAGCAAATGGCTTTGACATCTGTATTCCTACTTAGAGACAAGAAGAGAAGAGAAGGGACTAAGAAGGACAAAGGACTGATTGGAAATGAAAAGCATAAAACAGCAAAGTGAACAGAGACAAGAACAGTAAAAAGAAAAGTCCCGTGGTTCAACTAACGAGAATCCCAGCACTCGGCACTGGTTTGCAGGTGTGTGTGTGTGTGTGTGTGTGTGTGTGTGTGTGTGTGTGTGTGTGTGTGTGTGTGTGTGGAGTCAAATAATAATGCACTGGCAACCTCATTATAAAATTATACTGTTACAGTCCTCCACAGTGGAAACATCTTGACTGAATCACAGTCCGAAAAGACCAGAGCGCCAATCAAACGACAACTGAAATCCTGTCAATTGAAAGTGACAGTGGTGGTTTTGGCTGAGCCCCTCTCTGCCTAACCCATTCAAACAAAGGATTTGAGAAACCGACAAAAACTGGGGTTGAAGCAGCATTCTGGCTCTTAAAATTGGATTAAGTTAGAGCTCAATTTAGCCATCAATATAAAGAAACAAAAACATGTCAAAAGCAGGAGTTTCTGATTGAACAACTTTAAAAAATGTATAGGGCAGCAGGAGAAAAGGCACATGAAGAAACTGTTTTGAAAAATGTCTCGTTATTTTTTATTAAGCAGATGCAAAAAAAAAGAAGACAAATTTAGGGGCTACATTCATCTTAGTCCACTGCCTTGTGGTGCTTTGAGCTAAATAAAAATTAATCCAACATTTCAACTTCTTTGGAGAAGGAAAAGTTAGTGTACCACCAGAGTCATTGAGATTCATCCTCTGGGAACCATGAATGTCTGTACACTATTTCATGGTAATCCATCTAGTGGTTATCGAGATATTTCAGTCTGGACCCGTCGACTGACCAACCACCATTACCATCCTGCAGCAACACTGCATGGCAAAAAAATAAGAAATTACCAATAATGGTCAAAAACACCTAAAACCACTTAGTAAAATTAGTAAAACTCAACAATTCATGGCTTAAGTTACCCTTTGTACGTCTTTGACTACATATCAATGTATTGTATTGTATGTATTCAGTAATTTCTTTCAAACATTCAGAAGAGTCTTGTAAATGTCTCCCATGCTTGTTCGGTAGAGCAAGCCCTGTTGTTCATTAAGAGAGCCAGATGCAGGTTCTTTTTGTCAAAGCGTATGTTACTGATGCTTTCCTAGAGCTGTCTTCAGTGTTAAAGTGTGCTTCCATAGGCAAAGCACACTCATACCCTGCACACATGGGCTGCACTTGCAGAAAACATCTAATCGGAGGCAGGATCGTCAGCGTACCTCAAGTGTGCACACATGTCTGTGTATGCCAGAGTGTGTCAGAGAAATGTGAATGAAAAACAGAGTGTTTTTTTTCCACACTGAAGACTTTTTATTCACTTTAAAGAAGAGCCCTGTTTAGCCTGTCTGCCCTCCGCCCCCTCATTGTTACCACAATACCACACCACATAGCACAAATTTGACACCACAGTACACAAGACTAAAGAGCCCAATACCAGACGTACAATCACAACCAGCAGGAGAGAGGGGCATGGTGTGGGACTCATATGCATGAAGCAGGCCTTTTTTCTTTTCTTTTTTTACACACTCCATGTCGATCATATAGGGTATCCAAACTATGTGAAGAACACAGTTTTGTAGGATAAAAGAAAAGAGGGATAAATGATGGCTGGAATGAGTAGAAAGAGGACATACAACAATAGCCTCATTCTGGGAGCCTCAGGGGAGAAGAGAAAAGATGGGATCAGGAAAGACGCCATACTTTTAACCTCTTTTTCCTGTTTCTTTCTACGTCTCCTGTAGTTGATTGGCAGGAGAGAGAGAGAGAGAGAGAGTGTGTGCTGGACATGCTGGAGTACAGTCAAAGTGCTCATGGGTTTGTTGGGTTGCATCCAAAATCTGTGTGTGCGTTCCTATCACATGCACATATGGCTACATGGCTATGCATCTATGTGCATGTACTATACTGCATATATGTGTTGGCATGCAAGCTTTGCGTTTGTGTACATATTCATATACCTGTTTATACTGGCCCCTGTGGAGAAACATATTTGTTTGCTCTTTGTAACCAGGTTAGATGTCCTCCTCGGGGTCTTTTTGTTTCGTGCTACATGGATCCGAAAAAAGAGTTTGACTAACTCGATTCAGCTCCATCTCCACCTTCAACATCAACCACAGTCGAATATCAGTGCCTGGGGTCACATACTGGTCTGAGGGGCCATGGCATAGTGTGTGTGTGTGTGTGTGTGTGTGACTAAGTGACTGATGATTGACAGTTGGCAGACCTGTAAACAGACCAACAGAATGAAAGACTGACAAGTAGACAGACGGGCAACTTCAGGACCATTAAAGCCAGGTCATTTGATACGTTTTTTTTGTGAAGGGCCATTTGACCCCCTAAGCGAAAAGATCAGGCCCAACTGCTTCCAGTTCTCCTACTTCTCCCCCCTGTTGCCCCCTACCCCTTAGAGACCTATAGCCCTGATCCTCATTCTTCCTGTATTGATGTTTGTTGTGTATTGATGATCCTCCTTTTGGTATTTTTGAAATACAATTGTCAGCTCAGTTTTTGTGTTATTGATATTATTTACAATATGTTTCTGAATATTTTTTAGAAAGTTGTAACAAATGTCTCAAATGTATTTGATCTGCTTGTTATAGTACTCATTCACCTAATCCATCCTCCACTTCCCCCTACACTTCTGGTATGAGAACAGTGCCAAGGTGCTGATGGAGGTCCAATCCCCAGAGGAAAGAGGGGAGGGCTCTGAGGCTGGGTAGGGCGGGTGGTGTGTATGCATGTGTCCTATTTAGTGTTTCAAAAACAGGAAAAACTAAATGGGACTTGTTTAGGGTTTAAAGCTCACTGCAGGAGAGATTATGGGCCTCTAGTCTTGCTAAAAAGGTCAAGACGTTGTCAGGATTAGTACTTGAAACAAGAGGCTGAACAAACAACGCCAATGGTGCTGGTGTGGCATGAAGCAAAGATCTAAATCTGAACGTGAGATTGAGTTCAGTTAATTTGGGTTATTAGATCCATAAACCCTAGGTGGTATTAATATCTAAAGATAATATCTCAGTTCTGAAGCTTGTTATTTGTCTCAACAGTCTGTCAGCAGCACAGACTATTTACAGATATGGGTCTGGTTAAAGTGACAGGAGGGACCAACGTTAGGCCAAAATAAAAGTGAGCTGGCAACAACAGCTGTCTTTGTGTCACCGTACACAGAGCTAAATATACATGACAATCATCCCAAGACATGACAGGCTGCAAGCGTTTCATATTTCCCCCCTTTTCCTCACTTTTCTCCTCCTCTTTCTCATGCATTTTCATTTTAATGCACCTATTTTTGCAGCAGAAAAAAAGGTTTCAGTTAGCTCTCACGCCTGACAAACTGCTGCTGCTTTGCACTATTTTTGCTTTGTCTTGAGCCTATTAACAGGCAGACAACACAAATGTAAAATACACACAGAAAGCATACACACCCCAGCAGAGAAACCTTACTTTGAAATGTTAGGGTCTACTGTCATGTCTACGACATGGCCCAGGGGAAAACATGAAAGGCAATCGGTCAGTTTAGAGAGGCTTGTATTAATGAACATGGTCAAAGAGCAAGGGAAGAAACAGAGGAAAGACATAGCATTACATGTTAAAGGCTGACCCCACTTTACTGAGGTCCTGCTGAGAGGGGGAGGAGGAGGAGAGGGAAGATGGAGAAGAGGCAGTAAAGTCAAGAACAGGAGGGGAGACACCACACAGAAGGAGAAAAACGATCTAAGGAAACTCCAAACATGAGGATATTGTTTGAAAAATAAAGAATAATGGATGCAGCGACAGGCCAAATCGGGGGTGGGGAGTGAAAAGATGAGTTGAAGCAGGAAAGAGATGTTCAGAGGTAAAATGGGGGGACAGAGAGAACGGGGAGAAACAGGGCAGCGAGGGGTTTGGAGGAATGTGAGAGAGGCGGAGAAAGGGGTCAGCTCAGGAAGGCTTCCAGCTGTGCTCCCTCCACTCTGATCTTATCTAGCCTGTTTGCTTGGGGTACACACAGCCCTTCCACACCCCTCCTACCCCTTAGATCTCCTGCAGTCACCCCTTCTGTCCATGTTATACCACCAACAGACAAAGAAGCCACGTAATGCCTTGTATTTCACCTGCTTTGTCCACAAACACATGGACACATAGAAATACACACACACACACACACACACACACACACACACACAAAGGCATTCAGACACTCGGGGAGCAAAAAAATCCTGGACAGGAAAGATAAACATCTTGGTACTTACGCTCCATTTACCCCTGTCTGTCTTCCCGATTGAGGAGGAAACAGAGACAGAGATAGAGCGAATGTGAAAACTGAGAGTTTAAAAGTTCAGATGTAATTAGAACAAATAAAATCAGCTGATCTGTACTGCAAATTAACTGCTGTACCAGACAGACAAATTGTCACGTCTGTCTGATTTGATTAGAATCTGCCACGAATAAATCAATAGGACATCCTGTGCCAGGAAAGATGTCTCCTAGACATCTGCTTGTTAAAAAAATGGCTCAGAGGGATTCCTGTTTTCTAAAATGTACAAATGTTGTCCAGAAGTCAGGTCTGTGTTATTGGAAAACTATAAAACAGGAAGGTATTATGGGGGATTTTCTGTGAATTATAGTAGTTAGGCTCTTTCGGGTATGAGGCTGGCTACATATCCATGTGTATGTCAATTACATCAGACATTTTTCAGCCTTAAAAGAGGAAATATCAATGTGGAAGATCTTCTACTCTCCCATTAGAAAGACTGAATAGAAAGAGAAGAAGAAATGTGAATGGCTGTGAGTTGATGTGGATGTTTTCTACCAGCAAAGCAAAATGGATTAGGATACAGTCTTCACTGAGCAGTGACTGATCAGTGCTCACAACTTCAACATCTCAGAAAAAAACAGCCAGGTAATACAAAATATAATTTAGAAGCCTAATGGGGTGCAGTATTACTACACTACTACAAGTATCCCTGTGGTCAATCAGTTTGCGATGGTTAAACTTGAATCACACGGTGCCTTACATAAAAACATTTAAAGAATCTAACAAATCCTGATACTCCATTGTAAAAGACAATCAGAAAATAAACAAAAAGTCCCTCCATATGCCAGAAATCCGACCTCCCATCTTGACGCCTCTAACAAAACAGCTAATTTGATCAGCAGTATTTTTCCTGCCTGTGTGCTGACTTCGTAGATGATAAGTCAAGCCAATTCTCCCAATTAAAACTACATTAGAGAAGTGCTTTGCACTGGTGGTTTAGCTGTTACTCTCAACAACATGTTTTATGATGAGCAGCTTGATTTGGGTCAGGTCTCCTTATTGGTCCGTTGTGTGTTATAAATGAGTTCCCTATTTAAGGGCCAATTTGGGCAGTTATAGCTGTGTATACATAGTTTTTGGTTTAATCCTTTCTTTAAACAGCCAAACTCTTTGTTTAGAACGTAAAAGGAATCATATGGGGCTGAAGGCAGAGAAGGCAGTGCTGCAAGCCAAGGTAGTGTTGCAATAACAGCATATTGAGACAAGACATAGTGTAATTTGAAATGACAAAGACACTAAAATGAATTGTAACATTAGATTCCATATGTACACTTGACATATATCTTAAATTCTTGCTTTTCCATTTATCAGAATCACATTGTGCAAATCCGTCTCTCTGACACTCCCCACTGCTGCTGTCTTGCTCTCCGTACTCTCTCTACTCATTCCCGTCTTTGTCCTTGTTCCAGATCACACAATCAGAACCACATGGACGTGAGAAAACACTCCAAGTAAATAAACAAGACGAAAAAAGGCCCTGCTCGGTTCCAAAAGTGCATCCCGGTGCCTGGATTTAAGAGGCATTAACAGCAAGTACAACAGTGACAGCACCCTAAACGTGTAAATGCATCTAAATGTTTCTGGCTGTATGTTAGTGTGTGTGTGTGTGTGTGTGTGTGTGTGTGTGTGAGTGTGTGCATGTGCATGTGTATACGCATTTGTTGTCCCTGCTGTCTTGTTAAACCACAGCAACCCATCTTCTCTTTGATGTGCGTCAAGGCTGCAGCTTCTCAACCATGAAAAATTATCTTGTAGCACACACAAAAACTCACAAACAAACACTATAGATTGTTCATTCGCACACATTAGATGCTTCAACACAGTCAGTAATGTGTGCAAAATAACTGAATTTGTGCACTGACTGGCCAGAAAGACCAGATGTGTTAAGAAAGGTAAGAAAGTAGGAAAAATAAAGAAAAATGGAGGAAAAGAATTTGAATGCAGTCAGAGAGAAAATGAGAGAATGAGAGGGAAGAGAGATGGTGGACCTGATAGATTGTCCACATGTTCAACCCAGATATTCCATGTGTAACCAGAGCTGACTGGACATCTGTGATATACTCTCCTGGCTCCCAAAATACACTCAGGGCTCATTTTATTATGATTCTTGAGTTGGAACAGCAAATATGCAGATAAGACGTCCCTATAGAGACTGGCAATGGAGATGGGCTGATGGATGGTATGCAGAAACGTAGGAACACACACAGAAATTACAACACACATGTGAGGTGAGCAAACATGCAGGCCCACACACACATTCTACGACGAAAATGCAGAGGCACACAAACGTTTGCTCAATATGGAAGAAACAGATGGAACGCTGATAAAAAGTTTCAACATGTGCACTATATTTTGGTATACTAAGTTCCTCCATTTCCTCCTCCCTCGCTCCCACCCTCCTCTGTGCCTCCATCTGGCCAAGGCAGTTAGACAGTGAGTGGCGGCGGCAGCGACAGCGTTTTTGACAGAAAACGAGTGTTTCAATTTAATGGCGGCAAGTCATGATGTGTGTCCACCACTGTGCGCTCATTAACACTTATTTAACGCCCCATTATCACACTGTCACAGCACCATCGGCAACAAACCTGCTGATAAACACACCCAATTGCTGGCACATAAAGATGTACGTATGAATTTACACTTACGCACATTTCTACCCAAGCTTGAACTTGGCCGGTAATCCAGTTAGAGAGGGCAATTTTAGTGTAACATTATTTGTAATTATGTTCAGATATTCATGCTGCTGGAAAACGACTGTGTGAAAAATCAGATTCAGAAAAACCTCTGCGAGTGAAATGACCCATCGTCTGCTTTGGCAGGCTGTTCCACACACAATGAAGCTGATACTTT
Source organism: Dicentrarchus labrax (assembly GCF_905237075.1). Taxonomy (NCBI): domain Eukaryota; kingdom Metazoa; phylum Chordata; class Actinopteri; family Moronidae; genus Dicentrarchus; species Dicentrarchus labrax. Next base: position 12,041,391 of record NW_026136713.1, on the reverse strand, counting down.
AACTGCAGCAACTGCGGTTCAATGTTAAGCTGTGGATGTGTTACACACGGCTGTAAACATGAGACGAGAACGGCGGCACGTCTTGGTCGGTTAACTCCTGCCATGAGAGCTTTTAAACTTAATGTGTTTGAGTTGATTGTGTCTCTGCCTTGTTTTGACGCCCTCAGAATTGACCAAGATCCCCGATGATTCATAGCTCCTTTTTTATTATAAACGAAAATATATAATTATTGGGTTATTTCTTCTGATTTCTCATGCCATAGTGGAGTTATGAGGCCTGTGGTCCACTAGTACATTTTTCTGTGTCAGCAAAATAGAGCTGCCAGTGATATGTTCACTGACTGCTATGAAACCAGGAAATTAGCCTGTTGGATAGACACACCTGAGGTAGCGCCCACTTACCCTCAGAATGTCCCTCTGCATCTCCTCATTGTCTGTTTACAGTATGCATGATAGCCATCTCCATCCCCCGGCTCACTCCTGGATGAACTTTGGGTTAATGTATACATACAGCTAACAGACTGACCCACTGTGGAGGCACGGCAGTCTCAGGCCATCCACATCCCAGAGCCTGCATTAAATATACACTCCTCAAATCATAAAAACAGACAAGGATGGAAAGGCAGAAACAGAGGGAGAGAGGTGTATCGCTTGTAAGGGAGCACACAGTTGTGACACGGTGATAAGAAATAAGGGACAGAAAGACAGAGACACATTTGCAAAGGTCAAACTAAGAGAGAAAACAGGCTTGAGACACGTAAATACACCCCTCCCTGAGTGGTGGTGTTAAGTTGTTGAGAGCTGTCCAGCGCTCTACTCCAAAATGCCCTCGCCTCCCTGTTATGACAGAATAACATGGACCAGTGATGCGGAGGGCTCGTTCAAAGGTTTCAGGCCCAGTTTTACGAGCCCAGCTCTCATTAAAGAGGTGCTGGGAGAGTGACGAGCCTGTCAAGGGGCTTTTACATTGAGCAGGAGCATGTTCAGCACAGTGAGACCATCTGGATCACTGATGCCCTGCTTCACACGTCCAACACCCCCTGTCTCTATGGTTCCCAAGGAGAGATACCTTGATTGCTCATTCCACTCTGTATGAGGGATAAATGATAACCTCTGCTCCAAGTCTGCCTCCATTTTTGTCTGGGTTCCCATCCAGAGATGCTATCTGTTCAATAAATCCAGGTGTATTCATGTGAGTCCCATCCTGCAGCTGGATTCAGCCTCACTACATTCCTAATGGATCAACTGGGATGTAAGTGCCGAGCAAAAGACACGTATTTCTGTCTATCTTTATTCATGCTGGACATCTCAACGGTTCCTGGGATTGCAATTAAAGCAAATTTCCACTTTACGGGTTTGGTGGAACTTTTATTTTTGCCTTTCCAAACACAATTTGAAAGAGTTCATCTTCAACCTTTTTAGGTCTAAATTCAGATTAATAATTAAACAGGTTTAAGCACATACTGCAGCACAGTGAGGGATCGTTTGACCTCACAGTGCTGTCAGCCAGCCAGAGGCCACATGGTGGTGTTAAAGAGTTTTTTCTGCTCCCCCATTAAAAGGCTATTCACCTTGTCACCTGCCACTTGTGATAATTAAAGAAAACATCATAATAGTTTCCACATTTGGCACAGTGTCTGCTTAGTAAGCTCTAAACCAGACTATACTACCTTTTGCTGAAAACATGGCATTCCTGTTAAAGTCTACTTAAAAATTTTTGATACTGACTGATTATTTTGCACATTCAGAAAATCTATTATTGCCCTATGCTTTATTCTAGAGCATTTAAGCCTTTGTCTAAAAATAAATAAGAAGTTTATCACTGTTGCTTTTAAGTAAGGAGGACAAAATCGGAAGAAAATTAAATGAAACAACTTCTAAAAATACTAAAATATCTCTGTATTTAGTAAAGGTTTCAGATGAATTAGCTTAAACTTGAAGCCAGCATGCAATTAATTGTAACTCATGTGCTTAACTTTACTTCCCTGATTCCACAGACCTTCAGCAACGATGACAATGCTCAAATTTGGTTACATATTAGTTTAGTCGCTAATTTGTTGAAAGGTTTAAGCATTATGCTCTCACATCATTTGCTGCCTGTAGCCTCGTCCTGAACAAGAATGTCTTTGAATACAAGCATATATAATATGGACATATTAAAATAATTACCAACCTTTCAAAAGGCCATCTGCTAAGTTAACAGATTTTCTTGCTCCAGAGACACCGTGAATGATTCTGCGGCGATGCTCTTAAATCAATCCAAGACTGAAGAAATGAATTATGTCCCTGTGGTTTAACACACCACTTGATGCTTTTGATGCACACTGGTCTGCTGAAAACAATTGGTGTTTTGAAATCATGTGCATCAGACAAAGCATTACTGTATGAAAAGCAGCAAATCAGATGTTCTTCTAAATCAAGTTTTACTTTGATGCCATGTGTTTTTCAAATGATTGATATCTCATTTTGGACCAAACCTCCTGTTAAATGTTCTCTATTGTTTAATCGTATATAATATAGTATCCAACTGTGTTGTGAAGATGCTAAAATAATAAGTTATTGTAGTAAAACTGCTACTTAATCTTACAATATTTCTCAGAAATGTATAACTGTGTTACATTAATGTCCACTAATAAGAAACAGTCATCTGGCCCCCGTTTATGTTGGAAGTTGCACGAGAACACTTCTTGTTTTTGGATCCTTGCACCATTATATGGAGCTTTGAGGAGCATGAGAAAACTCAGTTCTCCATCTTGCCTAGAAAAAGACAATGATATGATAATATAAACAGGCCTTTACAGCTTGTTGCTCAATCACAGGCTCTTTTTGGGAATGAATGTGTCCAGTGCTAGCCAAGAGGTGACGACCTACTATGTGTAGCATAAATATGAACATATGGATGGAAATTCCTTTAAATAAAATAAAATAAAATAAAAGTTAATTTCTTCTCCTTCATCTGCTCCACATCATTTCTTGCTGTTAATGACCTCACAGCTAATACGATATCATGTTAAAAGATAATTGCATCCAGCAATGTTTTCTATGAATCAGTGTTGATTCACTGATTCACGGACTACCGTTACAGGATAAGTCGGTCTGTTCAGAGAGTTCCGCTTGGCTGTTCCTGCGCTTGCCGGGCTTCAGTGCCTGACACACGGCCGTTAGCTCCTCTGTGTGTTCCTGAGGTCCTTGTGGGCCTTCGTGGGCTGCCGACTGGCGGGCTTGTGTCCAGCTGTTTATTTTTCAAAAGGAAGAATGTTGGCCTTGCTGTTAAACACTGTGGTTTCACAAAGCTAACTTTAATAAGAAGGCTGATGAGAGACAGAGAGGGGAGGGGTCTGGATGCCGTTTATGCGGAGGCGTGTCATGTATGTGCATAGTGTAGAGTGAAGCGGGTAGAGTGCGCACAGGTAAGCAGGTACATAGGTAGACAGGCGGGTAGGCCAGGTTTATTATAGGTCTGCAACAGCCACAGCATATATCTACACCGATCAGCCATAACATCATGACCACCTGCCTAATATTGTGTAGGGCCACCTTTTGCTGCCAAAACAACCCTGACCCGTCGAGGCATAAACTCGATTAGACCTCTGAAGGTGTGATGTGGTATCTGGCACTAACATGTTAGCAGCAGATTTTTTAAGTCCTGTAAGTTGTGAGGTTGGGCCTCCATGAGTCAGACTTGTTTGTCAAGCACATCCCACAGATGCTCGATTGGACTGAGATCTGGGGAAGTTGGAGGCCAAGTCAACACCTTGAACTTGTTGCTGTGTTCCTCAAACCATTCCTGAACCATTTTTGCTTTGTGGCATGGCGCATTATCCTGCCATCAGGGAATACCGTTTCCATGGAAGAGTGTACATGGTCTGCAACAATGCTTAGTCAAAGGAACAGCCACATGAAAGACAGGACCCAAGGTTTCCCAGCAGAACATCGGCCAAAGCATCACACTGCCTTCTTCCCATAGTGCATCCTGGTGCCATGTGTTCCCCAGGTAAGCTACGCACAAGCACCCGGCCATCCACAAGATGTAAAAGAAAACGTGATATATCACAGCAGACCACCTTCTTCAATTGCTTCGGGGGATCCAATTCTGATGTTCACGTGCATATTGTAGATGGTTTTTAGCAGTGGACAGGGGTCAGCATTTGCATCCTGACTGGTCTGTGGCTATGCAGCCCCATACACAACAAACTGTGACGCACTGTGTGTTCTGACACCTTTCTATCAGAACCAGCATTATTTATTTCAGGAATTTGAGCTACAGTAGCTCGTCTGTTGGATTGGACCACACGGGCCAGCCTTTTGTTGCTCATGACCCTGTCTACGGTTCACTGCTTTTCCTTCCTTGGACCACTTTTGATAGGTACTGACCACTGCAGACCAGGAACACCCCACAAAAGCTGCAGTTTTGGAGATGCTCTGACCCAGTCGTCTAACCATCACTTCTTTCTGATTTCTCAGATTTTGTTCTCTTTCAAACTTGCAGTCTTCAGGAGACATCACTTGAGTAAATTTATCAGACTAGATAACTAGATAACACTTTGATCACTAGACAAACCAATCACTAGTCAGATTAGATTTTAAAGACATGTGAACACACAGTGCCTGACTACTGGAGAGGACCACATTGTTGTCATTGCTAACTGTATCCAACTACCTCATGTCTTAGTCATACATAGTTCCACACAATACACAGTTCAGGAAAATAAAAATTCCCCCCAAAACAAAATAAACCAGACAATTTCCTGTCCTTCAGTTCTTGTCATCGTTCAAAAGCCATATGCAGAAGAAGTGCAGGTAGGTAGACAGGCAGGTTTTTTTTAGAAAAGAGAATTTGATTTATTGATTTCTGTCAGGATGTAAAGAGAATTTCTAGAATATATCAAAAAATGCTTCTGAAATACACTATTTACGCTAGCTTTAAATCCAAATCTAAGATATCTCACTCCTTTAACCTAGCGCTACAGACACAGCCATCTCCAAACTAAATATTTCCAGCTTTCCAAGAGGCAGCATTCCCCTTCCCTTCTACAAATAAACAGAGCACACTCGAGCCTTCCAAAATGATCCTCCAAATGAGGACAAGATATGAGGAAGAGTCACTCATTTTTATTTGACTCTTACAGTGACCAGAGGGAATAACAGACATATCAGCTGATGGATAGAAGTAACCTGAGGACATGAGGCTCGCACAGCCGTAAAGCTGCTGTCCATATGACGATGGTGCTAAATACAAAGCAGGCTGCAAGGAAAGAAGGATGAAGGCAAGAGGGGATGGATGAGGCCATTTCCTTCCTAACAATGTCCATCATAAAGAAATAATCACCAATAAAGTAATCGGCAACATTTCCGATACAGCATTTTTCCTTTAAAGACTAAATCCCAATAAGATACAGTAGTTGTCTATATTCTTCCCTGGTTTGAAATCCCTTTATTTCCCCTGCAGCACAGTGTAAGAAGGAACCTGGATTTTCTGCCACAGGATACCATCTTCATAACTGACTTCATACACCGTGAATTTAAAGCAATGCAGTCGTTCACTGGGAGCCAAACACTAAAACATATGCCTGCAGACATCAAAACAAACACACGTGCACAAAACACATGGATGCAAGTGAACAAATAGACACATAGAGTAAAAGGAAGCAGAGACTCACACACGTGCACACACAGAGCTGTGCTGCTCTCCAGCATATTAATACTTGAAAAAACTGCCTACAGCCTGAAGCTATAGCGGAACAAATCTAAAACAAGACCACTTATGAAAACAAATTTCCTGCGTTTATTATTTTAAAATGGTCATTAATGGATCTTATATGGCCTATGTATTCTTCCTGTGGTGAGAGATTGTATAAGTATCTGCAAGCTTCCCGTTTGATTTATTGTAGCTTTAAAAACAAAATGCAGTCCTGGGGGTTGTTGGCCCCATCTCAGGACTCCGTCTCCCTAAAAGCCGGGCTTTCCCCCCATCTCCTCCTGCAGGCAAGAGAGCAGGAAGCTGGGCAGGGAGAGCATGCAGCCTCCCCTCTGCCTCCTGGGTGAGAGTTTGATCCTCAGACAGGCTGGTTAACACCAGCAGACAGCTGATGGACCTCGCACAAGACGTTAAACTGTATTTCGCAACTGCAGACAGTGGGACTATAATAGTAACCCACTGCATATGTAGGAATATGGAGACAGAAAGCAGAGAAGAATTTATGTTAAATACATTTTCTGTTGCTATGTGTACAAGTGTCAAGGAACCCTGCTGTGAGCATGCTTTCTCAATTATATGAATACACACAAACACACATATATGGGGGGCCTATGTTCCCGTTCAGTGCGTTAATGAGCTCTTATCTGATGGAAATTGATCTGACAGCACAGCCAGGGGTCTGACCTCGTGCCCTCATATACACTAACACCAAATACTTATATATGACCTATACTTACTGAAGGACCTCAGTCCTAACTATGACGTAAGAAATAAATGTACACTTGAGGATATGCAACAGTGTTTTAAACTTAAACGTTTAACTGTAGGTGATGTCCTATAACAATAACAACAATATTCGATAAACCAATTTCAGTACATGAACAAGGGCTCAATTAGTCGATGACCAGAAATAGAATCAGAAAGAAAAAAAAAACGAACATCACAATTTCCTAAAGCACAGAAAGACATCTTTTAATTGGATGTTTTGTGCAACAAACTCCAAGGATAATCAGTTTACAATCACAAAAGACAACACAAAGCAGCAAATCCTCACAACTGAGAAGCTGTAACTGGTGGATATTTGGCCTTTTTAGTTTATATTTTGACACAGTTAAAAAAAAATCTGTGAAAGAAGCAATGCAATCCAACAATCTCTAGAAAGAAATTTTAAATGTAAATCCAAAGTATTTTTTCAGAAAGTAAATACATTTACCATAGTGGATTTTTAAATGTATTCAATTGTTCTGAAAGGATCTGATACTCAAATGTTTACACCACTAAAGACCATGTATGCCTTCAATTTGTTAAAACATAAAAATTCCCCCAAAAACTGTCATTTCAACAGATGGGCGATGACTGCATCGTTTTAGCACCCGCTCCTGCTGCACAGTCTGCAGTGACTAGTGACTGAGTAATATTAATGGCCGTCTCTGGCTAGCGTTTATTTTCGGGCCTGTGTCCAAGTGTGGGCAGACTGTGTGCTCCCCTATCCAGCATCAGACGTGTTAAACGGCCCTTAAATGCAAATTGCAGAGATGACAATACACTCCCCCTTCACAGGACACATACAAGCCCTCACATGGTTCTAATTAGCGCAGCCAAAGGTGTTGTGTTCACGTGTAAGTAATGAATCTGTGTGTACGTTTGTGTTACGAGAGCATGCGTTGTGTGTGTCTGTTGAGGGAACAGGCGGGTGTTAATTGCAAACACCTGAAGGTTGTAAGCAGAGTTGGACTGTGAGATAGTTTGCCTAAGCCTTAACGATGGCTGGCCGCGCTGTTTCTGTGAGCATTAAAGTGTCATAATGTTGCTTCCACTGAGGCGATACGAGAGATAAATGTCCCTTGAGTCAAAGCCTGGAGTCAAATACTATTTATAGACCGTGTCTCTGCTTTTCCAGTGGTGACTGAACCAGAGGGCTTTGCCTTCAAAAAACTTTCATTTTTCATCAGAAGGAAGTCATTCAGTCAGAAGTGTCAATGACAAATTTAACATCATAATTTTCAGCGCCGCTGCAGAAGTGCTGCCCCCTGTTGGGCCCCTGTCTTCATGCACACTGTAAAGTGAGCACCCTGATGTGGAGGGCATAGCTTTAATGGCAGAAATGCTGCTCATGCTGTGTGGCAGCGTGTGTCTCTCACACACACACACATACAGGCAGAAATACCTTGGCCTGTGATCCTGGTGGTGAGAGATTCAAGTTTCAGGTGGGAAGAGTTGGTGCTAAAGGGAGAGGAAGGTCTCTTCTTACAGTGTCGTGTTGAGAGAGGTGCCTCTGTCGGCCCCTCAAAGGCTCAGGGACAGAAACTCAGACTTACGCACACACACGCAGTCACATGGGACCATGATACAGACATGTACACTCTCTCACAAGGCCGCAGATGGGATGCACACATGTAGGCACAGCCCCACTCAGATAAATGTAGATAAAAACATTTTACATAAGTCACATATAGAGTACTTAGCTGAAACACATGCACACCCCTGATAGCACCAAGCTCATGTGACTTCTTGAGCATAAAAACACCTGGAAAAACACTACAATTGCAGGTTTATTGGTTGAGAAACCCCAATTGAGAGACAAACACATCTTGCAGAGTAATGTTAACAAGTCTGTATTGAGCAATCTAATTGTTGGGACATGAAAAAAGTAAATGTGCACAGGCCTTCAGTTGCATCAAAGCCACAATAAACAAAATAGCCTTTTGTTTCACTAAAAACAAAACTCCATATTTAAAGGAAGCTGGAAAGAGAGACCTTTAAATAGACTTCTGAATACTTGTGGACTGGAGTGGTTGTATCTCAGTGCCAAAACCACTTTTGACAAAATTGACAGGAAAATGGGATGCAACATCTGATAGAATAATGTGATATAATAGTCTAATTACATTAAAATGCAAAGCACCCAGCAAGTCCTAATTGGGCAACTATTTTACAAGGTACAAGCACGTTTGATTACAATTCCACTGAGTCATAAATGCTCTAAATGTCAAAAATGGAACTACAGCAAAGAACTACAACTTGCATTTGCCAAATCAGTGGCTTTGGCTCTGCTGAATCCAGTGCAATCAACAAATACTTGCACCGACTTCGCTGACCAGCCAGCAAGACCCAGCGAGCTATTTTGGCACAGCCGATTTCAGACTGGAAAACAGAATGTGTTGAAAGTGGGCCAGAAATTCCACTTGTGAACGCTTTCACCTGTTCCTGTTGTTGCAGGGCTATTCACACCCAGAGACAAAGAGAAAGAAAGAAAGAAGGAAAGAAAGAAGAGCCGGGGAAGGAAATTCCCCAAATGTGTAGATAAGCATCTTAAAAAAACTCTGCCATAACTTCTTCAGACAAAAATTTCAAAGAAGAAAATATGTGTGAACAGATACTTTCTCTCCAGTAACAACAGCAAAATTCAGCCTGAGACGCAATTTTTTTAAAAAACTGTAATGTCATGAATGCCAGCTTCAATAAAACACACACACACATCCTGTTGCTGAAAGCCAGAGAATTTCTCTTTCAATAAAGCACAACGTTCCTTTCCACAGGTGTGGTAAAATAACTCATGTAAACCATTTAATACACAGCTGAGATCAGTTGGTCACACCCACTGATGTCCACGCTTCATCAACATGTGCGTACACATCACATCAAATATTATAAAATAAATACCATCTTTCTTGAATTCACAGGCATAACGGGGGACTCTGTGTGTAACATGATGTGGAACACACACTGTTCTCCACCCGTGGAACTATCGCAAGCCCTGTAATGAACACCACAAGCCAAACGTGGCCAATCTTGGCACATGGCTGCTCATCTATTAAAGTGAGCATCCCCCACTGACACGAGGCATCAGGGCTCAGGCTGGACATCCCTACCCCACTGATCTGCTGAGTGTTGAGCTCTGCTGTCACAGTATGGCCCCTTCTACAGGGGCTTAGGGGCCTTAATCCTCCACACAAAAAAAGATGCGCATACACACACACACACACACACACACACACACACACACACACACACACACACACACAGTCTTGAAGTTAAGGAGAGCCGCCAAAAGCATCATATGCAGACTGACTATCAGGTTCCACAAGCAGTCGGTCATGCCTAGACTGTATCTTTGACCTGATAGGGGACAGGTTTTTAGTGTCTTGTTTGTGTGTTTTGGGAAGTGGTACTAATGCTACAATGAACAGAGACAGATACCTGGAGGACAGGAGCATTCTTGGCCAACATCCCTAGTTGTCCTCAACTTCGGCATCAGCACCGCCACTTTCTGCAGACGCACAGAGCAAATTCCAGTGTAAGATTTAAAAAGAAAATCATTAAGCAAAAAAATGTCAGAGCATGGAATATGATGAAAATAATGTACCAATAACAATAATGAGATCATAATCTTTCTACCATTACACACAGGCTCTCAAATAAAATGAGTTTCCTCAATTTCTTTTCCATGTGATGAAATTATAGGTTGTGTCTATCATCAGTGCTTATGTCACCCTATAAAGAGCTTTAACTGCAAACTAATTGGCCAGCTGCGTGCATGGTTCATCCTTAAGGTCATGCATTAAAAGGACTGATTTAAGGGGGAATAATTAGGGTGCAATTGCCAAAAAGTGCCATGGCGGTGTGTTTGTAAACCTCCCTGCACATGTTCCCTGTTATTACGCACACTTTACGCACAGACAAGCAGTGCGTCCGTCAGAGGTTCACAAACACATTATGTATTCAACTGTGACAATCAATTTTTAACTGAATCCACAATTGGTGTCATGTACCTCGTCCACAAGCCTTCCTATTGGGGCGCTCAGCTCTGGAATTAGGGTCCCATCCTCGTTTAGAAAAGCCGTGCGCGGCGGGTGGATTACGGACGCTTTGTTCATCTCCATCTGCAGCCGGTACTCCAGCTGCTGGGTCTTGAAGCTCATCAGAAGACACACTGTGACGGAGCTCAGGGACATCAGCAAGCACAAAGCCACGGGGAAACCTGGGAGCCACCGCTGGACCGCGGACTTGGGCGCACACTGACACACCGGCTTACTTTCCCCGTTGGAGCTGTTGGCTGTATCCATGCTGAAATCCTTTCTTCAGAGTCCTCTTGATCAAAAGAAAACAACTTGTTTTTGTTGGTGTAGTTCTGCAGCCAAAATGTAATCAGGCTCCGTGGACTAACTAAGAAGGGGACCTAACACATTCACTAACTCCACAACACTAGACTCGAGGTTCAAAGCGCTGCCTTAAATTAGTCTTGAACAAGACGCAGCAGCGGTGCGCACCGGGTTTACGCCAGGCACAGATGGGAGTGATCTGGATGCCAACCAGAGAAGAGGCGCTTACTGACTTCAAGGTCGTTGTTTCTTGTTGGGGAGTATCCTACATGGAGGTGCAATTGCAACTACCAATGGGTCCAATTGTTTGCCTCTCTAAAAGTTGCATGTTCAACTAGTTGAGATGCGCCCGCCCTGCTGACCACGTGGGAGGCTGCAGATTGACAGCTGTGAGTGAGACTGAGTGAGACTGTGAGTGAGACTGAGTGAGACTGTGAGGGTTTGTCTCGGTCGACTTCTGATCGCCCTCAGAGACCTCAGTTCAATACCGCACACGGTCCCTGCAGCTAATGTCACTTTTCATCACAATATTTTTCAAACCCACTGTAGTCGACTGAAACTCACAAGAACTAAAAACAGTGGCTGCGTCTTGTTGGTGTGATACATTATGACATTTGCTGAATTATTTAAGGGTTTTGGTTTGTTTCCTGTAACTGTGAAGTGTGAACAAATAATGACACTTTAGAGTCACTTTAAAAGAATGTATGTCGCCGTGCACTGTCAACAGGGAGCGCATATTGTGCACAGTAGGCAATACCGCGGGAGGGAAGAAAGTAAGGACAGTGTTTAGACACTCAGGCTGGTACTGGTGGTCCCTCATTCTTAAGTCCGATGATACAATTTGGAGTATTGAGTTCTTTTTGTTGTCAGACCTTCTACTCTCCCCCTCAATCAGTTTAGTTATAATGCATACTTGTTTGTTTAACAAACAGTAGGGAGGATCCAATCTCACAACAGGTAAATATTCGATATTATTCAATATGATTAGGTTCCAATTACATAGATAATTGATATAGATTTAAGTTAAAGCTCTGATAGCCCTACATGGTACATTGTACCTCGGGCGGTACGTTTGCAGCGATGTGAAAGCTTTTTACTGCCATCCTGCGGTTTAGTGCAGCTACTGCACCTTTATGGAACCTCTCACTCATTCACTACACTTTACACACAAGACACATTTCTGTCGTCTGTTCACGTTTATTGAGAAATTGTACATGATACTGCAAAAAGTTACATAACCAGTCAGTGAAAAAACAAAAACAATCTTAAATTGTATATACAAGGATTTTCTGCCTGCAATAGCTTTTTTTTTTATATCTACAATCCAGGATAAATTATTACTGGTGAGACTGATGCAGGGTAAAGCAAACCTCAATGTTGACCCATTACCCACTTAACAATGCATAGAATAAACATGGACACCATTTAGCTCATCATGAATAAAAAAAAATAAAAAAAAACAGCTTTACCAGTATTTGCTCATAAGCTACAAATTAAATTACAATGGCAAATAAATAGAAAACAGTTGGGGTATTCATTACATCAAAACATGCCACAGATGAAAACATAACTTGTTGATGAGAGACACTAACACACACGCACACTGGCTTATGACATAACACAGCAAAGCAAGGCAGTGGACTGATACAGTCAGTTAAGGTACAGCTCTCCTGGAGAGTCAGGAAGTGGAGGCTGGCAGCGAGCAGCATGATAAATGTCATGTTGACAGCCAGGCCCTGACCAAGGTTACAGGTCAGAGTTATACAGGTTCAGAAGTTCTGTCTTTTTTGCTGCTGCTACTGCTACTGCTGCTTCTGCTGTTGCTTTTGCTACTGTTGCTGTTCTTGCGGTAGCAGGAGAAGAAGGGGTGTCGTAGGGCCTGCTCCAGACTGAGGCGCTTAGCTGGGTCATACTCCATCATCTTCTCTATCAGGTCAAACAGCTGGTGGTGGTCTTCGCTCTTTGACACCATGTAATGCTAATGGGAAGGAAAGGACAATTTCTCTTTAAAATATGTCACATTTAATCTAGTGCTCTGCATTTTATAATAAATGGTAGGTAGCAGTGTTTCCAGTGGTAGTCCTCTTACCTTGAGGGGTTTGCAGTGTTTCCTGACATATCTCCCAGAAGAGCTGTGTACATCCCAGTCAAGCCTGCACCGGTTTACATACCGCTGTTTCCTGTACAGCACACAATGATTGAGAATTGATTACAAATCAATTAACTCCGTATAGAGCTTATGCTCAGGTGACCATCATTATTTGTTTCTCTGACAGAAATGTTAATAAAACAGTCCAGTTAGTGGTCAACTTACTTGGTTTTCTGCAGGAGGTTTGTGGGGATGGGGCCGAGAACTCTTTCCATCATAGCAAGGTGCTCCTTACTGTCATGGGTCTAAAGGAGAAAACAATATAAAACATCTGGCCATTGTAATTGTCACAGTATTAATGTCATTGTGCTCTGTTCTGCCACATACCTGGAAGAGAGTAGACCCGAGGTAATACTCAATGAGTATGCAGCCTACACTCCACACATCGCAGGAATGGTCCCAGCCCAGATCTGAAAGATAAAATGTTAACTAAATAAAAAAATCGCCACCTTAAGGATCCATTTGAATCTTAAGCTCAGTGCTTAAAACAGAAACTTACCTAAAATGACCTCAGGAGCACGGTAGTGACGTGTCGACACCACAGAGGTGTGGTGCTCGTGATCATACGTAGCGTTACCAAAATCCACAATTTTCACATCTGGGTTCCTCAATGTTCGTTCATCCCGTTTCTGAGGACAAAAACACAATCATAATACTCTCACAGCTGCTGGCACAAACAACAAGTTTTGGACTTCTGCAAATACTTCAGCAGGTATGACTTTTCAGCATATTTTTGGAGACACTTACCATACCAGGGTTGTACTCCATATCATAGTCTGAATCAATGAAGAGAATATTCTCTGGCTTTAGATCTGTGTGGGTCAGCTTGTTCTTGTGCAGAACTGAAAGACAAGATCACATACGTTTTAAACCAAGCAGTTTAAAAAAAACAAAACATTGGCTATTTTCTTTGCCTGCATGTGTTCATTACTCACATCGCACAGCTCGGATGATCTGGTAAGCCATGTGCTTGATGTGTTCTATGGGGAAAGGCTGGAAGTTGTTTTCCTTGAGGAAATCATAGGTGCTGAGGCCAAGCAGCTCAAAGGCAATACAAACATGGCCGTGGTAGTCAAACCAGTCCAGCATGTGTACACAAGAACTAAAGGGGAGGAAAGGTATAGAAGACAAAAAGTAAGTTTCTTGAATGGCAAATTCTAAAAATATTTTCATTCGTGATAACTGCAAGGTGGTCAGCCTGCTGTGGTTCCTGTGGATTGACTTACTATCTCTTATCAGAGTCGAGGGTCTTCAACTGCTCAAGCACCTCTACCTCAGACATAGCTGCCTCACGGTAGCGGTCTATGTTTTTAATGATCTTCAGAGCCACTCGAGCTCCATCACTGTAAAACACATAAAATAAATATTTGTGATAAAGAGAGTAAGAAAAATATATTCATAACATTGAGCTATTAAGAGTATTATTATCGGATTCATACTTACTTAGAATGATCAATGCATTCGACGACCTTCCCAAAGGCACCCTCTCCTAGAGTACACACAATCTCATCTACAGAAAATAGAGAATGGAAGTTAGAAACACAGCACTGACACGGTGAAACACTGCCCTTTGGCTGGTTCACTGCCAGATGTTACGTTGCTCTGTTTAGCTACACTACTATAACAGGCTTCTGAACACTGGCATACAACTCAATATGTTACACTGACAAGCTATATCTAACCAAAGAAAATTAAGTCTATTGGCCCAAATATTTCAGCCTCTAAATTTATGTTTGGAAATAAAAACCAGACAAGAGAGTGAGAGAGACAAAGTGTGAACAACAGTAGAAAAAAAAAGTATATATTCTATACATCTCGCTCTCAGCATGTCTCCAGTGTGATAGATGAGGTGACCCTCGCCATCATCCTCAACACTCCTGGATCTTTTCCTGCTCCTGCGGTGATGGCTCCTCCTCTGCACCGGAACCGCCGCAATCCGCCATCACATCAATAACCCATCAGTCAGCCAGCACCAGGCCACCACAATGCGACATCGTCATTCATTCAACCAGGCCAAGGGGGGGAGGTGAAGGGGTGGATAGATTCGGCCCGTTCAGTAACACCGCCAGGCGAATGGACGGAAGGACGGAGCAGCAAATTCAAATTCAGCCCCGTCAGAGAAAATGGGCGCCAGCCACCACATAGTGTGTGTTACAGAAGAAAAACATGGCAACAAGATTTTCAGATGAGAGACTTTCTCAGAGTAGTACAGAAAAAACTGAACTTGATTGATTACAGTCTTTCTACATGTGGTTCTTTGTAATTCTTCCTATACAGCTTAATTCTTTACGATCACGTCCCATAACTGCCCACTAAGATTTCAGCACAAATACAGGGTCCACTTTTCTCTTGCAAATCTACAAACACTCACAATCCCTTACTTCCTGAGCCCCCAAGTCCCCTATCCATTACTGGAAATCATGCTAATAGAAGAGTAGAGCACACAGAGAGATACAGAGAGACAGGTGTTAAGCATTGGCTAAACACCAGCGATAATGACCCATTCGATTTGGTGGTATAGACGACACGAGAGGGGGTAGAGGGGAGCGGGAGAAGGAGGTTCTCGTACCGTGGAGGACCTGTGGCGAGAGTGGCTACGTCTGCGCCTTCTGTCTCTGTGCCTGCGGCTGCTTCGCCTGCTGCGACCACTCCGACCACTACGCCCGGATGACTTGCTGTAGTGGTGCCAGTCCAGATCTCTGTCCTTGCAAGTGCCTTCACGACTGTTGTCCTCACAGGCCATGTCCAAACAGTGTCCCTCCCGAGAGTCCAGTCTCTGGTTCAAACTGCGGGTCTCCAGGTAATGCCTGCAGTCAAACAAAAACACACACACGTCAACAACCAAGACTAGAGAGCATAGGTCAGTTCCTTGTCTGATCAAGCACTGAAATGAAGATTGTACGATGGTGCTAATGGTCCGCCTATTGCCTGACACTCTATCCCCTGAGCCTTTTATGTAACATTTGTAATTAGCAACATACTGATTTACAGCCACCGAACACCGAGCATCCTGTTCAATGAGAGGCTGCAGTTCAGAAAGCATTTTATTAATGGATTATCACTGTGCAAATAGTACTTTAAGGAGCAGGCAAATGCCAAATGCAGAGTTAATGTAATGCCACACATTTGGACAATTTTTAGCATTCATACAGCTGTCTCCTTGGCAACCGAAAGCCTGTCTTCCTTAAAACTCATGCACTTTGACAGTGAGCCATTGGCAGGGGGAAGTTGGATAAAGCTTTTCAGCACAACCTGATGGTGCGTAATACGATCTGTGATTCTACACCTGCAGAATTATGTATGCCAGAAGTGAAAATCTATGTGGTACCACTTCTGCCAATATGAAATGCCAACATCTAAAAAGATCTCAAGGGAATTTGTTTATTCCTTACATAAAAATTCCTGTTACCTTCCGACATTTCCTGCTCTAATGCTCACTAAGATAGCATTTGCTTAGAATGTTTCCAATCACTGAGCACATCCACCAAGCAGGCCATGTTAGCACCTAAGCATCTAAAAAAGGCCAAGAAACCCCCAGAGACCTAGCACCCTAGGGGTGTCAGCTGTCTTCCAAAAAGAAGTCTGCCTCTCTACAGAATTAAAATTAGAGTAGATCTGGAAACATCTACTGTAACCCCATGGGTCATCATACATGCCCACAAAAAGTTAAGACTCACAAAACTTTGCAAATACCTTCAGCAAATGACACCGAAACTGCAAATTTACAGTCATCGTTTAAAAGGCAAAAGGATTCATACTAAAAAAAAATTCTACCTGACATGCCATTAAGAAAACAAACACTGAAAGTTATACATAAGATTAGAGTTATAAGAGAGTGAGTGTACATTGTAGAAAACAACTCTTCAATATGGAGCACAAGTTGTTTATAAATCTGAATCCTTACTAAACTAATTGGAAGTTCATCACAGCGGTATAAATGGAGTTCTCTATTAAAGCTCAATAAGATGGAGACTGGATATTTTTTAAGTCCTAACCGATGTGCATTTGTAAATAGTTGCTCCCCAATTTAACCAGTGTCACTACTGCAATTTCTCCTGTTAAGATTTACAGCATTTCTGATATCAACAGCTTATATACAGATAAACTATAGATGTACATTTTTTTTCATCCCGATATTTATAAAAAGTTTGCCGGAACATTTTCCCATATGCGTTATGTGATGGTAGATATATAAACAGCTTTCCTACAGAAGGTCAATAGATATATAAAACTGTACTGCTCCATTACATGATCCAGCAGTTTATTTATATACTGTTCAGTTGGTACTTTACACGACAAATAAGATATTTACCCCTCAAACGTCTTGTGGTGACGGTGAGTTCTTCTGGACTTATTTTCTCGTTCGCTGCTGTGCGAATCCCGTTTCCTTCGTTTGCTACAGTCCATCCTCTCTTCCCAGCTGTACTCATCGAGCCAGATACCTGGGGAGCGCATTCGCTTTGAGTGGCGCATCTGAAAGACATGGAAGAACGAGTCAAAATGGCATAATTTCACTGAATCCTAATACGTTAGATTATATTTATCAATCACTGCAATGTTTTCATAGCCACTGACTGCTGACTTGCAGCATTACAAATAGGATCGTTTCTGGAGATACCCCTCCCCCAATGCAAAACAGCATTACACGTGGCTGCAGTCAGCTGCAATGGAGCAGTGTTTACCAGCAAAGGTACATTATAAAGTCAAGGTAAATTAAAAACCAAGGAGAGTTTAAACGATCAGTTAAGTGTTGATAGACCGAAATGTAATCTGCAGTCATTCTGATTGATTAATCCGTTTCATTTTTTACCAAATTATATTACTGGTAAAAAAAAATCCAGCAAACTATAAAAATGAAACAGATAATTGGTTGCAGTTATCAAAACAAATCATTTACGTTTCATTATTATTTAATTAAGTGACTGCAAACAAACAACGGGAATAAAGTTGATACTGCAACAGCAACTAAACAAAAATACATATTTTCCCACACTATATAACGTTCAGGCAACTTGCTTAGAGTTAATGTTGACTGATAAAAAGCTGGGTGAGCATCAAACAACAGATAAGTTATTACTAAAGGAGGAGGGGGGCAACATCAACGTTGAGGCTCGCTGGAGGCCTTTAACGGACTGACACCGTCCACATCAACTACCATGTTTCATCAAATACTCCATTTACATACAGAAATTCACAACTCTACATGTGGTACTTTGGGTTAAGGACTAGGACCACTCAACAGACTACAGATGAAGAGATAAAGCAGAAAGTCGTCGACTGTTTTCCTGATCTCGGAGCCAAAGGCCCACCTAGCGCCGACATTAGCCACCCATTACACAACATGAACGTCAGCTAGCTCAGCTCTTACAGTACGTAGCGTTAACTTATTGAACATACACGTGTGAGAGCAAAATGTGTACGTCGTTGACTTCTACCGTAACTGTAAGAAGCGCTTTAATTTTGCCAGCTGAGAATATTAAAAAGGAAATAAATTCTCGTAGCTAGCCAAACCCGTTTAGCCAGACCAGCAGCTGCCATGTTGTCGAGACGTCGAATTTAAACATCAGGAGAATACACCGGCGACTGGATTTGGTGTAAAGAAGTGATCTTACCTTCCTCCTAACAATACCGAGGTTCGAAAGAGTAGTTTTATCGGGGTTTTTTTATTTGTTTTGTTCAATATATCAACAAAGAAAGTGCGGTTTCCTCTCACTGGTCGTCTTCAAAGATGGCGAACGTTCCAACTAGAACGTTCTCGAATAGATTCCGTGACGCAACGCACCATAGCAACGCCCACTCACGTGACTTTTATTATTTTAGTTTAGCACATGTCGATTTGCACATTAAGTAAAAAAATAAAATAATAATAATAATTAAAATAGGCTGTTAATAACGCTAGTCTGTGCACTGGGAGAAAGTACAATATTAATGAAAGTGGGATGTTAAGTTTTTGAAATTAACC
The DNA here is from genome assembly GCF_905237075.1 of Dicentrarchus labrax. Lineage (NCBI taxonomy): Eukaryota > Metazoa > Chordata > Actinopteri > Moronidae > Dicentrarchus > Dicentrarchus labrax. Next base: position 12,022,480 of record NW_026136713.1, on the reverse strand, counting down.
CCCCATATAAACAGAGAGGGAGCTCTTCCTGAGACGCCTGACTCAGGGCAGAAAAAAACCCATTTTGAGAGCTCTGAATTGTGGGTAAGACATGTCTGCGCCCTGTCATGAGCTCGGACCACCTAACCTCTATGTGATATCTCAGTTCTCCAAGTTGTAAACAAGGACTTCTCGTTCAAACAGCGTTCGTTTAAACACTGAATCTTAAAGATGTTGGATAACACGCAGAAAGAGCGCATCTCTAGAGATGCGCACACAAGAGCAATTATTTCCGAAATGCTGGCGAAGAATTTCGAGAAGCTGCCCGACATTGATCAGAAATTATTCGTCTACGGACACATGTATCTGGGGGGAAATGCTGGGCTCGCAGGAGTGATATCCAACAGCTTTTACCGCCGAGCTCTGAATGTCAAAGAGGCGCGCATCAGCTCCAACCTGCCGATGGCCGTCCTGCCCTTCCTGACAACATATGCCTTGTACAACGCAACGGTGTCCAACCCCCTCCTGTCCGGTGACCTCAACTGTCCCACCTGTGTACTGATGCGAGGTTTACTTGTTGGCGTGGTGGGCGGTGGGGTGTACCCCATCCTCCTGGCCTTACCTGTGAGTATGGGCCTCGCAGCCAGGTACAACACAGCACCGATGCCAGAGAAGGGCAACCTGCTCCGGTACTGGATGGACATCTCCAAACCGGTCCTGAGGAAGATGAGGCCAGTGCTGTTTCTCCAGGCCTTCTTCGGCACCTACCTGGCCAACAGGGACTTTGACACTTACACCAGACTGGCCGAGATGACATTTCACGCAGGCGGAGAAGAACTTAAAGACTAAAATATTTGAATTGAACCTTAAAATAAACCATTTAATATGGAATATGCCTGGGATCTTTACTGCAGGGTTACAATTAAGTGTGGGCTGCGTCTCTGATATTGTGTGTCAAAGTTAACATTAAACAGATTTTTGGTAACACTTCATGCATTAAGGAGATAACACTGCTATACAAATTTGGCACATTTCTAATCAGTATGTTCTTTAAATTTGTCTGAAACAATTATTGGATTAGTCATCCATAGAAGAATAGTCAGCAACATTGTTTTATAATCTATTATCATCATATTCATCCTAATCTCAAATGTGTGGGTTATTCCTTTTGTTTGTTACATTACATTTTAAAGTCAATATCTTGCTGTGGAAAATTGTGTTGGGCAGTTTCCACCATTTTTTAACATTTTATAGACAAAATACTGATCATTTGTAAAATAACTGAAAGATTTATTGAAAGAAAAAGGAAAATAATTGTTGGTTAGTTGCAGCCCTTTCAGAGATAATGCGTTGGCTCTGTTGATTGCCTAATGAATTTATCTTGACTTGACTTCGATATCTGCCTGGATTGGCAGATTAAATCTTCTTATGTGCTCATCCATTCACATGGATTTTTCTACCCTAATCCAAAATGTCCACATGCAAATGAGGTAGAGGCTGTACATCAACCCTGACTGTGTGAATTCATAGTCTGTGCAATGCTTTGATCAAGCGTGTCATAAACAAAATCAACTGCAGGCAATCAGCTAAGCATGGTTGACTTTTATTAAAGGCTTTTTTTTAAGGAACGAGTCACAAATGTTTCCGTGATGTTGGAGCCAAAAGTGTCTGCTTGGCCTCGCTAACTATGAAAAACACTGAATGCATTCCACTTGTTGAACTGCACACAGCAATGTACACGTGTGTAAGCAAAAATTCAAAGATGGCAGTGCGATCGCCCCGTTAAAAACAGTAGAACTGATGTAATGTAGGAGATTGTCATTGAAAACACGTGTTCAACACAGGCAATGTTTTATTAAAACATGTCTTCACCTTGAATGGCAGGTTTCACTTCACATCTCTGGCTCTCTATAGTCTTAACTTATCTGGGGAATGTGTTACAGGGAAAGCAAGTTTATTGATGACAAATGAGGAGGGAGAATTAAAGTCTGTTATTGGGAGGGAAAGGTGCTTCTTAAGAGAAAACACTGACATCAATCAATTATAGCAAACTGAATAAGACTGTTGTTTAAAAAGCTTATAATTACACAGTTCCCATCCCTTCCCCGTAACCCTCCTCTCCTCCCATCACCCACCCTCAAAAATGGCTCCCGAATCACAACAAAATTGCCAAAAAAAACAAGGCTCAGTGACAATCCCACGAAACGATAAACAACACATTTCAAGTCAGAGGAACCTGAATGGTCATGACAAGCAGTGATTCATATGGCACAAGTTTCCCTCTTTACTTTATAGAAAGACAAAAGTCTCCAATTCATCATTGTCCTTCCACAGAATGCAACAACGCAATCAGGACTACAAAGTTTGTGTTGCAGTAGTAATCTTTACAAGGTGGATACGCTTAATGCCCCTTTAAAAACACCTGTCATAGCATGCCATTGGACTTCATATTCAGTAAAGGAAAGTTACAATAAAAACTATACATCTGTCAGCACAGAAATCTCCATAAATATATCAGACAACTGAACGTCAGTCAGAGAAAACTTCCTGAAGAGCAGAAAGATGAGGGGTAAATGTCACCTGTACACAATCTACACCTGGCCTTGTAACTGTTAAGCTATACTGTAGTTGTCTTGCATTAATGGCACAATACATTTAAAAGGAGTAAACACTTTTTAAACAGTTCATATTCCCCGACCAACACTTTTTCACTAAAATAAAATACAATAAATAAAAAAAACAAGAAGAGATGAGCAATAAAAAGGCTTCTCCAGTCATTCTCATGCAAAACAAGACGGTGACCATCTGAACAGACAGGAATGCATCAAACATCTGGATCACAAACACACATTAAAAGTACACATGAGATGAACTGGTAAAATGCTCAAGGCCTGTCATTTTCTGTTATCCCAGATTCACACAGTTGCCATTCCTTCAGTAGACCTATAAAATTTGACAGCTGATATGGGCTAGCCAGCGCCCTTCACATCATTGTAAGTTTCATTACAGTACATTACAAGTAAAGGGGAAAAGTTAACTTAAATACCTAGGCAAGGCTTTGGGCCAAAGGGGAACAGAGAGCTAGGAGGAGCAAATACAAAAAAAACAACGATAGCATCAGTAGGAATTTCATTTTATAAAGTGGTTTTCCCTGTAACTGTACTCTCTATTGTAGTAAACATATCTTCACAGAGTAAACACACATCAAGGGAAGGGGGGCCGGAGGGGCTGTATTCCTCTCCCAACAAACTGGACCTCATCACTGATAGTTGATATGCTGCAAAGGCATTTTGCAGTGTCCATAGCTTAACGTTTCCAATTCACTTTTTTTGTGATGTTTTATTTTTTATTTTTTACACTCTTCTTGATGAATCCCGTTCATCGTGTTTCTTTTTTTTTTCATCATTTCTTCATAGAAAAACACCTAAGTACCAGCTAGGTTCCTTCACAGTTCATTTTAGTGCAATGAGAACACATGCTCCCTCGCTGGTGGGAGGGTTAGCTGCCGTCAGTTCCTCATGTCTTTCCCAGAACGTTAGACCTGATGGCAGAAAAGAGATGATGAAGGACGGTGCGTTGATTTACACTCAACAGCATCTCTGATTTGACATAATTTTTACCTGAGTGCTTTCCATCTGTCCTTCTCTACCTGGTTCTCTGGACTCTCACTCTCATAGGATGCGAGGTAGAGTCCTGGTGAAGAATGAGAAAAGAAACGGTAAATAAGTAAAGAGGTTAGTAAGAGCAAACCATCACAAACAAATACTTGGATCAACACTGTGCAGAGAGGTTTCTGAAGTACAAACAGGCTCTCACCGTCCTCGCTGAAGATGGGAGCAGTGTGGAGGTAGTGTAGGATGGCCCGATCCTCCTCAAATGGACACTCCACTTGTTTCCACGTCATGAACTCCCCAACTTGCCGTGCCAACTCCACAAATTTCTAAGAAACAAGATTACAATGAGTAAATGTTTTTTAGGATGGTTGAATGAGGCAGGGTCAGGAGATAAAAAAAAAAAAGGACTGGCTCACCTCAAAGTTGACATGGCCGTTGGGCAACCGATTGGCACATCCTTCATTCAGGAAGTAAATGTCTTTGATAAGCAGGCTGAAGAAGGGAATCACAATCTGAGGAGACAAAACAGGCAGAAAGATATAGGAAATACTGATGCAATAAATAATTGATTTCAGAGAACTGGCAGCGATGTGAAGCGGAACCGTACCCTTTCTCTGTTGCTGTTGGCAGTCTGAGAGCGATGGGCGGCCCCCCTCAGGGCTGTCCTGTAGTTGTAGAAGTTTCCCGTAGGATCCATCTGATGCTGTCAAAGCAAATGGCAACAAGCAATACACTGTCAACTTCAAGTTTCTACCTGTCTTGTACTTCTGTCGGTGGATAGTTGGATTGTGTTTACCTCGAGAATGAAGAACTTGGCAGTCTTGGCTTTGCCCCAAGTCTTCTTCAGCCGTGACACGGGACTCATGTTCATACCGGCTACGGGAGGAAATGGATTTCAGCTATTAATACCAGGTCATGCCGGTGATTTGTCAGTGATAATACTCTCATATACCATAAAATGACACTCACAGATGATGGCCATAAGGGAGTTGAAGTTTCCAATGTTGAAACACTCCCTGGCAACATCGATGAAGAACTCTATCACCTGGGCCCTCTGCTTCTTCTTCGCTGGCTGCAAAAAACAGACTTGTATTAAGTTTTTTTTTTCATATTTTCTTAATTTTTCACAATGAAAGGTATTTATCTATACAAGTGCTGGCACAAACTGTTAAACTAACCTTGCAAGTGACTATGTAGTTACACAATATAACCATTAGGGGGCAGTGACGCTCTGTGAAAACTAAACAGCTTTTATCTGCTGCCCCTTTATTTGTTCACAAGAATGAAATACTACTACGATTTTACATATTTCCAAGAATTGTTTTATGTAAAATACAGGACGACTATGAGGTATAAAATCTAAACGTGCATATATTCTAAAATGCTCTTTCAGGTATGCCTGTATAGTGGCACAACAGCATCGTTCTAATGTCTCCTCCCATTCATGTCTACTTCATGATTAAAGTGATTTTCTAGCACCAGGTTTTCCTATTTTGTGGACAGGATAAATGTTCCTCATGTCTTGGGGACTGTTCATACAATATATATAAACATATTGTTCATATTTTGGTATAATAAGATATTTTGTGTGCCGTTTGTTTGCTTCTAATGTTATGAATAACTGAGCACCTGGAGTACCAACATTTGCCACTCACCATGCAGATCTCAGTAGCTACCAGGTAACACAGTCTGTTGAACCACCTGACATAAGCTTCCAGGTTGGAGGTTTTCTTCTTCTGGTCACTGAAGCATGGCTGCTGACGACACACACATGCACACAAGCGCATGCAAATAACAGTCAGTATAGGGAGTGCTACCATAGGGAATTCATCTGTCCCTAATTAGCTTCCTATCTACAGACCCCCCTATGTGAGTGTAAATGTCAAAGACAGCGAGCCGGGAGTGAAAACTAACACGATCAATGAAGTTCACGAGAAAAACCATAGGGGAAGGTCAGAAGGAGAGGTGGTGAGTGAAAGAGACTGAATACAGTGAAAAGGGAACGAGTGACAGTGGGAGAAGAGAGAGTAAAAGCATTCAACAGTTATACAGAGAGGGCAGATAAAGCCCTTATGTGTTTGCTTGTGATGTTACAATTATGTGCTGTCTGTGAAACCACAAGGCTTTTGCTGATTTTTTTTACTGTGACAGCTTCTCAAACTAAACAAAACTGAAAAGATGAAATAAGAAATGCTGTGCTTTGATCTCAGGATAGACTATGGGTTTCTACTGATGTGACAAAACATACAGAAAACAAATCTTAGAATTTCTACATGTGCATTGCTCCTGAAAAACATAGTGACACAGAAAAATAATTTATAAACGCTCAAAATAAAAGTTTACCTGGGTTCCATCTAGCGGGTCTTTCTGAACAAAGGCTTGGACAAACTCTTCCGGCCCAATATGTCTCAAATGTTCCTGGAAAACACACACACACATTCACAAAAATGGGGGTGGTCCCATCAATAATTCTTTCATTTCAGTAATGGAAGACAATCAATAAGCGGAAGTAATGACTCACTGACGTGACTCATTGGAATCATATTTCCTCAAAGTGACACGAGAGACAATATTCACTTCTATTAAAAGACAACTGTGCAGTTACATACACGTGTGAATCAAACTGACTCATTGGGCCTATATCAACTATATAATCCAGAACACACACACACACACACACACACACACACACACACACACACACACACACACATAAAAGGAGAAAGAAAGAGAGACATATAGGCATGTACAGTGCACTCATACACTATTTCTATTGTTGGTTTTAGCAACATGTTAATTATGACTGAAAATAATTACACAATGGCATCTAATTCTTTTCAATCATAATTAACATGTTGCTAAAACCAGCAATAGAAATAGAAAGTCTCTCTTTCTTTCTCCTTTTATATGTGTGTGTGTGTGTGTGTGTGTGTGTGTGTGTGCCAGAGTGTGCCAGAGTGTGAAGCTGTCAGGTCACATATATCCACAGCAGTTTTATCCCCTTTGTTTGAAGCCCCAGGCACATCACTGACTTCTGGGGTGATGTCACCGCTCAGACAAGGGTACAAGCTAACTCAAGCACACACACACACACACACACACACACACACACACACACACACACACACACACACACACAGAAACACAACCACCCCCAGATCCACGTGCCCACATCAAGACACACATGAATAGACTGAAGGCACCACGCATGCAATGTGAGGGGCACTGCAGAGATCCTTTGTTCACGTATGTTTCATTGCATTATTCCCTTTTTTATTACACTGGGTGAAGACCAGTTAGCACTGGAATAGCTGACAAGTAATACTCAAGGTTATACTACAGTGAGCTTCAAAACACTACAAGATCACAGTGTCAAGTGATTCTGCCAATTTAGTTTGCTAATTTACCTACCACCTGTCTTTCCTTTGTTCTTCTTTCATATCTTTCTATCAACTCCATCTCCTCGTTTGATGATCCATGGTTATGTCCTTGACTTGGACTATGTCTCCACCCATGCTTCACCATCCTTAGCTCATCCGCCCCACCCCGCCACCCCCCCACCATCTAACATCCTTTCCACTCCTCCTCGTCCATCCTTGTTATCATCTCTTACCCTGACCTCTGTGTAACCCATGCTTCCCTCCCTCTCCCTTCCCTTCTCCTTACCAGCTCCACGTGGGTGAGCTGCTGTGCCAGGGTGTACGGGTCATTGCAGATGGAGAGCATGTCCTTCTGGATGGGCGGAGGCTTGGTTTTGAAGGCCACCAGCTTGTCAGAGATGGAGGACGCATTGAGGGAGACCTTGACGATGCTCTCTTCCCCCTGGCTCATCAGGGCCAGCCTCTGGCTAAGCTTCTGCAGCACCTGGTTTAGAGTTTTCCAGTACGCCTGCAGAGAAGAGAGGAGAGAAGAGGAGAGAAGAGGAGAGGAGAGGAGAGGAGAGGAGAGGAGCTGTCAATAACGACTTTAATGAATAATTTATTAATGCATCACAGATCAGTCATAGGCATAAATCAAAACTCTGGTGTGCATGCCTCCTCTTGTTATCCCAGCTCTTTATTTTAGAACTTATGAGTAATTTATTTGACAGTAAGTCACTAAGAGTACAGTCATTCATATTGAGTAGCCCTCAATAAAAAAGAATGCTCAGCAGGTTTCTACGAGAAAACCAGCAAATATTGCTCGTGATTAACTCAAAACTAGCAAAAAACAAAAACAAAACAACATAAGCTTACTGGCAGATGTCAGGACATATTCCATATAAACATATAATTTATATTACAATGTAACTGCACAATAACATGTACATGACACATTTTCAATGTCACATGCAAGTCTAAGCGGACTATATGTACTGTATCATTATTATTACTTTGACAGGACAGTATAGAGACAGGACAGGCTGGGGAGAGAGAAAGAGCCTCAGGCCGGACTCGTACACGGGCCACTGAGGTAAGTACTCAGCCTTGCCATGTGGTACATGGTCCCAGTACCCAGTGAACTACCAGGGCCCCACATTAACCTACTTCTGTAAATAGAGTAAATTATTATCTATTAAGTATTTATTCCAGCATTCTTGCACAACCTGTACCATAGCCCCAAGTTTAAGTTTTATGGATTTGTTTAGCTTGTGGCCTTTCTTTGGCTCTATGTCTGTATCTGTATCATCCTATAAATTTGTAAATTGTAACATCAACTGAAAGAATTAAGAACTGACAATTCGTAATCTCTTTATTTGAGTATATTAATACCTCATTAACTGTATCACTGTATTTGGCGAATAACTTTAATCTCCAAAACATTAAGATTTAAAAACAACATCTTTGTTTTTATAACAAAGGAAATGCATTTTGCTATTATCTAATTGTCTTTGAAAGGATTTAATGAGCCCAAAAATTAAAAGTACAGTGTCATTTTTCAGTTGAATTAAAACGTGTTTTCGAGGTTTTCTCCCAGCGCTGATGTGCTGTGTGCTGTGTGATATGTCCAGGAATGTGTGTTTCTGTGCTGCTCCCTCCAGATGACTGGTTACAGAGGCCGTTAGGTCAGTCTGTCTCACAAATGACCCAGAGCCACAGCTCCCACATGTATGTGCACACATGCACACACACCCATACTGCAGACAGCCAGCTGTAAATAGTAGCACATTCATCAGCACCTGCCCTTCCCCTCTTTCTGTCCTCTCTTCACCTCACTCCATTTTTCCTAGTCACACACTCTTGACTCCACCACCGCCCTCCTTCTCACCTCACCTCTGCTCACTGTGCCCCTGTATCCCACCCCCCCACCCCCCATTTTCTCCATCCATCTCCCTCCCTCTATTTTTCCCTTGAGGCTGCAGATAGAGCCACTCCTCTGACATCCTTCCTTCCTTCCTCTCTCCTCTCCTCTACTCTCCTGTAATGTAAGATTGTAACTCGGAACTGTGGCTACTCACCCTGCACTGACGCTCTGACTACTTTCATCACCCTGCTACAGTGGTAGTGATGATAATTGAATTTCGTTCCCCATCAGAGCATTTCTCACTGCAGCTACTGCTTATATGGGCTATAATGGCAACAACTGCACTATGGATCAAAATCAGAAGTCTTGAAGCCCATCACAAATTATTATCCTGTAGAAAATGATAGCTTATTTGTTATTTTATCCTTTTTAATGAAAGATTTGAATAGAAATCCTGCTTTTTGGTGAAGATGGCTGCTATCTTATGTCTGCAGTTCCATTTCATTAGTGTACCTCATCACATGGAGCTATCCTGTGGATTATGTCTTTAAGGTGTCCGACCATCTTCTCGTCCCTGAAGTCAGTCGGGAACGTCTCTGTCCACTCTGTCAGCAGCTGCAGGATCTTGGGACCAAACTTGCGCACTTTTGCCTGTTGTTGAAGAAGTGAAAGAGGTTTAGTGTGGTCTATGTTTGTGACTCCCTCGGCAAAAGACAACACTATCGTAAAGTCAGCAATCTAGCAAAAGATCAGCGGTTGCTTACATGCAGATTATGGCTCAGTTCTTCGGCTGTGCATGAGTTTCTGTTCATTAGCTTGTGCTTGTTCATACAGGAGTTATGTTTTTGTGTGTGGTGCAGTGCTGACCGTATCGAGTGGGCTCTGATCCAGCTGCTGCTGTTTGATGCACAGCTCACAAACCCTGGCCAGCAGCTCCGGAGGAGGGATGAACAGACGAGCGCTCAGCAAGAAGGTAAACACATAGGCTTTCTGTCAAAGCACAGAAAAAGACAGTCACTAAGACACTGCCACTGCATCAATAAAAAACACTGCGGCTTTCTGTAATTAAAGGAAACAGAGTAGCACTTTAAACAGAGACATGGCTAATAATGTAATTGACAGTTTTGTCACTGAAATTGAGTTTTTCATAGAGTTTATAATGGACAGTGGAGGGACTGTAGTACATTTCCGTTTACCTCGGGGTAGTAATCAGCAGTGGGGACAAGGTTCTGGATCAGGGTGTCCAGGGAGGCGGAGGTGATCGGGGGCCCATCAGCAAGGCAAGCCCCAGGCCCCGGGCCCTCCTGTGGGGCCTCCTCCTCCTCCCCAGGCTCAGCACAGGCCAGATGGGGGCTGAAGCCACTGGGAGTGGTGAACATGGTGCCTGAGCACACAGTCTGGGGCATTCCTGTCTAAAATACAAATAGACAGACATAAAAAAAAGAGTACAGTCAGCAGGATATAGACAGAATGAGGAAGAGGGATAAGGTTGGGGTTTATGGAAACAAGTGCATTACTGGTAGTAGCTCATTTGATTTGCTAAGAGGAAATGAATTTAATGCAAATTTTGCTCACACTAGATCTCACAGCTACTCCGCTTCTAGCAACTAGTAGCCAAACTGACACCTAAACAGGTGTTGCAACGATCAGCAGGTTAGCAGTTACAGTTCTGTGTGGCGGTGTGGGAATGACACTACATGGCCCATTTGTGTGACATTATGTTATGCACTTTAAACCCCTAATTCTGAAGGTAGCGGTAATGCACCTAAAAGCAGTTTGCCAACTGCTAACTAACTAATCCTCGATCTGGACCTTTTTCTCCATTTCCTTTCCGCAAACTCAAACAAATGGACACAAACATAAAAAGCCAGGCGACGAAGCTGGATACATGAAATAAACCAGGCGAGGACACAACTCGGAGAGTATCATCGTTTGGTCAATGAACTCCGCCTGGATAGCGCCTGGTTTTAGCAACATTTCAGCCTGAATGTGGAGCACAGTCTGATGGCCAGCTAACATGATTTGGTTTCTCCAAAAGTTGATTCTGTTTCAAGTTTTTTTTCCCCCGTATAACTTGTGGTCCTCACTGCCACAGCCTAAACGCACTATTCACATTCAGATGAACGGGAGGACCGGCGTTGTTCGCCACAACAACTAACTTGGTGTGAATACAGCCTCAGCCTCTCATTCCGAATGTATTCTCTAGCACACGTTTTCCAGTCCTCTCTGCAGACTTCCAATGTATCATCTCCCATTCACTTTCCTACCGTCCAACTTATGACCCGCTGCTGTCGTTGGGGGATACGGAATACCCCCCCAACAGCTGCCCCTGTCTCCCACACCAACAAGACAGAGGAGAGAGCAAAAATGTGGGTCACTCAGTCGCTGTGGAGACTGTTGCTGCCTGAAAGCGATCGCGTGTCCTCCATCTCTGTGCCCTGTATGTCTTTCCCTTTAAGGATGCTTTGGGTTACACATTTTAAAAATTCAACATGCTCCTTCCCTCAATGGACCAACACTGCAGCTGTAGTGGAAAGAGGCACTTACTGTACTGTACGCTAGAGTAGAGATACTACGGAAAGAGAGAGCATTGAGGTCCTCAGGGCAGAATTATCATCATCACTCATCACCACTTTAATGTTATCTACGTGTAACTGATAAATTATAGACACGCCTCCTTCTTTAAAAAGTTTTAAAATGGCAAGGTAGAGGAAATAGACAATACTGGTGAATGAAATTAAATTTTGTATGTCCAGTACTGATAGGTTTTGGTTTCTTATGTCTGAATTCGATGTAAAAATAGACTCTGCTGTGCTCTTCCTCTCACTGTCTGAACCTGGTCACTACGTCTACCTGAATCACTCATCATCACCAAGGACAACAGCAGTCTCTGGGTGCTTCCAGGCTAGTTCAACGGCACAAAGCCTCTCTGCCCGCAGGAGTCACGAGAAAGGCAGCAAACCCACTGGCTGACAGCGAGACCTTGAGCAACACGCAGGAAGTATTTCAGATTTAAACACGCCATATTCTTCCTGCTGTTTGGGGCAGCATCAGTACACTTGCACGCAAATATACACAATAGAAATACGGTAGTAAAGCAGAAGAGAGGTGTAAAAATAACCCTCACTCTGATTTTGTCAGATAAGGCATAGCTTTACGAAAAGTGACCATAATAAATTGCAACACGCAGCGTATAATACAATTTCAGACATTGTTAGAAGAGAAAGCCAGAGAAATGGCAATGTGGAAAGCTGTGGTCTAGGTGTGCTGCAATCGTTCCATCCTCTGGTGACCTTCAGGATCTCTCCCCCCACCCCCTCACCTATCAGCCATCTCAGTAAATGGACCCTGGTGTCACGGGTCCCTGGGGTGAAAGGTCAGGCGCACACTAGCATGCAGAAACGCAGCTCATGTCTCAAGTTCCCTGTGTGATGGGTTGATCTTTCCTTTGTTCTCCCTGTTCTATTACACATGAGCACTCATTCATGCACTTGTACGCACCTAGACACAAACACACACAGACAGGCACACAAAAGGCTGGGGGATGGTTAGTCTTTCTGTAGGACACTTTTACAGCCTTCCTTCCTACTTAAACCACTGACACCCACAGCCATATCTCACATAATATATGTTGTGGTTAAAGAGGGCCGACATCTTGTGCGCTCCATAGAACTATATAATAATGGCCTTTCTATTGCACCCCACTCTGTGAAACAGTGACTGTGAGAGGAAAAAACATGTGTTTAACCCAGCAGATGACACTCGGGACATTTGACTGTGCTGTATGAATCAATATTAGCTATAAACCATACTTAATAGAGAAAACTCTCTCTCTCCCTCTCTCTATCTTTTTCATAAAAACAGACCAAATAATTTATTAATCTTAATCTGTGTGTCTCTCACTGCCTTGAAGCTTTTAAATAGTCTATTTGGCAGGGTTAACAGTATGCTGTATATAAGAGTTAGACATTACCACAGAACTTCAGTTGACAAATATTACTACGATAATCTAAAATGCTGCTCCCTTTATGCAACATATGAGCTGTTTTCCTCCTATAAAAGTGATTGTCACTGTCTAGATTAGGTTCCAAAAAGGGGTTAGCCTGGAGTGTCCTTGCAGCGACCTCCTGTAGATTGGATTACAACATGCAGCCACAGAGAAGATGTAGCCTAATAAACAGAGAAATGGACAAATCTTTCAAGCCTCTACAACAACACAGATGCAGCAGGGAAGTATTGTGGTAACTGGAAGGAACTTCCTCTGTGACAGGACTGACAGGAAGACAAAGTCTACCCAGCTGTAGGAGTGTGTATAACTAAATCCTGGAGTTTATTTGAGTCATCTCATGCATACAAACACACAGACACACCCCTCTTCCAGTGTGTTTGTATTCATTTATGTATGGGAGTGACTGAGAGTGTTATTCTACGTGCCCACACTGTCAATGATTTCTTCTATCGTTTGTGATAATCTTCGCTCTCCTTATTTTTCCCCAATTGCTTCCTCTTCTCAGCTCTCCCTCACCTGCCTCCAGCATTTCTCCGGCTCTGATTCATCATTTCATCAGAGTCTGTAGTGTGTGAGCAGATGTCAGTCAGGTAACTCCTCCTAACAGATGTGTACAATGTATGGTAGACTAGTCATCACATGTCTGAGTATGACACGCTTGGCCTCTGTTCTCATGGTGACACTACAACTGATACAGAGAAAGAGCTAAAGTGAGACTATGTATATTTCTTCTTAACAGCAGCCATTTTAGCCTAAACTTCTTCAAGTAATGTCAATTAATTAGCTCAGTCGGTAGAGCTGGCAACCTATACACGGAGTTGCTGCAGCAGCCCGGGTTTGAATCAGATCGGCGGCCCTCTGCTGCGTGTCATCCCCTCTCTCTCTACCCCGCTTTCCTGTCGATCTTCAGCTGTCTCTATCAAATAAAGGCATGAAAAGGCCAAAAAAAAATAACTTTAAAAAAAAGACTACAAATTTGAAGATGAAGTTCAAAAGAAGTGCACTTACCAGACCTCTATGACCTCTGCTTGAGGTTAGCGGCATAAACTTTGAAATCAATCAGTGGCTAGAACTGACCGTTTTACCTTCCATTGTAATTCATCACTGCTCATGAACTCCAGTATTGTTTGAACAAAAGACAAAGACAGGTTTTATGACCTACAATTGACAGCTTCTTCCAATGAAATCTCATAGATTACTACTTTTTATAAATTCTTGTATTATTTTGCAGCCATATCGCTTCCTCATTTTTTTCCACAATGTGACCGAGAAGTCATCAACAGCTATACTCTACTTGTTTCAATACCTCAAGATACACCCATCTCCCTCTGTGCCTGTCACATTACATCAACACTGCATGGAAAAACACACTGAGAAACAAGCAGCTAAGAACAGGTGAGTGTAGTGGTGTGTGCTCTAATCCCCTCTGAGATCTCCAGCAGCTAGCCAACGGCAGCCCTGAGCTCTGTCTAGACAGCTGGGGGAGTGTCATTGTTCAGGACCCTTGCAGCATACGTGCATGTGTGTGTGTGTGTGTGTGTGTGTGTGTGTGTATTGTTTCTGTTATCGTTGCCATCAGGAGATCCGCATGCTTTGTTCTATCATGATTAACAGAATGGCACTGTCTGGAGACACACAATCTATATCAGCACCCTTGACTGTCTAGCTGTGTATGTGTGTATTGATGAAACAATGGCATTCCTGACATGACTGAGCAGCTTTAAGCTGTCAAACAGCTTCACGACTCTCTCTTCTAGCATCCATTTCCATCTTGGTCTCTGTAAAACCAGTTTCACCACATAAACAGTATTACTCACACCTAGCTACCTGCGTGTCTGCGTATGTGTGTGTGTGTGGGGGGGTGTTGTGGAGAACATAGCTGCTGACAAATCTATTCTGCCACAAAGGAGTTAATGGATGAGGACAATCAACATTAGAGACAGCTGTCCATTAAGACTGAAGAGGCTTATTCAGGGAAAATCAAACCACTGTCTGACGTCTATCAATAAGGGGTCAAGGGTCAAAGGTGAAGAGTTAAGGCTCCTTGATGATGCAGATGGACCCAGAGTCACTCCGGGGTCATCGTGGTAATGATGCTCTGCTGCTTGGCTCGATTTCAAGACTATATAGAGCAGTTAGGGATTTTAAAAAAGCACTGGCACCGCTGCCTATGTATATTCATCATCACCAAAATGAAAGTTAAGGACAAGGTACGTGCCTACAGGCTACATGCAGCTGTAGTAAAATAGTCTAGAGTCTTTCATAAGGATGCTAAATAACACAATTTTGTAGTTTCTGAAAGAATGAGCTGATTTATTTTAATTATAAACATCTTTTTTTTTTGCCCAGTTCTTCCTTGAGTTTGAATAAGTGCCAGAATTCAAAGTTGTTTTCATGTCCTTGAGGATACAACTGATGCACAAAGGCCAATTAAATCTACTCCTGCACCAGCAAACCTTATTTAACTGATATGGGGCCTGATTTTATTTGATTAAACAATTAATCAGGTATGTTGATGGGTGAAAGTTATATATAGAGTGGAGGTTTGGAGCCGAAGTCCTATTGTTTCCCAGCAAATGTTGAAATATAAAATGCTAAATAGTTTTGCTAATTGACTGAGTATATATGAGTTTTTTTTACAGAAAGGATATAGCATATCAATACTAAGAAACACCACAAAGCCAGAGTGAAACTGTGTTGCAATGCTATTCTTAGAGGAGCAGCACATCATCAGAGGTAAGCACAGCAAATATCCGGCACGGGTATTGCAACAACATTTTGTTTCTGTAGTCGCTTCCTGGTTTCAGAGATCACAGTTAAAGGGAGGTAAAAAGGCTGTGATAAAAACTGCATCCTCTACCTTGCTCGGGGATACAATGAGTATAGGAATAAGATGGCAAAGATAGGAGAGAAAGGCGTTCTGTGGAGGTGGGTGAGAGAGTGATATTCCCCCCCAGGGTAGTGTGCAGACAGTCTAGGCTCTATGAATGTTAAATTCGCCTACATCCAGACTAACTAAATTCCTCTTTTCCTTTGCAGACTCCATCATACGATTCCCCGGCTCCCTCCTCAAAAAAACTAATTTACATACTCTAACGCTTCCTTTCTAATTTAGGATCCACATGTTCGCTCCTTTAACACATTACAGTTTCAACACTTCATCTATTCTTGGACTGCGCTCTAAAAAAGAAGATACTTGTGTATTTTTGGTCCTGACACTGTTTTCTGTGCCTTAGAGTATTGCAGCTCATGGCCTAAATTTTTCACACTGTTCTTTGAAAGCTAAAAACGATGCGACTAGAGAAATAATGGAGTATTCTCACGATGGCAGGCGCTTATAAGAAAGTAAACACATCTTTGTCATCTAGCCTCTCACTCCCCTTTCCCTTCAACATGTCCCCTCTCCAATCCTCCCCTCCTCCTTCATCTGCCTCTCCACGCCCTACTTTCCAATGAGCCCAGTCAGGACGCCTGTACAGATGGCCCTGCAGCAGCCTTCTCTCCCAGTGGGAGCTGCTGGCATGGGAAGCTTCTTGGCCCTCTGCCTGTACCATCATCCCCAGTCTCAACAGGAGACCCAAAAGTGTATTGGCGTCCAGACTGAATGCCGAGGTGCAGGGGGCGAGCCAATCTGGCTGCTGGGCTACATGGTGACCGCCTGGCACCGCCGACAACAGAGCGAGCGCAAAATACCACACATATGTCACCGCACACGAACAAAATCAAACCAGCGCACTACTGTTGGTTAATGGTGTGTGTGTGTGTGGGGAGGAGTGGTGCTGAAAACAAATGAGTTCATTGTGTCTTGAAAAAACACATGCATGCACACTTGCACCCACACAGCAGCCAAACACAGGATTGAGTTACCGTCGAGGCATTCCAGCTCCCCACCCATTCCCCAGCCTCTCTGTGCTACGAGCCCGACAGAGGTTAGGAATCACACTCAGGGCTCAGCAGGGACACACTTCCCAAATCCCCTTCATTGGAATCCCCCTGTAGTGTCTGAGCGGGGTCACCCTGGCACCTGTTCCACACACACCAGCTCCATCAATCCCAATGAAAAGCTCACTGGAAATTCTCCTCCGCGAACACACCCTGCGCACATGTGCAGTCAACCTCATTCCTGAGCGAGTTTGGACACAGTTGTGTGCATGCATGTGGTTCTGTTTGTAAGTGTGCTTGCAAAAGGGCTGAGAGAGTCAAAGTATATCTAAGTCCAAGTGAAGTCATTCCTTCACTGTGAATACAACCATCTGTCCTACTGTTCTCCAAGAGGTGCAGCAACAGTTTTCAGACATTTTGAGAGAGACCAAACAAGACGGAAAGACTATGTCACACAAGACAAACTGCACTTTTAATCTATAATAAAATTATCATATTATTACCTAATACTTGCATTTAGATGGAATCAATCATAACACAAAACTATCAGCCAGAGACAGACTGTGCTTTTGAGAACAACTCTAAGGGTTGAGCACCATTATTCACTGACTTCTCTTTTAAACCACTTCACATGTGAACAATACACTCCTGACTCTATTTCACCTGTTCAGAGTGAGTGAAAATGATGTACTAAAATGAACTGAAGGTCTGTGACATGTGATGGGTCTGGGCACCTAAATCATGTTTCTCAGAGATAATTGTAGCTGAGCACAAATTGGCTCTTAGTGGGCACGTAGAACATGTCTGAGTCTTAAGAGCCCTAAATCTGTCATTCACAATAGTCATAATGCTTTAAAAAACAGTCATGTATTATTCATAATATTCCAATTTACAACCACCCTTGATGCAATGCTCCTTCGAGGGGGAATCGGACTAGAGTGATTTTGTCTCTAAACAGGCATAATTTTGCCTCAAGTGCCACTTGTGAGGAATTACCAGCACACCAAGTGAATGGTAGAATATGGGAAAGAAGAGTGGAGTGGAGTGATTAAGAGCATCCAGAAAGAAAGGCTGAATTAAACGATGCCTATGTGCAGCTACCTCAATAGTCCTTTAAGCGCTTTCAGAAAAATTAGATTGTTCATCCAAACACCCACTCAGCATTGTTTTACTCTCAATCAAACCTGCACAATAACAGCCGCAAACTAATGAGCGAGACGGTAACAGATGCAAATCTAATAACCTGACGTTACTAATTTCATCACGGCTGCCTCCTTTCCTGTTAGAGTACACCTATCTGCCTATTACAACCAGCATGGGCAGAGGCCGCGCGGTGTATCAATGATGATGTGCAATGTCAAAACCTACTAATTAGTGTTGAGAGATTGCTCGGCCTGGTCTGTTCACAACTCGTGCCTTGTGTATTTTGATACGTTTAGAGGTCAGAGGTCAGAATACATGCTTATTAATCTGCAACTAGTTGTTTAATGTTGACACCAGGACATAAAGACATTTCCAATCCCTGTTTCTCTAATTTTTGTGTCCATAATGCTTTCTGAAATAACTCGTATTGACGTTCTACAGTATTTGTAATGAGTGGTTCTATCAATTACAGCAACAATATGCCACTACAGTAACGTGATGTTAACAGATTACATGGGGACTATATGATGACCATATGATGCTAGAATTAACACCCTATTCTAAAGTGGAACCATGACATTTAAGTAGATAATGATGGTTCAGACCTACTGTTTCCATGAGTGGGGGTTTCTAAAGTCAGTGGTGTTTCCAACCCTCCACTTATACACCTGGAAATAATGAAAACATTTCTTTACATTTACAAAAATATCAATACCAAATAGGGCTAGGTATTTGAAAAATTCCATTTTTTCCCCCCCCAGTTGTTATAATCCATGTTTACTGCCTTTGTTGATGCTTTGCTGTTGATTAGTAGAGTAGCATGAAAGTAGCTGCAGAAATGTGTATTGTGTGCAGAATACAAACGGGGACCCCCTCATTCAAAACGCTGCTCCACAGCACCATCAGTCAAAAAGGGCGGGTGGTACCAGTCAACCTTTATTGGGAAGGTTTTCTTCATTTGGGTTAGGGTTATATATCTGATGGAGTAATCTATATGCTTACTCCAGTGGTTTATTGAACACACCAGGGATCTTATCATATTCCACTGCTTTTTTGACCCAGCCGATCCATAAAGACTGGCTGTCAATAGTTGCCCACATGACAGCATGCAGGCCATGTGGAGGCAGCTAAGACCAGCTCTGGAGAGCACTGCGCGTTTCCATGGAGTCAAAACTCCTGTTGGGAGGTAATTAGATGCCTGTTGAGTCCCCATTGTGACACCCCCTTCTCCCCTTTTATTCCATCACAATCCCTTGTAACCCCCCCTCCACCTCTCTCTCTCTCTCTCTCTCTCTCTCTCTCTCTCCACCTCTCTCTTTCTCTCTCTGGTGACAGAGCAGCCGGCTGTGACAGAGTGATTCCACATGTGAACCCTGTCTACCTCGCCCTGTCAGGGAGATCACTCTCATCATCCCAGTGTCAGTGGCAAAGCTGCCGAGTAGCCAAAGGACATCTGAAGGCAGGCTGTCAGGTACGCAGGCCATCATAGATGTTCTGTCCCTTTTCAATCCAGCTCTCATCAAGCTATACTTGACAATCCAGCGGCTCTGGAACGTTTTTTTGAAGAGTGGTGACTTTGGGAATTTCCCCATTAAACAAGAAGGAGATAAATAGAAATGGAAATGCACAAAAGGAAGAGTTGATCTATTCTTGTATATTATCACTCGCCTATTTATGATTAGTTTTCTTATATTGCTATGTAATTTCCCTAAGAGTCCTTCTCTAAAATGTATAAGCAAAAAAGGAAGAACTAGTTTCCTCTGCTGACTGATTGCATCAGATTCAGTTGATCTGTGATCATTCAGTTAAAAAGAAAATAAAAAATTTTGGTAGCTTCATGTGTGTTTAACAATCAGATGATAAACTAATATTATTTGTGCACAAGTGACAGAATTGCCATTACGATGCTGTAGTGGATTCCTGTTTTCACTGCTCCGCCACAAAGCAGCAGTGGAATTCTGTCATGTCTGTAGTGTAGAATAGTGTGTGAGCTATGATATCCCCCCGAACACACACACACACCACTTCCCCCATGCACACACACAGCCATAAACCTAGTGGTGGTGATAAAGCTGTCATTGCTACCAGACTAACAGCTACTGTGTTTACCTCCCCGTCGACCTGCCCCAGACAGACCCTGCCCTCTCTCTCTCTCTCTCTCCACAAACACACACTCACAATGGCTGGATTCAATCTCTGAGAACTTCCTTTTCTCAATCTCACGTCGGAACAAACGATGCCCTCATTAACAGCACACCTGTTATTCTCTGCAGACTTAGCCTGAATTGGAGGGAACATGTGCTGCAGTCCGTGTCTGTGCCTGCAGACCTGTCACCAGCAACTTCTGGTAGACCCCTACTCCGGGTGACTCATGCCTTTACAACCTGTATCTACTGTACTGTTAGAGCATGCTGTCGTTTCAAAGAAAGAAAGAAAGAAATTCCATCACCAAAGGGCAGCCAGGGCTTTATGGGGCACGGCACAGACGACACAGACTCAAAAGGTGGAACAAAGAGCTACACAGGGTCTTGATCACTGGAGGACAAAGTCAAAGGGTGCAAATCTAATGATTGAATTAAAAAAATTCAATCATTATCTCGTGCAAGACTGAAGAGAATCGAAAAATTGATTCACAGCATTTTGACATTTCACAAAGGAAACTCATTCATCAACCACGTCACAGAACAAAAAAGAATGTTTGTTTTTCACCCCACTGTGCGTACAGAAGCACACACTGCCAACAGAGGTGAGAGTGGGCAAACACAAATTTCCCAGGGTTGCATCCTAAACGGGGGGTTGGGGGTAAATAAAGATGCAGCGGGGCATGTATTAAGAAAGAGGTGAGAGAGGAGCTGCTGCTGAGAGAGCACAGTCACGAAACGTGATGCCCCTTTCCACTGCTTTCACTCTGGGGGGGGGAGGAGGTGCAGCCTGGCTGAGGGGTGGAGGAGACCAGAGCTGAGGGTGTGGGAGCGAGCGCTGTGAGAAGAAGTGGCTTTACTGGTATATCAGCAACCCCAGCTAGGATTTCTCCCCACCTAACTGGTTTCTGACAGAGCCAGCCTTACTTTCATGCACCTTGCGATGAGCTGTGGGCGAAAGATAACAAATCCTTTTTTTTGGGTTTGTGTTGGTAAGCTGTGCAAGCTGCTTCATCGCCCTTGGGTGTAAAGGCTGCTTACCACCTGCTTTAGCGGATGATGCAGATCATCATTTGCATTCCAAACAAAATAGAGTAAAATGTCAACAGTGCCACACCTGTTCATTCTGTCCTATAGAAGAAGAAGAAAAAAACAAAAAAAACAACTAGGCTTCCCTGCACTTACATTTACATATGCAGACAGAACTGACAAAGAGAGCCAGAGAGAATCAGCAGTGAGTTTACGTGGAGGCTTTACTCCCACGTTAATACACGTTAATAATTACACAAAATGAGATAAGCTTTGCAGCATGCAGCCAGTTAACCAAACCCCAGTCAACAACAGTAAAACATGTGACATCTGTCCGAGTTATCAGGGCGACTGTCTCTGTTGTCCTTTCAAATCTACCCATCGATTATTGACATTGTGTATCACAATGCCACCTGCTGTATGTACACTACTCTCCCCTATAAACGTATCAGAGGCTGAAGACGCAGTGACTCCAGCTCCGGATCCCCAACCCCCCAGCCCCACCCCACCACCTCCTCACACGCCCTTTAAACAGACCTGGACACCGCTGACTCACGCCACAGACTGTGATGCTTCCCATCGTAGTAAAGTGATGCAAGCGGCGCGCGCGCGCGCTACGGTATCTCGAGCGCGATAAGGAATTATGATGTCATCACTGTTGCTAGTAAAGTTGGAACTGTGACGCCACGGTGCCTTAGTCACAGCGAATGGAACGTTTGCGTGGAATGCTGATTCTTCACCATTCTAGCACCTAACACGTTCCACAGATACACAAACACACACACACACACACACACAAACACACACACACACACACAGGCACGCGCTCCTTGGCTGTGGGCGTGAGCGCAATCTTAATATGCTAATATGTAATATTAGTGGGGTAGCCTTGCTTTTTTTAAAAAAACAAAAAAAACCCGCTACTTACCAGCACTACACTTTGATCCCCATCTTTGATCCGACTTGTATCCGATGTCAAATCAATAAAAACTGTCGCTCCGGATATTCCCAAATTAATTTAGCGTTTACAAAAGAGCCCGATAAACTGGCATCAGCGGGAGAAGTAGAGCCGGACTCCAGAGGCGCAGCCGGATTGATGTCAGTGGTGAAAACGTCTGTTGACAGCTTCTTAAATGTCCTGGCTCTGGACAGGTTTCCACCGGGGAGCGACGGGACACAGACGGAGAGCTGACGCCGTGAAAAAGTGCGTCCCTGAAGGCGTGGCGACCGTCCTGTCCTGCGCCACGGAGACACAACGGTCCGCACAGCACATCCACACGTCCTCGAAGCAAGTGCTTTGACGGAGGAGAGGAGAGGGAACTACTCACAAGCCGGTCAAGTTGGCAAAGTACGTTAACTTCCGCTTTTGATTTTCAAAATAAGACACGGAATGACGCTCAGGGCTTGCAAACTTTCTTTTATGGATGGGAGAATCATGCTTCTGCGTGTCTGGTTAATCCACTTCAGGGCCCTAAAATAAGGGTTGGGCTATTGATATCATCAGCAACAACATCTTTTGGTGAATTGCATCTTCAGGTTTATACAGCAACGTGTACCATAGTACAATAGGCAACTTGCAATAAAACAGAGTGAACTTGAGGCATTGTGGCAGTTGCACACTTTGCCCCATAGGCAATCCAATCTTGAACATTAAGAATAAAAAAAAACGTTAAAATGTACGTATATTTTCATTATATTTGTAATTTAAGTCAGTGCTGAAACTCCTGTCAGTAATATCATTTAGCCTTTCTTTTGAAGGTGATTTCCGGTAGCGCAATTATGTCTCTGGCTTGATGCTGCTGTGGGCAAGCAGTGAAAGATTCTCTCTCTCTCTCTCTCTCTCTCTCTCTCTCTTTCCCTCCCTCTTGTCCCAACACACATATACACACACCTACACACACACCTACACGCTCCAGTGCAAGATCTCTGATGCTTCAGGCGCACAGAATATAGATTGTATCCTTGTTTGACCAGTGTGTCCACTTTGGGCAGCCCTGATCTAATGCAAGAACCCGTCTTGGGACTCATGTCAGTCACAAAAGTTGTGAAAAAGGCAGACAGTATGTTCATCAGTGGGCCTTTGAATCCAACTAAGGCCATGTTGATTTCAAAGCCAAAACAGGAACGATATTTTATGATTCAAAATTGTTCAATGGTTGGCTATTAGTCATCCCATTATACACAGGCTTCGGACCAGCGAGGTTATCCAAACAGTTGTGCGTAGATAACAAAAAACAATGGGCACTCTTTTCATTTCTGATCCCCAGGCAAACCCTCTTCCATCCTGAGTGACACTCGCTAACTGTGACCCATGAATGAAAAGGGCCATCTCTGAATATGAAAATGAGACTCTGACATTCAGAGCCAGGCTGTATTTCCATTAAGACCATAGTTAATTATTAGCATTAACCTAATTTAAAAACAACAATGAGGGAATGTCCAAAATCTCCCTACTGAGTGGAGATAAGAGGCAGGAATGATGGGTTAAGGGAGTAGCGTGTTGCTTGGCTGCTACCCTGGCTGCAACTGTCATGTTTTTTTTGCAAGGTTGAGATGTAAGTTATTGGAGGGGAGTAATTAATTCGAGGGGTAGGGGTAGTGAGAGGGAGAGACGGACAGAGAGAAAAAATAATTAAGCGGATGAGATGCAGAGTGGTAAAGGTCCTTGTTGGGCTGTGAGGGGCTGTGTGAGCTGATGTCCCTGGAGCTTTGCCGCCTGCTGCCTGGCCCTCTGGATGAGGGGAAAGGATGGATCTGACATTGCAGCAGAGGACAGAGATAAAACTCTCTCTCTCTATTTTACACACACACACACACACACACACACACACACACACACACACACACAGGCGCTGGAGCAGGTGCAGAGGGTCCTGCTGCAGTGAGGTGTTAGAATTAACCAATGTGTGTGCATGCTGTTTCACATGTGAATTCATCCTCAAATGAACACGCACTCATACATGTTTTTGTGACATGTAAGGAGACTGTATTGACTTTACATTTGTTCCAGCGAGAGTATCTAACCTTAAAGAATATTTCTAGTTTATTACAACTTAGGCCACTTCTTTTGGTTATGATAAGTTTGTTTTTATCTAAGTAATTATGAGATTGAAAATACATCGTCGATGGCGATTCTGCACCTCGTGATTTAAGTCCAATGTCAACATTACACACCATTTCTAGAAGTAAGATGTGTTGTCAAAGACCCAGAGGTGGATCTAGAAGATGCGTTTGGTGTCAGATAATGCAAATTGAGCACACTAATTTAGATTAATTAAAATAATAGGGTGTTAAAAAACAGAAATTAACATTTAATGATCTCTTAATGCCACCTTTAAGACTAAGTGATCTAAGGCTTCAGTTCAATTTAAAAAGATATGTATTTGGAAAAATGTCTGACGATTTGGAAATAAAACAATTTATTGATTTATTATCCTACCTTTAGATATTTCCATTCAGTGCCTTACTAACGTGCTATAATAATGTAATGTTTTTGCGTTTCAATATCTTCATTTGGGGGCAAAAACTGATATGTGTCATTGTTTTCTTTAACTATAATTTGTCTGCCATAAATATGACATTTCCCGTAATCTACATGCACAAACATGGAAAGTGGGAATTTTAAACGTTGGAATTGGATGTAAAAATAAAAGTCTTTTTTACTGAACATGATCCAAGGGCTTGCGCAACTGTCCAACATTCTTGTCTTGTGATAGGGTTGCAAGAAATAAGTGGTCAGATGATCAGTAATGTAAAGAAGCCAGCACTAGTCAAACACTTTATCTGGAGGTAAAACCAAAAGTAAGCACTTAATAATCTCTCACTTCACAGGAAAACTGTGTAAAGCATGACGGGAATGAATAAAGGGTTTTCAGGATTACGATGGTCGTGTACTGGACCTGCTCCAGTGCAGGTTTGGAAAATCTTGGAAAATAGCATAATTTGTAGAAGATCCTGTGGAGCTCAGTGCACGGATTGTGAAGAGGCAAGAATGTTCAGAGACTTTGGCTTTCCCTGACAATTTTCTTTATATGAGATAGATACTCGTCAGAGTTGATCCAAGTCCGTTTTACATTTTATAGTTTGTTCTTTGGTTGTAAAATATGCAAGACTTGTTTGCGATTGGTCAAATGCTGCAAACACCGCCCCCTTACATGTGAACACGCTCATGGCTAGATTGGGAAAAAACCTGGGTGTTAGTCTTGCCCCGCAGTTCAGGCCTTTGTTTATAACCTGCATGACCTCATGACATCTCAGCAACTAACTTGGTGTGAACAATGTAATCATAATTAATAGAAACTACGGCTAAACTAACAAAAATAACCCCAAAAGTCTTAAGACTGTGGTGACTATGGTTTTTCCCCACGTGGAAGGGTGATTCCCCACAATGTGACTGCAGTGTGAACAGATGTGAATAATACAAGTACACATACAAACACGCACACATACAAACACAATAATGACTCAGCCAGCATGTGAGGAAGCACGTGGAAAACTTAGAATATGTTTGAGCTGTGGAGGTTAGTTTGTCAATGAAGACAGTGCTCTGCCTCTCTAATCTTCACTTGTCTCATCATAATATATGTGAAATAATTTATTAGGTTGGTTTATCTCATGTGCGTTTGTGTGGAGCCACTTGAACAGAAGGCTCAACTAATGATTACACAACAGAGCGTTGTGCTGCCCCTGCACATGTGAGAAGGGCTCTTGTTATAGTTTCCAAACAGCTTTTCTAGAATAGCAGAGGAAGCAGACACAAGCACATTCAAATGTTTCACATCGCCTCTTCTCCCCTCACAGACTCGCATTATACAGAGGTGTTGCAACAGTATCAGTTACAGATGCTGATGGCAACTTTAACACTCAAAGTTTGTTTGCCCCCTCCCCCCCCTTTTTCAAAATGATTTGCATGCAGTATATAACACTCACATTGCGCCTTTACCAGAAGCTGTTGCTTGGTCCTGGCGTGAGGGAACAACATCCCAGTGAAGTGCTGTTGAAACTTGACAGTTACAGATCAATTCATGCCCAGCCAATGTAGGCGAGAATGCTGTGTCCACAAATACAGTCTTCACAGAAACTGCAGCATCAAATTGTATTAGCACAATGATAAAGCCCTTTTAGAGACGTGTCTATGCAAATTCCTTTCAGTTAGGCTTAGACACAGTATATGGCAACGTGGTTAACTGGAAGCAGTGGAGATTACCTTAAAATCTTTTCCCAAAAAGTAAAGAGTTGTTATTTCTGCTAGGACCTATTCTCTCTTTTTCCTCTGCTGTGCCTCAGACTTCCAGTAGCTCTTAAGTTTTGCTGTCTGTCTTTCTCTAACAACCCTGTTTCCTTGGCTCTCCTGCAGCGCCTGACATGACATGCCAGGAGCCTACTCATTATTTATGCCACTGAAAATGTACCAAAACAACATGAAATTGCTTTCGCATCTGTAACAAACATAAATCGCTACTAAATGGGGCTATAAATTGTACTTAACTAATTAGGTTTTCAATCTAATGCTACAAACACACCGTGCTGTGTAGTTAGTGAATTCTGTTGTATGTAGAAAAAAATGGTCGTAACATTCAAGGAAGAGGGCCTACGATGTAACATAAGGATGTTCTGGTAGAGATTGTTCAGCAACACTTCCTCTGTGCCCGTGTGCACAACAGGACGAACAGATAACTAGTTGCCAGAGGATGAGTGGGAGGAAAGAGAGAAAAGAGAAGAGGCATTCAGGAGAGAGATAGCTACATTAAAAAGCATGAATAGGGAGCTCAAAGACTTCACAGGACACATTCTTGGAGGCTTTGCTTCTATAAGAGTTGAGAGACCTTTGCTGTCTGTCATGTGTTGGTCCACTGCTACAAGCTGGCCAAAGTGTTGTTAGTGCCAGATCCAAGTCTAGTCTGCCACCCTGGCCAATCAGTCCTCATTTCCCCAGGCGCCTCTCAGTCTCCTCGGGCGAATGGCTCAGTCTGTACGCCACCCGTCCCGTGTCCCCCCTTTCAGAAGGGGGGAACAAACAGAAAGAGGTGACAAAACAAGAGCGCTCTTTTGTGGTGGTCGAGAAGGAAAGGGAGTGTTGTCTGACACTCCTAGCGCTAGGCCCCCACCCCCCTCTGGCAGGCAAATCTGAAAAGTGGTGAGGACTGAGCAGACACAATGACAAAGTCTGAGAGGCCAACAGCAAGACCAAGAAGTTCAGGATACTACTATTTAACCCTGCTATGAGTATACTGTTTTGACCTCAGGGAGAGCGTACATTAGGTGTTCATAGCAACTCAACACCACTGGACCAGTCTTTTTAGATTCTGATAGCGACAGTATACTGAAGGAAGCTGATGATTCACTTATCCAATCATTACCAAGTGCAACTAGTAACATCTTAGTTACTAGTTATAGTCATAACCCTACCTTGATGCTTAGGTTATAGAAAAGTACTTGGAAAGGCAACATGATGATGAGATTTATTGTTTATTGTTCATATTTTTAAACTTTATGTTTCACTTTTGATGTTGGGGGGGTTGAAGTGTAAACTTCCCCAAATCATCATGGGGCTGCTAATGTTACTGTAGCATCCAGAAATGCTTCAGAGTAGGTTTCTCAGAATTGAATGAGCCTTTTTCTAGTTAGCATGTAACCGCACAAAATAATGCTGTTAGCCTATACTGCTTGGCTCTGTAAGTACAAAAGTACAAAGCAAAAAGTACAAAGCCAAATGACTTCTGTAGTAACCTCATTAGCTAATGTTCACAGCTTTTTTTTTTGCTCTTTTCAGACAAGAAGCAATTGACATGCCTTGTGATTCCTTTTCAGTGAGAGGCAAGTGGGAAGCTAAGTAGGCACAGAACATCTGCTAGGCCGAACAACAAGCGGACACGATCCCGCAAAACTGTCTGGTCGTGCTCGTCGCCAGCTGCCGGAGTTGAATTTGGTTGAACCTTTCCTGCGATTGTTAGGGCACACCTGCGTGAATGCAGGGAAGTGATCATTTCAGCTATTTCCTTAAATTTACCGTTTCCATGATGATGCTGGTATACAAGGGGAACTTTAAACAGATCAACTGAGAACAATTCTCAAACATCCTCATTTAAAAATTTCATTAGAACTGAACATTTTAAAGAGCTTAAGCATGAAGTAGAACCAGCCATGTGATCAAGTGTATAGATAGATATCAAGCTCAAGCTGGTGTCTGACATGTCAAAACTTGACATGCCAAACTTTCTCCCTGTCAAATCATCTCCCAAATCTAGGTTATATTTGGTTTCTGGGGCAGCACTTTTTTTTGTGTGTGTCTTAGAAACCATCCATGTTGACTGCCATCAAGGAGTTGTGAGATACCAGCCACCGGTACCTTATAGGTGCAAAAGCTCAAAGAGAGCTTTCCCATGTTTGATGTAGAGAAAGAACATCAAAAGATTGTCAACCTTTTGTCCTGGCCCTTAGGGCACACAGTGGGAATTTTAGCCTTTCTCTTTCATCAGCCTGAGCAACAGGTTGATAAATTCTTGGTATCCTTCAGAGGACAATGTATTAACTCGTCACAATAACTGCAGTTTTGTTAAAGGTGTCTGTGTGTCTGTTGCTTACACTGAGGAATGCACCCATGTTTGATGGCATGAAAGCTGAAGAAAGTGATTGCAAACAATTTTTTAGAAGAGGTCTTTGTGATTCAGTGTGACATCTTTAACTCTCTATAGAATGTGTGTCTGAGTGGGTTGAGAGAAAGCCTTATCATTTTGAGTTTTCTTCTTTCCCCACCTGCGCATACTGCCACCTGTCATTAACAACCAGAGGAGACTGTGTTGACAAGCATCTATTCACAGAATCATCCTCCCACACAGCAATTACCCCTGCTATCCCATCATAGAAGAAGATGTAATTAATGATGTTATTGTCATGTAGTGTAGGCATGGCTGTCAGTCACACACTGAGTTTTCAAGCAGGGATCATAATCCTTCTCATGTTTGCTGCGAGACTCCCAGGGTGAAGGGGTCTGTCTGTGTTTAGCCTGCCCAAGATAGAGCTCCCTCGATGGGCTACATACCTCTGCCACAATCCCTGTGATTCTGGGATCAGCAGGACACAGGGGATTACATGGCAACATAGAGGGAAATGTGCTCTCTGCTCAAGGGCATAGGGTCCCCTATTTGTTCTCCTAGACACTTGCAACAGTTCAGATTAACAATAATAAATAATGTTCAAAGTATGTATTGTTGAGGAATCTTCTGCAATGTTCCACAGCTGTTTCAAGAGAAAAGATCGATTATTTGATGTTTCACTTGACGTTTTGTGCGCATCAAAGACACAGACGTGGAAACAGCACCGATACAAAGCCGTGTCAGCTGAAATATTTATTACGACTAAGGGGAGAAGATGTGTACTCTCGTTTGTCAAACTGCCTCATTTATCATTTCTGTTGCTTGTGCATACAATGATTTCAGGGCACAAGTGTGTTTTATTTGCTCTGCTCTGACACAATTGTGCCTGACAGCTTCTGACATGTGTCATGTCTTATGTTGACACTGAGATGGAGAGGAAGGATACGGGATTGACTGGTTCATACAAGGTCACTGTGAAGCTCCAGGAATGCATGTTGACAGCTTTGGTCCCGACATCATGTATCTCCCAAGGCTTCAACACAGCACACACTGTACATACTGCACATCTCAGTGACGATCATTCTTTACAAAATATTACAGGTTTAGATCAACAAGGAAGACAGAGTTCCTTAATACAATCATTTTGCTGTTACTAATTTCTTTTCCGTATGCTTTACAGTTACAACATTATGAATGAAATCAAACATTCCTTTGCAAGACTAAGTGTCCACAGACACACATAGCCTCTGTCAGGCTATTCTTAGGCACAGTGGTGCTTTGAACTAAATGCTAATGCTCTAATGGCAACATGCTCACAATGAAAATCCTAACATGCTGATTCTTCGGCAGGTATAAAGTCGTTTACCATACTCACAAACTTATTTTAATGTTTTAGCATTAATTTTTGACATTAGAAATAACAGTTGACAAAACAGTTTCTCTTCAAGGTCCATTTAATAGTTATCTGAAGCATCAGATTGGCTTCGTAAACAAGAAGGGTAAGAGCACTGATATATGACAAAGGCTTAATGAAAGAAGGATCACCACTACCACTAGAATATCAGATCTAGAGAAATATTCATAGGATGCCATGAAGACTTTAAGGAGATGCAGAAATGTATGCTTATTTTATTGTAAACAATCACATATATTTTGTTATTTGTTTGGAAATGCCCCCAAATAGAGATATTATAACTCAAAACTGCAAACTGGAGACCCAACTCAAAACAATTATTGTGATACATTAGTAAAGCATTGAATAGAAATATATATATCTATCGGTGGCATTAGGAATCAATAAACTGTTTTATTTCGAAATACATCTTTTTTCATTGAACTTAAGCCTATCAGTCTAAAATATGGTTGTAACAGAGCATTAAGTTAATTAAAAAATGTTATTTTAAAAAATGTATCTTTGACAGCATTTGACACCAAACTGGCATGGCAGCAGGGGTGGCAAGGCATTTTTTAGGTGTGGCAGCTGCCATCCCATGCCAGTCCTCTAGATCCGACCCTAGATAAACATCAAGAACATGTAGATGTTATTATGGAAGTACTGCTGCATGTTTTATCTTTACTAAAGGTCTGTAAAAGAGAAACTGTAGTCTAAAAGCCATTAAAGATCCCAATGGGGGTGTGTACCAATAAGTGAAGGCTACAGGATTTAGAGCGCTGAACTTTTTATATTCATACTAAATGGCTATTTCTGCTTGCCTCTGGCGTTCTTCTTTCTACAGCACCTCATATCATTTCTTGTGCTCTATTTATTCTACTTTCTATCATTTTATGTTTCTCAGGTTTTATCCTTAAACCATGCCTCTATCCTAATCTTTTCTTACAAAATACAAAATAACTTTATTTAAGTTTTTGATGAATCACAAGCAATGTATTTGTCTGATTTAAGAATTATAACTTCTCTTAAGGATAAAGTGAGTTACTCAGGGATCGAAATGTCCTAGACATGCTAGCTACTGTATTTTTATATTTGAAGGCACTACAAAACAGGGATTTTTTTTATCTGAATACTATTTATCCAAGAACACATGACCAGCATTTGAAGACTTTACTTGAAAGGAACAGTGAAGCTGTTTAAAATGATGGATTGACAAGTATGTCACTGACTGGGACTGAACGAGATCCCATAAGCAATAGAGAGTAATGCAACTTTCATGTGACACAGTGCACTCATTCAACAGTCCAGGTGTATCTGAATTAATGATAAATGAGTAAAAACCTTTACCCCATTACCACTTGCAGTTTTATCTCTCCCATGTTTACAGTTTGTCTCTGTACACTTCTTCTCCTGTCTGTCCTTACCTTTTTATTGATCCTCTCTCCATTCTCTCACTTCACAACCAGAGGCTCCAGGAGGCGGCGTGATTGACAGGCCTGTGCTGTGTCTCCGGCTGGATAATACCCCTCCTACCTCTCCCGTTGCCAGGGTGACAGATGGGTTTTCTCTGCCGAAACACTCCGTCTCCATCTCTGTCACCTCAGATTGGTGAGCGACTAGGAGAGAGGAGGGGTAGGTGAGACTCAGTCAATCCTACACTTCCCATGACAAATGACAGCGATACAGACAAACAGTGTACAGTGAGTGTCTGTTTATGTTTCTAACTGCAACAGGGTCTCATAGTCTGTCACACTCTGCTCAACACCAATCTTGCACAGTATTCTCTGGCTGGAGTGTCAGCTGACATAAAGCAGGCCAGTGCCTGTGAGGGCCTGTCCGTGATTCACTATCATAATATCCCTCCGCTCTGCCACACAGGGCACTTTAAGCAGAGTGTTCTGGCTGCCTGCACCATCGAAGGTAGGAGTCTTTGATCCAAAACCAACTAGAACAGGTCAAAAAATAGCCTGGAGGCGGCTACTTCTCCAGCTAAAGAGACTCTCATTTTGTTTAGCTCTCTTCTTTTTTTCTTTCTTCCGTCAGGCTTTCTCCTTGTCACTAAGTATCAGCTCTAACACTGTTGCTCTTAGCACAGTTAATCATTCACACAGGCAGTGCCCATGGCACAATTGGGGCAGTGCCAAGTGACATGGATGACATCATCCATTGTGCTTGTCGCCAATCCAATCAGGTTCCCAGACACCAATGTGGAGCCTTGGACATGATTAGAGATGAGCCCATGACATCATCCTTCAGCCAGTTTCCCTACGGAGGCACTGACATCATCCAGTGTGAGTCAATTATTAGAATAGCTGCTGTCTAATAATCTGTTTTAGTGTCTTCACTAGTAATGATAACAGGTTTTGGATCAATTTAGGCATTTATCATACTGAACCAGGTGTGAAGAATGACTCATATCTAGACTGTCTATGTGCTGTTGCAAACAAACTGGTGCATCCAACTCTGAGGCATTCATGTGTGAACCTGCGTGAAAGCTAATCCTTTCCTATCCCCAAACAACAAAAATATATTCCACTGCACACCAGGATACTAGGATTGACACTGTTTTATTTAAAATTATTTAATCAAAAACAAAACAAAAAGGAGTGAACTATGTATTTGGTGGGTTGCTTCATCATATTCACTCTGCACCACAAACTTCATCCTTGGGATGTAGTTTCCTAACCTGCTTTATCCTATCCAATCCTATCCTATCCTATCCTATCTCATCCTTTCCTAATCTATCCTGTCCTATCCCATCCCATCCCATCCCATCCTTTCCCTTTCCTTTCCTTCCTTTCCTTTCCTTTCCTTTCCTTTCCTTTCCTTTCCTATCCCATCCCATCCCATCCCATCCTATCCTATCCTATCCTATCCCATCCCATCCCCCCCATCCTGTCCTATCCTATCCTATCCTTTCCTTTCCTATTCTACCCTATCCCATTCTTTCCTAATCTATTCTATCCCATCCCATCCTATCCCATATTTTCCTATCCTATCCTATCCTATCCTATCCCAGCCTTTCCTTCCCTCTTATGTCTTTGTAGTATTATACACTAAAGATAAGTGCTTCTATATAGAACCTTTAAAGGTTGATACATATTTTACACCCTCAAAAGCTTCTTTTTAGAACCATTTCAGAGGGTTCATTTAACATAACCCTTCCAGTATTAATGGTAGGCAGGACTAGGCTAACTGTTTCCAAGCTAAAATGTATCGCTATAATAAGATTGATAGATGTGGAAACACGTTGCTATGGTTACTACACATTTTTTGTGTATGTGCCAGATAAACTGCGGCTTCCTAACACCCCTGAGTGCTAAATACTAGATATCTGTAACCACACGTTCTTGACTGACATTGAAAGCTAGGTGAGCTAGGTTACTTCCCACCTACGGGTTAAAACACCACAACGAAAACAGATAGCAGTTATCAACAAGTTTTATTTCCACGCATAAAAGTTTGTCAGACTTTGTACCCACCTTTCGTTTGTTGGAAACGATAACAGCAGCAGGGACCAGTTACCAGCTCTCCACCGTAAATACAACCTGCCGACTGGGAAGAGCCATAATGAATGATTAGTAGATAAATGGAACATTTCTGTGGGCTCCACTTTCTCCCCCTTTACAGTAAACACTCAATAACTGATTAGTCAGTCGTGACATCGGATTTACCATAAACACGACCTCTCATTTGAGAGAAGTTGTAGAGGATCGGCAAATGATGAAAATGATTGGAGTAGAGTGGTGATTATGAGGTCTCACACTAAGTTTAAGTTAAATCATTCCTATGTTAATCCTCATTAGTGACAGTAGGTGCACTCATCTATTGCTTGAGTGTGCTAATCAAAGATGGAAGAGATCACAAAAAGCCATTATAGGGCATTGTACTTATAAGCTCTGTATCAATTGTTGTAAATACATCATATGCTGTATGTAAAGGAGAAAGGCTAAACTTGTTGTTGCAGTTTCTTACTATTTCTGAACTGTGTGATATTTCTTACTTACAGGCACAGTCATTCACATTCACACTCAGTCAGCTATCCCAATATCGAGCTGGGGTCTGTATTTCCCGTCCCTCCTTGAAATTTGTAGGTGGTCTTTGGTCATCTTCATCTGACTCAGAGGTAGGCTCCTCCTCCTGGTCCTTAGGTCCCAAACATTATAGCTTTGCTGCTGAGCTCCTAAGTCATGAGTCCTCTTCCGTCTCTGTTGAGCTGCATGAAGATGCTGGCGAGCTATCTCATGGACCTCACCATGGCTCTTTTCCAGGTCACGCACATACTCTGTGGGGTTTCTGTTCTGCCACCTCTAACCAGATGTCCTTTGGCTAATGGACTTCTCTTCCCAGCCATAGCATGTTGGGTGTGAAGCTGGTGCTAGAACGCTGTGCACTGCGATACGCAGCTGTCGGATAGGTGTTCTTCCCAGCTCTTCTGTTTTTGATCTGCATTACAACAGATCATTTGAATGAGTGTACAATTAAATCATTCTTGTCTGTTTGAAGCAGGGTGGTATGGTGTGGTACTGGTCTTGGAGGTCTGAAAGAGCTGGCAAATGTTTTTGAACTGTGCACTTTCAAAGTTATGGCCTTGGTCCGTATGTAGCTCTAGTTGGGGCTTCAAAGTGTGAAGTCATCGACCAGCGTCTTAGCTGTTTTTTCTGCTCCTTGATCTGGGACCCACTTGGTAAACTGATCAATGATGCTCAGGATGTATTTGTGTTCAGAGGATGAGCTGGGAAATGGGCCCAATACATCAAGATGCAACCGGCCCATAGGTGCCCCAGCCTGGCAAGTTTACAGCTGGGCTCCCTGTGTGGGACCGCTTGATTTGGTGAACTGGCCCAGTCGTCACTCTCCCCTTGAGGTGCAGGAAGGCTTCCTGCTGTGGTTTGCCCCACTGGAATTCTGCTGTCTTCTTGAGGAGATTAGGGAAGGGGCTAGCAAGCTCAGCAAAATTAGGCACAAAGTGACGGTAATGATTGCATAGCCCTAGAAAGGCTTGCAACTGCTGCGTGTTTGTAGGAGGCTGCCACTCTTGCACATCTTTGATCAGTGCTGGGTTTGGACCTCTCCCCTGACCATGTGTCCCAGGAAAATTACTTTATCTCTCAACAGCTGGTACTTCTTGGGTTTAAGCTCTAGACCATAGCTGTGAAGGTGTTCGAAGACGTCAGCGAGGCACTGCAAGGTTCTCCTCAACCCCTCTGCCCAGGATGATTATGTTAACCAAGTAGATGAGAAGCATCTTTCATTGAAACTGTTCTATGGCTCTCGAAACAGGCCAGGTGCGTTGCGGAGGCCAAACAGCATCCTGGTGTATCTGTAAAGATTGTCTGAAGTCTTAAGGGTCCACAGCAATCTGCCAGTATCCACCCTGGAGATCCAGGTTAGAGAAGACAGTGGCTTCTCCCAGGACATGAAGACACTTGTCCATTTTAGGAAACAGATAAGCATCCCTCAGTGTAAGGCCATTTAGGCACTGAGCTCTCTCTCAGGAAATGGCTTTTGGTTTTGAAAGCCATACATGATAGTTCCTTGTAATCAGGTTTACCTTTACAGGGCAGGCAGACAATGGAGCCTCTCTAATGTGACAGGGACCTTTAGAGAAAGATGTGGCCTAAACTTACTTCTCTCTCCCACCTCTCTTTCCTCCACTTCAGTAATCTTAACACTGCTGAGTCTTTGCTTCCATGCTCTGTTAGCACCAGCCTCCAGTCCATCCTCACAGGCTCTCTGTGGAGACCTCTCACACACACATACAAATGTAGACACACATTCATGCTTATGGGAGCTATTTGAAAATAATGGAGTGTGACATTACCTCATCGGACTTTATCCACAGAATGCACACACCAACACACAAACACACTAAAAAACACACACAAAGAGTAATCAGAGTCAGTGGAGCCTATCAGCTTCCTGAGGGTTACCTCACCTTGTAGATGTCTTACACAAGGCCACGGAGCAATTCACTTGTCCACCTGCCCTACACACACACACACACACACACACACACACACACCAATCAGCCATAATATTATGACCTCCTGGTGGTTATAATATTATGCAGCCCTGCACAAAACAAACTGTGATGCACTGTGTTCTAACACCTTTCTATCAGAACCAGCATTAACTTCTTCAGCAATTTGAGCTACAGTAGCTTGTCTGTTGAATTTTTCCTGATTCTAACACATCAACTTTGAGGACAAAATGTTCACTTGCTGCCTAACCCACTGGGATTTATTCACTTCACCTGTCAGTGGTCATAATGTTATGGCTGATCGGTGTATATACTTGCACTGCAATTACACTCCCATCTCCAATTATATACCTTGGCTGCTAACCAGTTTTTAGGGCAGCACCGGACTAGAGATATTCCTATAGTCAACTAGTAGTCATTAGTTTAAGCCATTAGACTAGTCATTGCATGATTATAATATTAATTTCATTATTTGAGTATATAGAGAGATTTTTAACAGCCACCTGTTAAGCGCTAACGGAAAAAATTATAAAAAAATAATGAATAAAAAAACCATTTTGTTAATGCATGTTAACACAGTGTAACATCCCACCAGTTCCATTACTCGAAACATGGGAATAAATAACTTCCAACTCCACAAAAACAAATACTTGCAGACTTATGAACGCAATGGATGATGTATAACATTACTTACAAATGAACTTGCTACAAACTTTGTTGTCCCCAGAGTCAGAGTTCTGGTTGGATGTTGTTTTTATTGCAACTATTCAACTAATGAAACTTCTCATTGACCATTTAGTCAAATATTAGGGGGCAGCCCTATAGTTTGTGTTTATTTTTGGCATAATCCAGCATTCATTATGCATACACATATTCAGCTAAAGCGTATTTATGTGTGGGTACATTGGCTGGTTAGTCTAATCACTGGTTTATTGCTTCTTCTAAGGCCCTTTTTTCTGTTAGATCTCTGCAGAAACAGCAGTGGAGCCCTACAACACACTACATAATGTAGATTTTTGTAATCCTCTCTGTCTTTGAAGAAGGCTGATATTCTGAAAATAAAACAGAGCAATGAAAAAGTAAAAGAATTCTGGGGAAATGTTCAAGATTCCCCAACATAAAAAGCGAGTTCCCATGGGGGAGATGTGACAGCAAAACAGAACAGATGACAAACACTACTGGAATATGTGAGCAAGCACACATACACACTGACAAACACTAACACAAAAAGTGCTCATCGAGCTCTTATCATATGTACTTCTTCCTGTGTGTTCACAGTTGTAAGGTTGTGTTCTCGTTTCAGATTAGGTCAAGAAGCAGCAGAGATAACTCACTGAAAGTCTCTCACTTCCACAGACCACAAAAAATACTTTAATCTACAATTTTTATGGTTTCTCGGTTAATGTAATTTTCTCATCTATTTCATCTCCTCTTCTTCCTAACCACTTCTATGTTGTTCTTGTTGTAGATCTGGACCAGTATTATGTTACTCTTCTATTCCCCAAAATGTCCGTGGTGCCATATTTGCTGTGTGCTGTTATTTGAAGGTGAGTACATTACCTCCCTGTTGGGAACTAGACATGTGAAAGAAGAAGCAGATGAGGGAACAAGGTGAGACACTGAGCCGTCTGCTGTGATAATGAAGGAAAAAACAGGTGGACAAGTGTGACTGTCGGATCAGTCATGAGGGGCCGGCGGTTGTACACAGACACACAGACACAGACAGACTCTCTCTTTGGTATGTATATGCACGAACAAAAATACCCTATACATGATCAAACATGCACAGCTGCATCCTGTCACATTTGACAGCAATTCACCCGTTTTGTTCAGCAGGTATGTGACATGTTTAATTATGGGTGGATAATGAACATAATTTTAGATGCTCAGACATGGTGAGGGGTGTAACAACACGAGGAGGATGCTTCACTGGTTACACTTCGTACACCCCTATGATCCACAAGGACTGCAATGAGTGGGCACACAGAGTTACTTGCATACACATGCACATTGCCTCAGGGCTATGGTTGACTATCAGGAGCCAGTTACGAATTGGAAGTGCTTTCAAATGCACGAGAGGAATTATTGGACAAATTTTTTCCCCCCTGTTTTTCGGAGTCATTTTTTTTCTGAATTATCGAGACACTTCGAACTCCCGCGAGAACCTCCAACCTGCACCTATGGTGACTCCTGCCCGCACATATACGCCCCATCTTCAACTATCTATCGTACCGGGTCACTTTTGCTATGTATATATTGCTATGTCTAGCAGATCTGAATGGGCTTTCCTTCTGAACAACCGCAAAGTCCTCAGGTTCCTGCGTAGAGTCGACAAACTAATGATAATACCATCTATATGACTTAAAGACAGGACTATCTCCCAGTGTCTTAAACCCAGATCAAAGTATAACTTGATTAAACTAAACAAGCCGGTTATGTTTGTTTCCGTTAAATCGAGCTCTCAATAAAGGAATTAATGCGTCTATTGTTTCAAATGCTCTCTAAACTCAGAAAAAAAATTACTCCGAAAAACCAACCATAAAAATTAATCACTCCGAAAAACAGACAAAAAAAATATTTTTCAAGTGAATGCAATACGCTTCCGTACACATGCACCATAACACATGTATAATCTTTACAGTATGACTCAAACATGTATCAGTTGTTGCATTAAAATATTAGGTAACATTCTTTATGAATTAATGTATAATTATAGTCATAAGCACTCATAAATATTCCTAATGCTCTATATAACAATAACACATTATGACACCCTTGTCTGTAATGCATTATTATATATTATGAACATACATATAAATGTGTTGTACTGCTTTTTTTTAGCAATGTATAATTATAGTCACAATGACACAATATAAAGCATTTTATAAAGACTTATAAGTATCATAACACCACTACTTAAGTACTCATTTGGACATCAGTATTCGTTCAATGTATTGAGTAAGTATGATTATAATTCATTATAATGCATTATAGACATCAGTTTTATAGACAGTTTTACCAAATGTTAATTTTGAAATATCACTGTCTTACCATAATTATGTAGAGTTCAACATGATCTGAGAAAATACACTTAAGTTTCTTTGATCCTCTACTTACAGCACTTACAAGTTAAAATGAGATTAAATAAAAGGTGTATAATATATAACAATATTCCTCCAGCATAGCTGTTACCATGGGGGTTTTGTCAGCATTCAACAGAGACAGAAGCATAAAACGCATTGTCAAAGGTGAGGGATTGTGGGTAATATCTTGCATATGAAATTCATCCCACAAAGCACATTTATGCCTGCGCACATCCTGGTGACTGCTCTTGTAGTTGCCAGTCAGCAGCATATGTATCATTAATTCTGACAGCACCCTATCAGCATGCGAAGGAAAAAGGCAAAAATGGGCTCTCTGCAGAGAAAATACCTCAGTATTACAGTGTCACATCCACAGAGACAGCCGCACAGGTCCCACCTACACATGGACAGGCACGCAGCAGGGAAAAAGGAATGTGGCCTGACGGAGGAAATACATGTGCAGCATTGAGTTAGACTGATTTAACTGTCCACACATGCAAAAATACAGTCCATTAAAACCATTTCTTCAGAAAACGGATGCATTTATGTGAGTTATAATTTGTCATTCATGACATGTGTGGCTTTACATCACTAGAAAAATATTACTGTATATAACTTCTGCCTGCTGCTGCCTTAAGATCACTGTAGCAGCGCTCCAAGTCATGGACAGCTGCAGAGAACTCTTCAGGGGCACTGAGTGGGTGTATGACTATGATCCTCGAGATCCACATTATACAAAGGGAGCAGCTCTGAGAGTGCTGCTACAGTATGACTCATGGACAGCGCAGTCTGAGCTATAGGATTATTTTGTGTATGTCTGTAACGTGTGTGTGTGTGTGTCACCTTCACCATGCCCCAACACGTGCTGAGTACTCTGCTGTTGTTTTGGCTACTGGGCAGTGGCGGGTTATCCCTCATGGGGACAGAATTCACCTAGATTTTACTCAGTCAACAACAAACTTCTGTCTCATGCTGTGAGCTATCCCTGCTGTTGTTGGTAGCTGATTCTGATCAAGTGAATCATACCCATGATGAAAGCCTCACTTTCAGTATTTCTTTCCAGGAGACTATTCGACCTTCGCTTCATCGCACCCTCTATGCTATCACACCTCTCTTTCTCCCTGGTCTTGCTGTGCACTCTGTTCTTACCCAGTGCAGCCAGTAGCCGTCCAGGTCTGCGAGACTTTTCACTCCACACCCCTTGGGGAATTCAGAAAGACAGCAGAATCAGCAATGCGAAAGCAAATGTATAATAATTACAGCGAGGCTGAGCGAGAGGGCAGATCTAGAGGGTGGTCAGAGAGAGAGAGAGAGAGAGAGAGAGGTAGCGAGAGTTAGAGAAAGGAAAGCAGGCAGAGAGAATGGAAGAGAGATTGAAAAGATGTGTGAAGAAGAAACATCTCATCTCATTATGTGTGATAATTAACCCATGTCTTCCCCTCTTCTCCATAATTACCAACATGCTGCTCCATCATTACTGGGATGGATACACACAGGGCACCATATACAATAGCGCTGATAACACTATGGAGACACAAAGAAAGCACAACATGCATCATCGTCTATTCATAGCTTCTCCCGACTTCCCTTGCTTCTTTAACACGCCATTACTGAAATGGATGTATTTCAGATTGCCTGAAATAAAACCACACATATGATGAATTTAATACCATCCCTCAGCATCTCAAAACCTATTTCTCACCTGTGGGGAAAGCTATTTTCAGCTCTTTTTTTACAACTGTTCATCACATTACCGAGTCCGTATTTGCCAGCGTCTCACTCAGTGATACCTTCCATGATGCAGGGAATTTATTATCAGGCACAAGGCTGGTTTGTTTTTGATAGTCCTTCCATGGGCCCTCTGTTGGGTTTCCTAGCAACAGGTCTGTGTGAGGGCTGGCACAAGGGGGGATAGCAGTGTCCCCATCCTGATTACCCACTAATTACTTTAATGGAAGTGAGGCTCTCTGGGTAAGAGCCCCCCACCCCAGTCTTCTCCTAGACCCCCATAGATTGGCAGCTATGAAAGAGGCTGTCCATTAGCTATCTACTCTGCATACACCCCTATTTTAACACTGCAGGGGACACTGTTATCTTTTTTTTTTTAAGTACAGTTATACAGTGAGACTGCATACAGTCCTGTTTGAAATAATCTATATCGAGGGAAGAGGGAAATACCAACTTTTTACCTCACTACAGCTACTGGCAACTTTGTAGATTAATACTTTACAAACATTACAATCGTCTTAGAAAATAACACATATTTTTACAAATTAAACTACTTATATAAAGTTTTTAAGATAATTTATAATTTACACTTCAACTCTAACATTGCATATATTTTAATATATCAAAAATAATATAACATTCTTACAAAGGGATCACTCTTTTACAGCTACTACTTTTAATTCTGACACCTTAAAGGTCCAACGTTTAGGATTTAGTGGAATCTAGTTGTGTAGTTGCAGATTAAATCTCCCGCGTTTCACCCTCACCTTCCAAGTGCAAAGGAAAAACTATGGGGGTGCAAAATGAATGAAAAACACCCATATCTACAGCCAGTGTTTGGTTTGTCTGTTCTGAGCTACTGTAGAAACATGGCGTTTCATTATGGCGGCCTCCATGGAAGACGACCCGCAGCTTCCGCAGATAAATAAATAAAAAGCGACTCATTTGCAGGTAACAAAAACATAATGATTCTAATTTAGTCACTTGATTATATAATAATGAAAAGCTAACTATAAATATTATACTTGTTATACACTGGACCTTATATTATTTTCCTGGTAGTATTTCTCTACTTCTACGTATTTTTACTTATTGTAAAAGATCTGAATACTTTTTTAATTTACCATTGATTCTCCCTTAAAAGGAATTTTTCTAGCTTTAATTGTATTTCAAACAGAATAATGTTGTAGGGAATTTATTTGTTTTTTATTATTTATTTGTATATCCAATCACTTTTTTTGATAGTAACTGTTTGGTTGTTGTTTCTTTTGCAGTTGGTCACACATAAAATACACATATACTATATTATTTTAGTGTACACTAGAGTAGTAGCCTCATTTAGCAGCTTGCTCTCATCCACAGGCAGCATTTATGTTATTCATCCTGCTTGTGTCATGATGAGAAGACCTGCGATTCTTGTAAGGCAATAAATAAAAAGCATGGATGTGAGCTGAGGAAAAAAAAAGCAGAGTAGGAAAAATAGAGGAAGAAATGGTGGAGGAGGCTGAGGAGGAGGAAAATCCTAAGGAACTGTGGAGGATGAAAAACAACATATTTTGCCTTGTACAAAGAGGTCCCATGGAGAAACAGAAACTGTATTTCTAAATTTGTGATGTGGGCTTGGTGTGTCTTTTTGTGTGTGTACATATTTTATGTATGTTCGTACACATGTACCCCACCCAGTGTTGTGTTGGTGGAGATGTTAAATATGCTGGAACTTGAAGTTGTATAGCAATAAAAGATGTTCCTTCAGGCTAAATATTCAGCTCACTCTTGCCCCACTCTCACTGTTTATCACTCATCTCATATTAAAGGAAGAGTTAAATATACATAACATTCAGTGCCACAGCTTTTCCCTCACCATGATTCATTTAAATTTAGTTATATTTTCATTGGTTTATTAGCATATTGTGTCATTTAATTAGATTGATCCAGTGATTTCATTGTATATGAGTGGACAATCCTCATCTACAGAGCTGTGGCAGATGTGTGACAATCGTACTAGAGTAGGCTATATTCTCTTTAATCCTTCTATGATTTCTTATGTAACACACACACAAACACACACACACACACACACACACACACACACACACACACACACACACACACACACACACACACACACACACACACACACACACACACACACACACACACACACACACTTACTATTGAAATGCATACATCCCAAGGACATAGGTCAAAATGCATTAACACAGACCAAGAATAGGAAATTACACTAAACTTCCATGAGCCTTCCCAGTTCAGTGCATATATTTGTTCCATTTCCACTTAGCCTTCAGCTATGACCCACCTTCCTGCAGAGACCAGAGTGGTTACTATGGTGAAGAGCTAGAAAACTGTTTTGTTTTTTTTGTTTTTTTTTACCAGCGTTACAATACATTTCCTTTCTCATTGTGCCAGGATTTACTGAGAACATCCCACTTGACTTCCTTTAATAATATTTTTCAAAAGTCACAAAATAGAGGACAGAGCCTCACCACTTACAGGTTTGCACTCATAGTGCCACCATAGTATTGAGCATAGATACTAAAAAGGATCTACGGTGGCTGCGAAACTTGCAAAAAACGCAAAAGTCTCTATCTATAGCCAGTTTTTGGTTTGTCCATTCTGGGCTACTGTTGAAACGGTTCAATAGGACAGACTCCATGAAAGGCAACCTGTGGTGCCTGTAGATAAAAACGGTTGATAATGATAACAAAATAACAAATGATAATGAAAACATACCTATAAATAATATATTTTATTTCTGCCAATAGATCCTCCTAAATGTTACAGGCTGGACCTTTTATGGGTTTGTTTGGACCAAACCAGAGTTGGTGAATGTTGGATGAACAGTGGAAAGACAAACCAAGTCAGTTTTTTTTTAATTTTGTTTCTGTCGAGTTGGAATAAAATGTGCTTTATGATGACTTCATAAGGGAATTCATATTTTTGATAAAAGAGAAAAAGGTTTACAGTTTGTATGTTTCTGTTTATTAAGGAATATAAGTATTTTTTGTTTCCTTTTATTTTTTTATCTATTTGGTCGATTAAGTAGATTCTCTCAGCTGAAACTTTGATGGGAGGCCTGAGCTACACTATTAGACTCTATTGCCTCTTGAGGTACCGAGTGGTATTATGAGATTGGACGGCCAAAGCTAGCTGGTTAGCATGCAAACTTCAGTCGATATCGCTGCAACACACTACCTAGACGTCTTTGACATAACATTCAAAACTGTTATTGCTTCACATTCTGATGATAATTTTAAAGTTTATTTTTGAATCTTTTTTCAACTAAAATCTTGACATATTGCACCTTTAAGATACATGCTGCTGGAGAATCAGTGTGGGGCCACTGGTGAGTCAGAGTGTGTAGGCCCAGTGCGGGAGGAACAGAAAGAGGCGTCTATGTATAGACAGTGTCTTCGCAGCCAGCTAAAGACTCTGACAGCTTCAATACACAGCTGATTGCATAACAGGATAGCTGTCATAGTTCTATAGAAAACGTATATGTATGTGGATGAAGCACAAAGGTTTATATTCCCCCGTCCCGGGGATTTGTTTTCAAGCCTACCTCATCACTAAACAATGAGTCTTTGAAGATGCTGTGCCCACTGCTACCCACACCAATCAGTCAGGGCAGCTTTTCCAAAATACTATTCAAATCCACTCATGCTGGCATGTGTGAGCTGTGTTATTGGGGGATGGGGTGATAAGAGGGTGTTCATTTTCTGTTCTCGTGTAGCTGGGTTTTTTAGAATCCCCTGCATTTAAGGATGTGTGCTTATCTGTGTTTTTGAGCTGCTACAGAACACATTGTATGTGCATGCATGAGTGTGTGTGAGCTACATATTTGTTTGTGAACATTTCTATCTCTGTGTTTCTGCAC
Organism: Dicentrarchus labrax; assembly: GCF_905237075.1. NCBI lineage: Eukaryota > Metazoa > Chordata > Actinopteri > Moronidae > Dicentrarchus > Dicentrarchus labrax. Next base: position 11,977,783 of record NW_026136713.1, on the reverse strand, counting down.
TTCTGTCATTCCCAGCCTCTCTCTCTCTGTCTCTTTGTCTCCAGTACATCTCTCAGTGTGTATTCCCGGAGCAGAGAGAGTCTGTATTGAAGCGAGGTGTCAGATTCTCTGCAAATGTTCCAGCCACAGTTATCTGATGATTGTTCACCACTTCCACAGCTAACTGGGAGCCAAATTGTTTTTGTGGTGTTCACTGTGGCGGCTGCTCAATTTGATTTGAGGCTGGGGAAGACATAGCTAGGGGATTACTCGCAGAAAAACCTGTGTGTGTTAGTGTGTATATGTTCCCATGGAGTGTGTACTAAGCAGTATTCTCTTGCTCGCATTAATGAGTCAGCAGATTCAGGTCTCTGAAATATCCCTTAGGTGCAAAGAGCAGAGGGAGCATTTGAAAAGGGCATCTCCCAATTTGACATTCCATTTATTGCATAACTACCTAACCTCCTGTTCTGTGTCATTCATGTTTTCCTTGGGGGAATTAAAGACCAGTGACTGTTAATCTCTAGCTGCCTTGTTAGTACACAAGAACAACATGAGGATAATAAATGGGAACAAACACAGTAGCCAAAGATGTGCTTCTCCCTATTTCACGGATTATTGTCCAAACAAAAAATAGAATATTTTCGGAATTTTGAATAAACATTTATTTTATTTATTTGTCTTTAGCTGTTGTTAACCAGCTATAAAAAGGGAAATTAATTTTACCTCGTTTTGATTCCTAACCGGTAATTGAATTTATTGTTAATGGAAGAGAGAGTGAGTGGTAATGTGGCATCAGCTGCACCTCACATGTACCCAGATGGCCTGTGTGAATCTTTGCCAAGGCCTTGGGCTGCATTTATAAAGGAGCTTAGAGTGCTGCCACAATCAGACTCATTATAATTCACATTACATTACATTGCATTTACAAGGAGGATTATTGTGTTTGATTGTGATGAGAAAGACTGGTATAAGTTACAAAGCTCTAGGTGGTGAACACAGCACAAGCAGGGAGCCTGAATCATGTAAACCACAGTGCAATCATAAAATCACTTTTTACTCAGTGGCCTTGTGTTATGAATGAATGGGCAACATAAAGAAAAGGAGGGAGAGTTTTCAGCTTCCCTGCTTTTCAGGCAGCTGTTGATACTTGAAAGACTGTGGGTGATGATTGTGTGATGTTGGCAAACTTTGTGTGGAGCTCATCCTTACAAAACAAGGAGTATAGAGCCATGTTAGCAGCTTTGTGAGGTTGTCCAAAACTAAAATATTGGAAGAACTGAAATTTTGACCTGGCACTGGCGAGTTGAGTGGAAAGTTATTACAATTCATCTTGTGGGTGACATGAATGCCTGCACCAAAGAGCATTGGGGTGTCCGTACCAAACCAACATTACATCTGGAGAACAAGAGCTGTACGCTAGGGCACCTCTGCAGCACTATATATTCATTATAATGCTGTTTTCTCACACATTATACTTTTATCAAAAAAAATGCAGCTCCTTCGATTTGGATGATATTTCGATTAATTGTGCAGCCCTAGTCCATTCAGCAGTTTCTGAGATACAGTTTGGACTGAATTAGCCTGCTGCAATCATTATGATCATGATTTCATAAATTTCATAGTTTTAATCTGTACTTTAGCACAGATCTGCTCAAAGAAGAACAAACTTGAGCTTACTTTAAGTAACATTTACAACTTTTATTGTAATGTGACTTTACCAGCAGGCCTTCTATATTTTCAACCGCAGAGTCCTTATGTTTGCTTCATCTATTACCTTGAATATATTAAGCTATATGAATAGTTGTTTATATCTTTGTGGTGTCTCTGTAGACTTCAGCTGTGCACACAGAAAGCCTGGGGGAAATGGCCTGTGAAAACAGCAGGGCTCACTCCTCTCTATCACTGCTCTACAGCTGGAACACACACACACACACACATACGTACACACCCTCTCTCGCTCTTTTTTCGTTCTCTCCCGCTCTCTTACATAGCAAATGAATTCCCGCTCCCACTGATCATAGCCATTCACTATCATCTGTCTTCATTGCAGGGGCTTGGGAGGCAGCTGGTAGTGCTGTATTAGGGTGAAAGATTAGTCTCTGTTATATTCTGCTCCCTACACGAGGTCCCACATCAGCAAGTGGATAACTAGCCCCTGTCCCCTTGTTCTCCCTCTCTCTCATCTCAATCATGAAACCATTCCCATAAGTGGGCTCTAATTTGAACAAGGCCCCTTGGAAAGACATGCGTTTCCTTCTTACGCAGAAATGGGAAAGTAATTATAGAAATGGACAGGTAAGGCAGATAGTAACATCTGTGTACTTGCACAGAGAAAAAAACACAAAAACATGCACACAGATAGAGTGCTTTCATGCTTAATATCAGAACATTTGGTGTACACAAGCTATCCATGTCCTCCTCCAACCCCTGGTTGATGTATAGAAGGAGCTCTGCAGGCCCGGAGGCAGTGCTCACACACTTGTTATGGAGTAGTGGAGAAAGCCTCCGTGCTTCACCCGCTCAACAAGAAACCTGCTGTGTGTGTGTGTGTGTAGGTGTGTGTGTGTGTGTGTGTGTGTGTGTGTGTGTGTTTCAGAGAGATTTATGGTCTATGTTTTAGGCTGATTGTACTTCTGTGTGATTCATTACATGATCTGGTGTAGAAGGAAGCAGAGAAGGAGAGAGAGAGAGAGAGAGAGAGAGAGAGAGAGAGAGAGAGGAGAGAGAGAGAGAGAGAGAGAGAGAGAGAGAGGGAGTGTGTGAACAGGGTCAGTGAGTGACTACAGTCTGGAAGAAAATCATGGCTGGCCAAAAACAGAGGAAGTGAGAAGTGAAAACTGAGACTCACTTTGTTCTCATTTCTTCTGAACAAAATATAAACAGATTAGAGACTTATCTGCCAAAAAATATTGCTGAGCTCTCCACATTTACTATCACAGACTGAAAAGTTGAATATTTTATGGGTAGAGAATGTAACAATCTGCAGACTTAGCAGAACATTTTGTTACCAACTGCAAAAAATTACAATGTGACAAAATTAAAATACATGCAAATGATGGAAGTGATGTACAAGTGTACATATTATGTCAGTTTTGACATTATTCTGACTTTATACAAAAAGCTAAATCTTTAACACTACACAAGGACTATGAGATCAAAGTTTAGAAATTGTATTAAGTTGTATATCTGTACATTACATAACAACTTTACTGGCACGGAAATCAGACGTTTACTTTGCTAAAGCAAGTGTAAAAGGTGTATATATATAGTATATACTGTAGCCTATGTGTTTCTTTGCATCCGAGAAGCACTGATAATGACTTCCTCATTACCTGCACCAACCCTTTAAATGTGACATCACCTCGTATGTGTAATGCTTCAGTAATCTCGTTTTGCAGAGGGATGTGTTTCTGCCCTCCAATTTGTCATCATCAGTCTGTACTTCATTATGTTGACATTTCCGGTGTGTGGTCTCACTAGCACACACACACACGCACATATTACTATACTTGTTAGGACCCTTACTGGCATAATGCATTTCATTCCCAAAATGTATGGCCCAAGAAGCGCTAATGTAAATGACATCATCATGAGCATAATGAACATTGTTGTAAAATTAAATTAAATTAAATTAAATTATATTAAATTTTTTACTCTCATCAGTAGGGGTCTCTGAGTTTGTCTCTTTTTCATCATATTTATTTCAGACTATTTGGTGTCAGTGGAGTTTCCAAACTTTAACTTTTTAAAGATCTATTTTGGTAGGGACTTTCATGTGCAGCAGAAGCTTTATCCAATTTGTGCAATGCTTCTCTTCTATATTAAGTAAGCTAGTGTGAACAAGCAGTGAACATGGTGGCCCTTCACTGGAGGGGGATCTTGTGCAATGTTAATTCTCAGCTTAAATTGACATTTTTCACTTGCTGTGAGTGTGTGTTAATTGAAACATTAATAAAGGAATAGTAATACATTAATATTGCAGTCTTTTATGACCTAACAAATCTCTCTTGTTGGTCTTTTAACTTACACTGAATCTTAAAGGGGAACTCCACCCGTTTCACACATAAAGGTCAGTTTTCTTGAAATAGGCTGTACTACTCAGCCTGTTGTATAATTGTTTCTGTGGTTCTGAAGGGGACTTTGTCATGACTCATAAAATTATGTCACATAAATTGATAATGTCCTCATAAGATTACAAAACTTTACAGACATTACAAACTGGTGGCATAGAGTTGGAAAGAAATGTCCACATGGGTGAAATTTAGGACCCAGTGTTTTTTGAGCTTGACCTATAAGGTGAGTAAGAGCCAGGTTATGGTCTCTGCTGCTGCAATTTTTAAATTTAAGTCTCATGTTACTCCTCCAAATTTACAAAACACACACACACAGTTGATGTGTTAGAAGCAGGGGAAGTGGGCAGCGTGAGGATTTCAGCGACTTTGACAAGGGCCAAATTGTGATGGCTAGACAACTGGGTCAGAGCATCTCCAAAACTGCAGCTCTTGTGGGGTGTTCCCGGTCTGCAGTGGTCAGTACCTATCAAAAGTGGTCCAAGGGAGGAAAAGCGGTGAACCGTTGGCCAAGGCTAACTGATGTACATGGGAAGCGAAGGCTGGCCCGTGTGGTCCGATCCAATAGACCAGCTACTGTAGCTCAAACCACTGAAAAAGTTCATGCTGGTTCTGATAGAAAGGTGTCAGAACAACAGTGCGTCACAGTTTGTTGTGGATGGGGCTGCATAACATTATGACCACCAGTGTGGCCAGGTGGTCATAATGTTATGGCCGATCGGTGTATGCCTCAGGTAGAGTACAATTTTCTGTCACTGAAGTAACGTGTATTTTACACTAAATGTGTTCTGAACCACACAGACAGACCATCTTTTGTCAATTAACCCATTTCAGAGTGGGATGCAAAACTGCTGTGCCTGCAGGGAACAGCATCTTTAGTCTTGTCATATAAATGAGAGGCAGCTTGGATCCGCCTCATTTATCCTCTGTCAGTGCTGTTTTGGCTTTTAAGTTGAGCTGCTATGGCATTACTATGGGAATGCCTGAGCTGACCAAAATAAAATGGCAATCCAATCTCAATCCATAACATTAGCATTATAATAGCTAGCTGCAGGGGGGCCAGTCTGTGTGACAGTTGATGAATTAGCCTGTATGCTAAAGCTGACATGCACATGTAAATAGCTCCAAGTCATTCAGCCCTCTGTCACAGGGTATTTTATATATAAACTAAATGCTTATTAGATTTTTCTAAGGGTGAAACAATCTGCTTGAGGAGGCCAACGACGAAAGAAACACAAAATGTGTGTACAGACGCATGAATGACTGACATCTTCACTGACAAAGAACTTGTCAACTAATGTTCAAACACAGTCAAGAGAGAACTGTTTCTATGACAACTTCATGTCTCAATGACATTCATGAGACTTGCGCAGTGTGCACCATTCAAAGCAAATAAAACTTATGAATATGTTGTATTGTCCCCCAGTCAGGTGGATGGCATTAAAGATACATTTTTTAATAAGAATTTATCTGTAAGGCTGCTTTGACTTATATGTATGTCATAGAGATTGTGGAAAATGGTATCCAATAAGTCCAAAAAAGAGAACATAAAATGACTCGCAAGTTCATTTTAACTCCTATTTTTATCTATTTATCTGATTATTATTTTATTCATCATAATGCATTCAAAAAATGCACAGTTAACACTACATACCTCTAATTACTAAGTTTTAAGTCTTATGGTAATCTATACTGATCAGGGATCATGTAGGATTTTATGGTTATATTGGCTTTGAACTATGTTTGAACTTGAAATGTGAGCAAGGACACCAGGCCAAGCCTCTGGTGTTGATGTCAAATGCTGTCTATACCAATCCACCAACGTGAACTTTGACACTTGTTCCCTGTAAGCATTGCGCTGCTTCATACCATAAATTTCAATTTTAACATTAGTTGTATCCCAATGCAGTTCATTTGAGGCGAGGGACGGGAAGCCAACGGCTCAATACTACAGATCTGTTTTCATCTGGAAAACTATAGTTGTAATGAAGGTTGCTCTGGCAGGGAGGAGGTGCGGGGGTGAATGCCGCTTGGGAGGAAGGAGCAGGGAATGTGATCAAATGTAGGCGTATTCGAAGGACATCTGTGCAGGAGAAGCAGAGATGTTTGCAGACAGCGGGGGGAGGCTGAATGTGTGAGAATAAAAGTCAGAGGGGAGAGAGAGGAAGGATGGAAAGATCTTTTTTCTATCTCAGCGAGGCCCAAGAGGTCCTGTTATCTTTCAGCTTAGCCTTCATATATATTACATTTTAATTAGGTGGGAGATACATTGTGCACAGAAAAAACACACAGATACAGACACGGTCAGACATACCACACATACAACCACAAGGGAACAAAATACAATCATGTCAATTCACCAGTTGTTCCATTGAGAATAACCATAGGAGAATTCATTTTAGGGTACACCATTTGTTTACTGTATGTACCCTCTCTCTGAACATGGTTCATTATTGTGAGATTTTTTTCTCCACAGCCCTTGGTGATTTACAAAGCCCACCTGCATCTATGTTTTACTCCCTTCCACCTCTGCTGTCATATCTGATAAGTCATCATTATAACTGGATAGAAAAACAAAGGAAAAAACAAGACAATACAATTTCCATCTCACAATACACTGGACTTTATCTTTAGCTCATGTACCTGTATTTAGTGTTTTCACATCTTAATCTTTTTGTGTGTGTGCCATTCTTTGTTTTTGGATGAGGCCTTTCTCCTTAACAGGTCCTCAGTTATGCAAATACTGTGTAGTCATAGCAACCTTGTCTGCCAGAGACCGAGCTTGAACCCGTCCTTTTGGGTTAACATACCCTGTTGCTGCTCATTACACATTCATACTGACTTGATGGGCAATTTGAAAGCATTTAACTTTCCCATAATCAATGTGTCATTAATGTATGTGTAAAGTGTAAAAAATAAAAACAAAAATAGGGCTTGCAAGAGCACAGGTTGTCAATAAGCTTAGCCAGAGGAAATGTTTTTAAGGTTGTTGATGGAAAATAGACAAAAACTATAAACACAAAAGAGACCTAAAAGCATTTAGCTCATCCATTACCTCATTCTGGTAGGTTAGAGGAAGCTGAAAGCACTGGGGGCCAAGAAAGGCAGACAGACTGGCTGTGTCTAGGGTCTGAACCCAGATCTACATCTAGATCCAGGCCATTCCCAGCCGTCTGGCTCTGGCAGTCCACCAGCAGAAAGCCCTCCCTTCCAACACCCAGATGCTGCAGGCTGTGGTCTAATAGTTAACTAGCATTCTGACAATCTATTTCTACAAACTGGGACTTTATGTCGTGGTGATGGGAATCAGGTGATGCACAGTGTGTGAGTCTGCCTTCCATTTGACAGTATTAGATGTTGAACCTCTGCTCTGTCCCAGGGGTGACAGCACTGAGCTGCGGAGATTACCCAGAGGTGTGCAGTGTGGTGTGCATGCGGCCCAGTTTCTGATGCATGAGTTATCTATAAATTCACACTGCACTTCAGGGTGATCATTTTTAGAATATTTATGTTTCCCTGGACCACAAGTGCTCCCTGACAAGAGAAAGAAAATGTTGCAGGCTATCTCTATGTCAACCTTCTCACAAGGTGAGACAGCGAAAAGGGCCATGGCACAGAAGTGTGCCGGAAGCGACACAAGAGAATATTAATATAGGTTACTAAAGGTGGTTTGTTGAACTTTAAATTCATGCGTGTATAAAGTATGTGTTGGACATTTAAGTTCACATACAAAATACTTTTTGTCTAGGGCTGTCATTTAAAAGAAATTTTAATGCTATTTTGTTTATATTCTAGGCAGTAATGTACTTACTGACATTGTCCCCTGCACAAAGCAGCATCCACAAAGAAATAGTTTGGAGCATGCCTGGCCTGCACAGAGCCCTGACCTCAAACCAATCCAACACTTTTAAGTTGTATTTTTTTTTAATGCAGACTTTGAGGCAAGTCCAACATCAGTGCCCAACCTCACATATTTTCTGAATTGGAGCCAATCCCATCATCCAAGATCAAACGCCTTGTAGAAAAATGTCCTTGAAGAGTGGAAGCAGTTGTAGGAGCAATCCCACACAGGAGTAAAGTTTGAGTGTCCCTATACTTTCTGTTCAGGTGTACAGATAATTGAGTAATTTCATTTTTATAGCTAATATGTAAGTCAAATGTTATTTAGAATCTCATAATTCCAAAATTACACATTAACAGAAAATATTACAATAGGAGACCAGCCCAAATATACAGTAAAGTTCTGGCTTAACTTTTGTTTCTATGTGTATTTTATTCATAGAGGGTTTCTTTCATTGCTATTTCTGAAAAACTGAAATCATAATGCTGCAGTTTTCTGTCCTGAATACTGAATTAAATATTAATAGAGTATCCACTACTGCACTGGACAGTAACATTTGAGCAGATTATTACTTTAGTCAGAGGTAAGCTATCAAAAGTCATCGGAAGTGCAGTTGTTGAATGTTAACAAGATATTAGTTGCTTGGTTAAAATGATCACTCAAAATTAAATCTCCAGGACTGTAGCCGATACTGAGTTAGATTAAAAAGAAGCGGCGGTATTATGTTTCTATGGGTTCTATGGAATAGCAAGTTCAGAGTGCTCCATGCTCTGACTGATGGTCCTATCTCATGCATAGTGAATAAGAGACTATACAGAGAGTTAATGAGTGACCAGCGACAGGGAAATGGCCGAGAGGAACATAATGACTGACGTGTTCAAAAGTAGGTCACAGGATATTTTCTACATCATGTTTTCTCCAAGCTGAAAGCAATCCGTCCACCTCCTCTTGTTTCGCTCCAATCTAAAGCCATCCCCCCATCTCTCTCGCTCCCTCGCTCTCATTTAACCATTCATTGTTACCTCACTCTCCCTCTCTGCCTCTCTCCGTGTCCTTCCATCTCTCAGAAAATCCCTTTAACAGAAGTGAGGACCTTTTCCTCTCCTCCTCCTCCAGGCATCTATTTGGTGCAGTTAATGGATAGTTGAGAAATGACTACCGGCAGTGGGGGAAGGAGGAGAGGATGGAGAGGAAAGAGGAGGAGGGCTGGCATGGGCTCCTCTTTTGTCTGTAAAATACTATGGATAGGAGACAGGCCAAATCACATAACAGACCTTTAGAAAAGCTCTGGACACATTTTCATATTGCACACACACTGAGCTGTGCTCTATTGAATTTGGTTTCTTCGATAAGAAAGCTATGAATCTTGGTTTAAGAAGTCAAACAGTCTAAAATGATAGCTCATTCAAATGAGATGTACCTTTAGAGAGGAGGCACTGTAGACAGTGGAGCCTTTCTAATGTGACAGGAACCTTTAGAGAGACCTGGCCCACATACTCTGTGCCTTTCTGTCCTCCCTCATCTCCCTTCTTCTGCTTCCCTCCAGCTCTCTTCAATAGGCCAATTTAGATTTTTCTCTCTCTGACAGAGCTCTAGCTTTTCTCCCTCTTTTCTGCCCGTCTTCCATCCTCACTACCACCCTGTCTGCAGTATTGAGGCTGGCTTGTTGCGTCCTCCACTCCTTGTGTGTCTCGTTGTGGATCTAATGGTTAAATAATGACTACACATCTCATCTTTAACTGCTGCCTGATCAGAAGTCTCTGTAATCTTTCTCTGGGTCCTAATTGATTTCCTGAATACGAGGCCTAATAAGATCCAGGGGAATAGTCATTAAGGATAAGTGAGACTGGGAGTTGCATCTCCTTTAATGAGGTCTCTTATGAAACACAAACCAAGGTAAGAGGATACCTCACTGTCTAGCTTTTGTTGATAGAAAGAAAGAATGTGGAAGGAGAAGCTCAGGTACATAATAGACAGTGGTTGTCCCTAAAACACATGTTTTAATGATTACAATACTCTGAAAATATTACAAAGCAATGACGTCTATAATATTAAAAAGTTGTTTCCGAACTTCTTTGGGTCTGTTATTTAAATAATTATTTCATGTCAATAGGGGGGATTGTATTAAGTGAAGACTTGTTATGTCTCTAATAGATAGATAGATTACTATTTACAATATTTACACCAATTGTAGGAAACAAGACAAAAGATCGAATAAAAGGTGCCAATCATTGACAGTATGGTGCCAATAAAACAAAACTCATCCTGACAATCCTTCTTCAAAAATAAATGTTGTTTTAACTCTGTACATAAACCATCCAAAGAGATAAGAAACATGAAGAATCAGGTGCTCTGGTTGGACACATTTGGAAGAGAAAACACAAGCAAACACTGAAATAATGAAGCAATGTGTCCCCCCTGTAAATTAGCACTATTTTGCAGACCAACTGTGTGTTTCAACTTTGACCCTCTGTACTTACTGTAGTTGTATGTGTGCACACAGATTTTCCGTGCAATTAACTCTCACACAAAACACGAATTATACAATCAACACAGTCAAAGGAAGAATAGGCTCTCCTTGTACTTCAAGGAGTGCTTTTGTAGGGTGTTAATGTGAGCCACTTGTCCTCTGCATTGCAATCTGACCAATGACAGGGGGTCTGGTGTCCACAGGTGACATCCACATCTAAGCAGGTTTTCAGTACAAGGTGCGTTCGCAATGCTGAAGAGTAAAAATCAAGCTTGCCCGAAGATGATAGTACGCATACTAAATTTGATTTCTCCAGTGCTGTTGATGGACACCATTGTCGCACTATGAAATACTAAAGAAGTGAGAGGACCTCCTCACAGCTGCATGAAAATGAAACAAATTGTGATGAAATAGAGGTGAAACAGCTCAAGTGCCAAGACGGTAAGCTACAAAAAAATGACAACATATTGTGGAATAGCCCACAATATGTTTTGACATTGTAGGAAAAGCACAGCTGTAAATAATCAAAATGATGACAAAATTCCATTTAGTTTCGGATTCCTTGTATCATGCATGCTGGCTAACTGTCATGGCTCAGTGGTGCTCTTGAATGTAATGGACCAACTGTTAATGTTATTAGTAATACCTGTGCTTTTCCTACTATGACAAGTCGAATTGTCTGCAGTGAAAAAGGCCTGCTGGGACAGAGGAATGGTGGGCAAGCCAGAGCAAAAGAGGACACTGTTATAACAATTGCAACCTCGACAGCCTCTTGACTGTCATGTAACAAGGCTGTAATGGCTGTGATAGAGATAATTTACAGAGGACAGTGTGAATGATGTAGCCTACTATCCATAAAACATGTAATAATACTGTATAAATCACTGTCAGTATGGAGTGGTGTGGATCAGACGTGAGCTGACACTAAAATGTGAGTGCCCTCGAGCTGTTGCTGTGTGCAGTTTTTACTCAACAATGTTTCATTCTAAAAATAGATTAAAGATGTCTGGCTTTCTTTGTCACTTCTCTTCATTCTTGCACTCAAAGTGCAAATGGGCAACACATCCGATAGATCCTAAAATGATCCTCCTTTACATGGAGAAGCGAATTACTGCCCTTCTATTTTTTTTCCTCTCTGATGCAAATAGAAAGAATATTTCAATTGTTCTGCCTGACACATTTCCTAATGGGAACCAAATCTCCAAATCTTCAAAAAGTCTGTTCATGAAGACAAGAGAGAGTAGAATTTGGGTGGAGACAGCAGGGAGTGAGAACTCATGTGTGCAAACGAGAGACAGAAAGATAGAGACAGAGCGAGACGAGAAAGAGAGCATTATATTCAATAATTTGATTTTATGTGGATACTCTGTAAGCTTGAATGAGCCTATTTCCTGTCATTGTGTGAGAGAATTTAAAGAGTATCTGATTAATGTGGGCCTCTGCAGCAGCAGGTACATTAAAAGAACAGTCTCTGCCTATTAAATCCCTGCTTTATGGTCTCCCTCCTCTCTCATAACCACATCTTGTAGAAGATAACACTCTTTCTATTTATACCTGGATATTTGCTTATGGAGGGATTGACAATGCGTCGGGAATTATGTGTGACAGATGGAGTATTGGTCTTCTCATTGTGTACTATAAAACTCTTTATCCCTCACAGGAATTTGAATGACTATCCAGAGAAGGAAGCAAACGATTGCTCTGTGAATCTTTTATTATTGTCATTTGTAGCACAGGTCTCCTCTGAGCCTGAGTTAAAGAGCAAACAATCTTTCTATAGATAGCAAATGCGTGTGCCTGCAGGGCTGGAAGTGGTAGGTGTGCAGAATCACATGTAGAAGTAGACAGTTGAGTATGTGATCATCAGCCCTCCCACTGAGGAAGACAGTGGTGTGAAATAGAGACATGGAGCATATGCCGCTGGCTCTTCTAAGTGTTGCTTCCACTCAGCTTCATCTTTGCTATCCAGTCTCTTCTTTAGTTTGCTCTGGCAGCAGTGGAGCAGAAAAAGACATAAACCAAGAAAACAGACAGCTGGAGATAACAACCAGCAGTCAGCTTTGGAGGTCAAATAATGATTGATGATTGATTGCTTTTGTGTCATCTTTATCGTCACACCAAGTTTTGATCCGGAAGCAAATGTTCACATCAAGTCCGATAGTGAACGGGGCAATTGTATTTAGTAGGACTTTAACAATATATCGCAACACAGTGAAATCACAATACAAATATGTGAAAATTCAAATAGGTAAGTAAAAATGAATCCACTTTGACCTGTCTGTATCAATGCACAAAGACATGGCGGACGCAGGTGAAGACAGAAAGACTTTCAGGATGCACTATCCTGTTTAAAATCAAGGATGTGGCATCTTTTTGGCTTCCATCTTTTTGGCTTCCCTGAGTCAGAAAATGGAAGAAGACTACAAACAAGACATGTCAAGAAATATGATCACATTTTGACAGGGTTATATTTTCTGTTTCACTTTAAAAAAAGTTGTTTGTCTGAGAAATAAAGGAAACATTTTCAGTTATAATTCAGTCATTCATAATAATGAATGTCTTCAGCTGCATATCACGGACCCAGTATTGTGAACTGCATCGGCTTGTAAATGAAGTGTATCGTTACATCCGTAGTATTTAGAGTTATGTGACAGGAATTTGGATACACTTCCTCGAAGGCTTCCTGTTGTAACAGTTGTATTATTAATATTCAGCTCAGGTTGTCAAACTGACCAAAAGGAGAGCTCATTCCCCCTGTAGTCACTCTGCTGCAAACATATTTGATAAAGGGACCAGAGCTCAAGTGAGCTGTGACAACCTCAACAATGCGTGTGTCAGAGTGAGAGAGGGAGAATGTGTGTATGACTCACCTGCAGGGATCACACCAATAAAGCTCCAAACAAACCACGTTTTAATTAACATATAAATTCATGCATACAGTATTGGGAAGTTAAACCTATAAATGACATACAAAGGTTTGAGTTTAGATTGTGAATATATGCACTTAAGCCTGCTGTGCAAAAAAAGATAATGGAATTTACAAGTTTGCTGAGGTGTGTTTCACTTATAGTTTGGCTTCACATACAGGCAAGGCGACCTGTGGCATTTGTAGATAAAAATGGCTCATTCTAAGGTAATGAAAACCCAAAGATTCCACTATTCAGGTGACAATAATAACACTAATGAATGTATGAATATTATATTCCATTTCTGCCAGTAGATCGTCCAAAATGTTACACATTTTTATTATAAATTATTATCCATTGCAATTTACAGGCTGACTTTTGGGTTGACATAACTGTACTTACCTGTGTGATCCCCCATTGGGACCAATAATTCAGGAATGCTCACTTTAGATTGTACTTCTAAATAACATTTCCGTTTTCAAAGTTCTCAGTCTTTACTTTCTTACAATAAAGGATTGATACTGGCCAAAAATACCACAAAAAAAAGAGCCTAGTTGTAGTAAATCATAAATTTCCTTTGAGAGAAACTCAAGCCTATATGCTGATGCGTGAGATAGAGCAGCAGTGGTTCTGTGTGTCTGCTACAATAAAGAAAACCATGCACAGCTCCTGTCCGTTTACACTGTAAACAGCACAAAAACGGCCTTCCTCCGCTGTTCTCAGAGGGGGATGGGAGCCTGCAAGCTCTGGCAACAGAAGCACATTTACAGTACACACAAGCATGCCACACACCATCAGTACTAATATAATCGTCACCAGTGGAGTCATAATGATCATTTTCATGCTTTCTGTTTAAACCCCTGTAGAATGTAAAAGCAGAGCGATCACTGAGATGCAAAAAAATACATCCATAAAACACTGCAGTCTCCCCGCATCCCTTCACAAAGCCACACTGACTCATAAATACACATATCCCTGTTTATCTGCAGTATACCATCCCTCAGTTCTGCTATCTCTGTATCAGTTGTATAAATAAATATGAGCTGTGGCTTTCTTCAAGCCTATTAATAGAAAAGGTCCATGGGTAAAATGGTGTCTTACACATGCTGCCTGAAGGCCTCATAACCTGGACAGAGTACACATGCAGTGCTGCCTCAGCGCTATCTATCGCTATCTCTCTCTCTATCTCTCTCTCTCACTCTCTCTCTCTGTCTCTCTCTCTCTCACACACACACACACACACACACACACACACACACACACACACTTGGGAAAAAGCCAAGAATAATGTGCTCATATATAATTGCTATGCATTCACTTACATTGAGGCATGTGTGCTCTGTGTGCGATTCGTGTGTGTATGAAAATACCAGGGAACACTGAGGAAGGTGACAGCTCATACGTGTAATCCACTCTGCTGACCTTTGACCCTCACATTGGCTATTCCCATCATCCTCATTGTTTATTCTCCCAGACCCAATCAGCCGTCCCAGGACCGTCTCCCACAGCGACCGCGGGGCTGGCCAATGAGCCGAGCTCTCCTGGTGCTCTGTGCAAACTGGACTTGTTTCAAATGTGTGCTCAGCCACACACACACACACACACACACACACACACACACACACACACACACACACACACACAGTGCAGGCATGGGAGCCAACACTGTGAGCCCAGATCGTCCTGTTAAACTGAGAAACTGTCAGGCCTCTGTTTGCCCATTAGCTGCCAGCTAGAAGGTCGGATATGTCCTTACTCCTCACAAGGGCGTTGAAAAGCTGATGGTCCCTGCAGCTCCCAAGGTGCAATTACATCAATTCGCAGCTTTTATGGATCATTTTTCATGTTGCTGTTTTCTTTTCATTGTTTTTTTTATTGATTCGCCCATTTTTTTATTTCCTACATTCCTATGCTGTGTCCCATCTTTTTCCTTCCTTCTGCCTTGTTGTTCATATAAAAGCATTTTCTATCCCATCTTGGTCTCCTGCCTTCCTTTAGCATTTCTTTTCTGCACTAATCTAGTGTGAGAGATCAGTTTCAGCCCCTTTAATAACCCGTTTTCATGCTCTAACTTACCTACCTCCTATCTACCTCCACAGTGTAGAGGAGCGCATTGATATGCTGTCTTCCTCACTCACATCCACTCTATTTACAGCAATCTTTCCCTTCTCCTCTTCCTCCTTTGCTATCTCACCTCCTCACAGTCTGTATCTGTCTTTCTGTCTGTTCTACCACCTTCACCCCCTACTGACAGACAGACTATCACATATGCAGACACTTCAAACATGCTCCTTTTCAAAGAGACCCCTGGAAGAGCGCTCTAGAGAAACCCTGAATAAGTCATCAAATCAGCTGCGTTTTTCTTTTTACCTTCCATGTCCTGGCCTGTGTGCTGCTCTGTTTTCTATCTCACACAAATATTTTCTCGTCTCTTAGCTCTTCTTTTTCAGCTGTACCATACTGAACTTTTATTTTGCTTACTTTGTTTCTGTCTCTTCCTTTCATCGTCTGTTTGTTTCCATCATTTTACTCCTCACATGTCTCCTCGCCTTCTCTCTATCCGCCCAAAATATGTGTAATTATTGCTTTTACTCTATGTATCACAGATTTCCTCTTTGTCTGTTCGCCCAGAAATCTGACAGCAGGACACTCTAATAACATCCCAGCTCAAAAGGGATTTCCACTGAAAGTCTCTTCCTCGCCATTTCATTTTCAGCTCGAGTAAAGTGTAACATCTGTCTGCACCACACTGTAGGACGACAGCTGTGTGATACAAAGTAGCGGTTGCATGTATACATATAACACATGCTTCAGTTGCCTGGGGCTGCAGTTAACCACAAAGACAGGTTGGTTGTTAAAGGTGTTGCTCCTGAGCACTCTCTCCCGTTCTGTCAACTCTAAAAGAAGTTGTTCCCATGGTAACTCTGCCAGGTCTGTTAATTGACTGTCAAAATGTGTGATGCTCCATGATGATAAAAAATCCTGCAAACAAATGTATACCATCATATTACTGGGAAGATAATCACATCGCACAGCTGCCTCAAGAGATGATAGTAAAAGCTATCTAATCAAAATGTTAATGATATGAGCTATAATGAAACTGTAAAGCCTGTGGACACAAGTGTCACAAGTTAAAATGCGCCAAGGGTTTTAATTGAGAGTGTGGAGAGATGGTTTTTAAAAAAAGCAATATAATCCAATTCAGTATGGCAGCAACATAACCTACCCACACATGGATACCAGTGACGCACATCTCCAATGTATAAATCTATGTGGGATCGTTCGAGAGAGAGCAGGAGCGTGTGTGCACGTGAGTGTGGGCCTCTTGTTGCCTGAAGACACCTTGTTCATGTTCTCAAATAATCCACTGTGTTGAATTAAACCTTGAAAAAGACACTTGTTTAAAATGGATGAGAGCGAGGCACAGGCGCTTCGTGACACAGAGTTATGATTCTGTTCGCATGAGAAGAAAGTTGAAGAGCCATCCCTGAATAACACACAGAGACCTGAATAATCAGTGCAGATGAATACATGCATCAGGCCACGAGGGGTCACTGAATGGTTTACATGGTAATTCAAAAATAAATAAATAAATGGGGACCCTAAAAACAATTCTGAAAGCAGCTGTGGAGCTATGAATTAGATATTCAGATGTTAAGGCGTGAAGCATTTTGTAACTAAATAAATTATTTTACTAGAAATGGAGCTACATATTATTGTGGTTACATAAAATCATATGAATTTCATTCTTTATAAAATCTATTTTAAGCATTGAAAAAGGAACCCTATAGTATAACTTGTTATTCTGATTTACTGGACTATATATATTAAAATATTTTTGTAAACAAAATACTAGCTTTTTAGTTCCTGAGTTCTTAAAGTGCTCAGAAGAAATTACCTTGAATATATACAATTCCATCACAACTGTTAAAAAATGGAAAATAATAATAATGAATAATGGAAGTAAAATGGAAATACTCTAGTTCAAGTACCTCTAAATTGCACAGTACAGTAGTTGAGTATGACATTTCTTTCCGCCACTGTTAATATTGTCATAAAAAAATAGAATAAATACAACAGCAGCATCAAAGTCTGACTCCTCGCTGAGGTGACTGCTGCATAGGAAAGCACGGTTGTCTTAATAAAACATGAGTAAACAGCAAAGAAACGGTATATAATCTGCTCAGGTAGCACTGCAGCTTTAATGCACAGAGAGAGAGAGAGAGAGAGAGAGAGAGAGAGAGAGAGAGAGAGAGAGAGAGAGAGAGAGAGAGGTTGGGGATCAGAGGAAAGAGAGGCAGGCATGTTAATCTCTCAAAAACACACCTTCATGCAGGAAAACACCAACGCATTACAGACAAACGCTGTCTGCCTTTCTTTTATCTCTCCTCTCTCCTTGGCAGTCCAAGCTGCTGCCTAGCTGCTCGACTTCTTGTCACTCCTTCACACAACATCCACAGCCACACTTTCCCTGATTTGTCTTTTATAGTTTTATACTCAGTGATGGATTTGTATCTTGAACTATATATAACCTCCCTTACGCCCCTCTATAACCACTCAACAGTTCAAAGAGAAGCTGGCTGGCTGTGTCACCCCTGGAAGCTTCGCCTAAGCAGACCCGGTCTCTTGTTAACAAGGGCCCTCCTCAATTACTCTCCATCGAGACACTTGCTAAAATAGCCACAGAGCCCCCCCCGCCCCTCGTTCATCCATCCACCTTTATTATTTAGAACCATGGGGATCTGTGTTGCCATGGATCCTGTCGCCATGGCTACAAACAACTACGCAGATGTACAGGAAGTGGAGAAGGACGAAGGGAGAAGGAAGGGTTGGGGGCAATAATCGGTCTTGGAGGAAACTTAATCTCTGTGTGGCGGAGATCCAGCTGTGATAAGTCACGGGGTTTCGGGGGCGAGGGGTTAAAGACGACAAGGTTGTCCTTTGTTCAATGACAGATAGAGGTCAGGGCAAAGCCTCAGAGGGATATGAGGGAGATTAAAGCACATGTCTGGTATTCCAGCTGGTTGTTTTCTTTCAGAGCATTTTCTGGTCTCACCTTGAGCACTACAGCAACACTTTTCTCAAATTCCACAAAGATTTTCTTGTATTAGTTCAGGACAGTGCAGGGAGGAAACTATGCCCCGTTTAAATCTTGCAACGCACGTCTACAAACAGATAAAACATTGTGATTCCTCTACTGTCTGTGCAGCCTTGAAGGATGCAGGGCAATTTACATAGGGCAGATAAAAGTGGAGTTTATCAGTGTTGACGGACAACTGACTGCTAAATGTGCCCATGCAGAAATAAAGTTTGCAGCGTGTCCTTGATTTTTGAAGCATTGCAGCGATAGTCGAAAGCTCTTGTGGAACACTTTGTTCTCAGTAATGTAGAGTAATCTCAAAATAAATAGGCAGCACGTGTGGTTAAAAAAACATTTGAGAGACGTCACTTCCTCCATACTCTCTGTAGTCGTTTGACTGGAGGTGATTTAAGGACGTGTCTATATGGATGTTCCCTCTGATCAAGAGGAAGTGCCTTTTATAGTGTTTCCTTCATGGCATCACGCTAATGAAAGAGTTCTTCACTGGGTTGTGTGAACAATAGAGGATCAATAGGCCTTATTTGATCTTTATAAGGCTAAAAAAAACAACTTACTGTCTCTACGACTCAACATGGATCAAAAAGTCATCAAACTGAAAAAATAATGCATAGGAGGCAAACAGCTCACAAAATCGTTATCCTAAGCGATAAAAATATATTTGATCACGAAATTAAATCATATTTCTCTGGATACTGTTGCTCTGAAACGTCACTTTGTCTTCAAAATGTCTTAAATGATTTCACTGTACACCGCCCATTTAAAGTGGAGGCTTTAATACTGTTGTCTATAGCTCCACCTTGTGGTTTTAAGATGCACTGACCACAACACTAGTGAGGAAGTGAGTGTGTGTCTGCAGATATTTAGCCAGTTCTCTAATTTTCTCTCTCTCATGCAGATTCTCCCAATCATCCCTTTGTGTCCTTAACTTGTACCCCTGAAATAACATAAAACCTTTCCTCGACACAGCTCAAGCACAATTTTCCTCTCTACCATACAGTGTGGGTTAAATAGGCAACCTCCATGATTTGAGAATGCCAGCTGAAACTATATGATGTGTCACTGGTTTGGTGCTGAGCTGTCCAAGCTGTGATAAATGCACGTTGGCAGATTCCACGGAGTGAACTTCTGTCCACAGTACAAGCACTTGGCTGTTAACACATCCTACAGCGTTGCAGACAGAGTGCGTTAAAACAGAGAAGGAAAATCAATGACCCAACTGAGGTAAGAGGACCGTGCAGCAAAATTAATCCTGATAAGCACTGTAGCATTTCTTTAATTGTTAAAAAGCTTGTATTATGTCAAATCTCTACGTTTTGTGTTTTTGGCAGATGGCACTGTAATATTGTGTGCAGATTATGGGGTTCATTGTGTGTGCTTCACACTTTGTGCGCATGGCCACTGTCTATTTCTGTGGTTGCAGCTATGTGTGACTGTCTTTAGGAATGAGACTATATTACACCCTGGTCCCTCCCTCAGAAGCTGTGCTAAAGTAACAGCTGATGTCAGTCCTACTTAAAGACACACACACACATACACGCACCCCACACACACACGCAGACTGCAACCTGTCTACCATTAGGCAGCAGCTTCACTGCAGAGAGCCAGCCAAAGGGGGAGGAGGGTTCCTACACCTTCCTCTCCCACGACACAACAGCACTTGGCACAGGTTCTGTACCCCGCTCACAAATCCCCAATCCAAGGCTTGAATCCCAAGTTACAGCAGACAGAGGAGGGGTGGGCAGTTATCTCTGGCTCTCAGCACTCCCATGTGCCTGGTTAGATCATGGAGCTGCACTGTCTTCCCACTGAGACCCCCACCACAGCCAGCTCCTGCTCCACGGACCCCCTGTACGACAACTGCCCACCTTTTGCCCAGCGAGGGAGAGCCAGGGTAAAGGAAATGGAGAGTAGGGTTGTGTGCCCGGCTGTAACCAGACTCCCAGGCCCCTGCAGCCCTCTGCCTGGTCTGGCCCCAGCTAAGATTCCCACACTGGTCAGTGGGGGAAGAGGGACTGGCGCCTGGCCAGATCACAGCTACTGCAGCTGGAGAGGTGGCCTGGGAAGAGCAGGCTGGGAAGCAGAGCTGGATCCAGGCGTAAACAGAACAATAGGCGGGGAGAGAGGAGGAGAACAGGGAGGTACCAGGGGAGTTGAGAACAGAGCTCATCTGAACCAGAGCCCCAATCCATCCCAGAGTGAGGAGCACAGGAGTGCTCTCTCTCTGTATGATAACCTCCCTGAAGCTGTTACCCCTGACAGCCTCCAAGAGGTCTTTGACATGGAAACAAGCTTCCAGGAGCACTTGCAGGAGCAGATGTATCGAGCATGGGCCCCTGAGCAGCTCCAGGGACTGATGGATGATGAGGGAGCAAGTGAAGACAAGAGCCCCTGGTCCTCCTGTGAGATCATCCTTGCTGAAAGTGGTTCTAGTAACCAGGGCCAGAATCCAGACCAAGATAAGAAGAGCGAACAGGAGCCAGAGCTGGACTCTGGATTTAAGCAGGGGGACAAGATGCTGCACCTCAAGCTCCCAGTATCACCTCCTCAACAGCATCTTGCAGCGAGTTCCCCTCCGTTATCCCAAACTGAGTGCCATGTTCTGTGGCCCCCAGCTGAAGCCCATCACCCACAGCAGCCATCCTGGTCCCCTAGGGTGCCCCCTCCCGTACCCCTGGCTGACCCCTCCGCGAGTGCCCTTCGCAGCCTCCTCACCAGCATCCAACAGCAAATAGTCAGACAGAGGGAGGAGTATGAGGCACGAATAATCAGGTAATGTTCATGTTGTTTTGTCTTGCATTTCCATTTCAAACTACACAGCGCACATAATCACTTTGCAGAGATTAGGCACAGCATGTAACAGACAAATGAAATGTCCTAAATTGAATGTGCTCATGCTCGTGGCTTCAGTATTACACTTTCACGTCAGTGACTTTCCTGTGAGAATTTTCCAGCCCGTGGTATATTTCCAGTGAAGGGTAACACAATGTTCCAGGGCCTCAGTTGACCCCAAACTTCACCCTATATCCTGTTTAGTTCACAGCACACTGACAACTGTTATTAGATTACTTTAAACTTTTTCCAAAATTCCTCCATGGCCTGCTATATTAAGCACACAGACTGTATTAATATTATTACTAATAAAGTCCTTATTTACATTCTATTTAACCACCTCTGTTACTGTCTACTGTGAAAATCTCAACTTATTACATATTTAATGTTAACGACTTGGATGTACCTTAAACTCCTAAAAGATAAATTCACAATGTGCTTATTGGTAAATAGCTTTTTGGTTTTAATAAAGAAAGCAGAGCCTGTGTGGTTGACCTATAGAAACAGCTCATGGCACTGGAAAGAGAGCTAATTTAAGGGGCCATGCTGCTGACCTAGACACAACACATACCTCATTTATTACTGATATAGATAGAGCAAGTCTCAGTGTAAGGTCATTGGTACTGCTTCGCAAGGGCATAAGGAAAATCACAATTCCTTTAGCTCGACAGAGTACAGAAAGCAATAGATTTGATTGTACACTTTAACTCAACCTTGTAAGCCACCTGTTCTGTCTTATCTAAATGTATCAGGCACCAAGAATCAAACCTGCTGTAACCAATCAACACCCAGTCATTCTATATTCTTGTCTTTCTCCCTAACTTCCTTGTGCCTTTACCACCAGCCTAGAGCAAAGAAACGAAGAGTTGCAGGTAGAGGTCGTTCGGTTGAAAGCAAACCTCGTACAGCAGCGGCACTGGTACCAGGTTGTCCAGGCTAAGATCGTGGAGTCTGAAAGGGCCCGGACTGCCGCAGAACTACGCAATGCAACTCTGCAGAAGGAGATGGAGCAGTTCTTTGACACCTTTGGAGAGCTCAACAATGAGGCCAAGAAGACAGAATGTATTGTCAAGAGTTTTTAAGAAAAAGAAAAAAGAAAAAAAAGTGTGATGATATGAACAGTGTGTGCAAAGTGAAGGACAACAGGCACAAGACTGGCTAGTCTTTAAACTCTAGTTAGGATCTAGAAAAGTAATTTGTCACGATCGATGCAGAATGTCTTCACTAAGAATCTGAGAAATGTACAAAACAACATCACTGAAAGAAAATTAATCACTGATGTCCACTTTATTAGTTACATTAGGGCAAAATATGTTGGCCAAGTGATTATATTGTGGTCATTGCAATCACACAGGACATCTCTGAAAATAAAAGGAGAAACAAACTGAACAAAAAAATGTGAGATGTACAGTGCATACAATGGATCTTTTTTTTTTTTTTTAAAACATGGTAAACACATAAGATGTTCTGAGCATCGTAATGCTCAGTCCTTATCTGATAAGATTTTTGGGAGTGAATTGGCCACTCCTCTGGTCATTTAAGGCATGACTGAAAGAATAAGGTCATGATTTATAAAAGGAAAATATAGTGTACAACATGGTGCTTCAAGTCCTCAGTGACTCCATAGTGTCATTTTCTCTGCATGTCCATTACACTGTGCAATCAGTTCTGCAAAAAGCAGCTCCAAGGTTCATTTCAAGTTTCCATCTTGGGTTCCAAGGTCCAGCAGATTTTCATTCAGGACTCCACAGTCACATCCTCATTTTAAACCACATCTGCTTTTTGTTGAGGGGCCAACTTCCTCCAGTGACGCAGCCTTTGCAACTAGGTGACTACTGTCTTTAAGAACGATTCAACGGACATCATGAAGGAGAGCGCTGCACAGTACATCATCGATAACACACACACACACACACACACACACACACACACACACAGGCTTACAAAGCAAAAAAAGAAAGAAAGAAAAAATACAACATCTGCATCAAACAGGCTTTCAGAACCAAGAACATCAAGGTACTGTAAGTGAAAGAACTGACCTGAATGGATTTTTTATAACAAGAACTACTGTATCTTAATGGCATTTTTAATGCCTTCATGCAAGTTCAACACCATTATTTGTGTTTTACTGCCTTTACGTGTGTTCTACATGATGTCTGAGTCATGATTAATTTTGTTACTGTTCCAGTACTAATGGAATGGTTCAGAAAAGGAGCAGCCAATGCATTGATTTGTCCATGAAATGCTTTGACACGAGGCTTAACTTACATGGGCCTCAATGTGATTGTGTGCAACATTTTGCAAGAACACAAAAATAAATACTACATGTATCTTTTTGCCTCTCCCAGATTTACAGGATTATGATCTATTCTTTTTGATATACACATTGTTAGTCAGTACCTTTTGTCAAATGGGGGTGATTTCAATATATGGTTCTACAGATATGTTGAGTCTCTTAACAAAACAAGCACATCTTATCTATTAGCCGTGAAAGAGTCTACAGCCACTGTGAGTGTCAGATTATGACATCTTTACATACAGTACATTATATCAGAAAATAAAACTGTAACACTGCAAGCACAGCTTCCCGTAGCTGTCAGGAGGAAAAGCTCATAATCCACATCACTCAAGCCAATTAATTAAAACACTGTGCAGAAAGCACCACTGTGGAGATCTGCAATACTGTGAGCTAGCTAAAGGATCGATCAAACTTTGGATGAGTGTTTGATCATCAGATGGACATCAGATGGTCGGTGCGATAAGCTTTTGTTCGTATTGGCGTAACATGCATGAGAGCAGCTGGCAGCTGTGGTCTATGTTCAGTGCGTGTCTGCTCTAGTTTGATGATAATAACCTCTGGTCTCAACTTAAAAAAATAAAACTATTAAAATACAGGCATACAGAACAAACAACAATCCCCAACCTACTCCTGGTAACCTGAAAATTCATATGGATGCGTACATCATATATACTTGATGAACTTAAACAATACCCACAGGGAAGAGAAAGATAAACCTTTGACCCAACAGATAGAATAGATAGCGTTGACCTCTAGGCAGGAGTCCAAAAAGAAACAAAGTCTGGAGTTGAAGGCGATCAACAAGATCCGCCACATCACACACACAGAAAAACAATAGAAAAATAGACCTATTCATTGAGGTTAAAGAGGAACGGAGAGAAACATGATTTAAAAAAAGGGACAAAACATTTAAGAAAATGGGGAGATGAGAGAGTAAAGAGAAGAAAGGAAAGTGATATTTGGATATTGTAAATGGGAAGGGGGAACTGAGGCAAGCAGACAGGCAGACACACGTGGCCATGGACTGTGTTCACTGACTCTCGTCCAGCGGCCCCGTCAGTGTGTCAATGCTGCTGCTGTCTGTGTCCGAGGCCAAGGTTTGCTCCATGGACATGGACGAGATGTCGTTGGCTGATGAGGACTGGGAGGCTGAACCGGACACCACATCTGATACATGACACACATGGAGAGAACCAGGGCATACGTTTAGGTAGTTGTACAGATAAGAACATTATTTAGAGTTAATAAACCAGGAAACCAGGTGCGAGCTCGAGCTAGTTGTGATCTGACACCACTCCTTACAGCAGTGGATTGCCCAATATCGCAGATGATAAATGAAGACAGAGCATGTACGTACCTGAGCAATCTTCTTTCATCAGTCCGTTCTTGTTCCTCTCTTCCCAGTCTATCACCTCTTCATAAATGAGTTCTGTAGAAAACCAGAAAATATTAGGTGCAATCATTGTGTGTTCAGGATGTAGCCTATTTTCTGGTTAGGACGCTGGGTTTTAAAACGATTTGTCACAAAGAAAAAATGTTGACAAGTGACACATTTTTCAGAATAAAACTTCTTGTAAGATTTTTCCACGTGAGAAAGAAAAGTGACGTTTGTGTGCAGCCGGAATGGTTAAAAATTTTGTGCAGGAAGACAAGCAGCAAAAACTCAGCAACACTATTTTCTTAAGTAATTATTTAATTATAACATTACCTACACATATTTTAGCTACCACAACTGTAGACACAAAATTAAAATATTTTTTTGTCTTTAGAGTTGTTGAGTCGGTTTCATGCACAAGGCATAAAAAGGTCTATTTCTCAAGTAAAGCACACTTTGACAGTGTTCAGTCCAAACAAACTTTCCAGGATTGTTGGATTCCTTTGCTACCTTTACACTTTTTTCCATGTTTGTGTATTGCCATATCAACCTACACCAAGTATCTTAGTTGGTTTTAATTGGATCTAATTGAAACAGTGTCCTGGCAAAAAATTATGAAAAAAGTCAAAATAAACAACGGTAATTTTTTCAGTGTAACTTCAAATGCTTTGCACAGTCCACCAAGAGTATATGTACATATGGTTATAGAAGAAACATGATCCTTAATAGGGTTAGGTTTAGTTTCTTGTAACTTGAATGTAAAAATGAACAGGCTGTTAAGCTGCACTGCTGACAGATTTCCCTAGAGGGCAGCGCATCCTACCTTTCCATTGCTCGATGCTGTGCTCCCTCTCTTCCAGCTGCTTATCTGAAATCTGGGGAGGAGGCTGTTAAACAAAGAGAAATAAATATATCAGCAAGGTCAAACACAGCGACTGCAAGTGTACCACCACTGGAACAGTCTCCTCACCGCGTCAGCCTCCCCAGGGTCATACCACACGTGAATGTATGGGTGATTGAGGGCTTCTTCTACAGAGATGCGGCATTCAGGATCAATGACCAGCATTTTGGATAGCAGGTCCCGTGCCTGACTCGCTGTTATGGCAACAGAGGAGGGACAGTGTTACTATGGAAAGAGGCTCATGATGACATCACTTCATTTAAGCGGTCTTCATGAGAGCTGATTACTTCCCCTTGTGGTGTTGGGTAACATCTCTGGGAATGTCAAGATTTGTTCTCTGGTTTCAGTAATGTGATCTCTAACTCTAAATGCCACAGATTCGGGCAGAGAAACTTTTGACCTGCATGGTCATTCTTTGAGCTAGTTGTATAAGGGTTTTCAGCTCCTTTTCTAATATAATTTTGTTGAGAAATGTCTCATTACATCAATATACTGCAGATAAAAGCCTCTGTTTTGATAAAATCTATACATTATGGAAATTCCCTTAGTAAGAGATTTTAAAAACCATGAAATCTTCTCAAGTATCTATGCTGAAACTGTAACAATGTGCATTTAAAGTTATGATAAACAAATGTACTTTAGTGTCAAAAATTCTTACTCTTCAGTCTGTCATGTTCTGAGTCAGAAGGAAAGGCCCAGTCTGGGAAAAGCTCGGCGAAGCTGACACCAGGATACTGCGGCTTGTTCATCACATAGTTCCTGACGGTCTCCATCAGTCGGTTCATAAACTCCAGACTGGGCGTGCCCAGAACCTCAATGACCTTATTCCACTGGTCGATGTCTAGACAACATGCTTGTTATGGAAAACTGCAAAAGCGGCATTATGGGCATGTATGTGTATCAGAAAATGAAAGAGACGTTTGATAAGGTGCAGAGTCACTTTGCATTCATGCTAACTTGCTCGCAATAATAATGATAGCATGCTGATGTTTTTACAGATGCAGGTGTAGTTTTTGCCATGTTCAGATCTTAGTTTAGCATGCTAACATTTGCTAATTAGCACAAACTTAGTAATCAGCACAGTTTGTAATGTATTAAATGTGATCTGCGAATCATGCATGTCTATGATGTTGAGATATTATAGTCTGGAGTTAGACCGACAGTCCAGCATGGCTAAAAATACAGATATGCACATTCAGCCGGCACGCTGACTTACAATTTCAGTAAAAGGCTATTACTTCCCCCCGATGAAAAGCAATCTATCCTAGAATCACACTGCGGCCGGCATCCATTCTCAGCTACTCAGGTGTAAATGGACAGTGCCACTAAAGGAGCTGGTGAGTGAAGAGGTGACCAAACCCATAAGAAACAGAGAAACGGCCAATATAAATGCAAATGAATTGAATCGCTTCAATTTGATTCCCTCTGTCAATTAAGGGCATTAGAGTGATCTGAAAAACAACTTCACAGATTAATAATCATCAAGAGGGCAGAAAAACAAATGAATCATGCTCTCTAAATTGGTCTGTGCTGGAAATCTAGAGTGGTCCTATTCAACAGATTATGTTTAGAGGGTATAACAGGAAAATGTCTTGACAGACAAGTGTGCCAGAGGAAGTATAAGAAAAAAAATTGTCAAGATGAATGAGATATTTTGTTCTAAATAGAAGTTAGATGGAGGGTGAAAGATGGAAGAAGTGGCACAGAGACGGTGAGAGCAGTGAAGGATACGGTCAGTGCCCTGGAAGATGACGCTGCCTTTTACCATCTCTCCCATGATACACCCCACTGACCAGATGTCCACTGGGAACAGAGAAGACACAAACAAACAAACCCAAAAGATATTAAATAATTACCACATAATATAATGCACACTAAATATACATGACATATGGAGGCTGCACAGATGAAAACAACGCTTCATGGTTTAAAGCTCTTGTTATTTTAGTCCATCCTCTAGCTGTGGCCTGATGCTTTCATCATATTCATCTTCAGACTGGCTTTCTTTTCTCTCTCTGGCTTGGGAACCAGACGCAGCCTCACAGGCCTTACTTCTCGCCTCTGCAGCTCTGCTTATCAGTTTACGCAGCTGTTGCTCTCCATCACGTTCCCTGTGTGCGCTTAGCAGAGTAGGATGTAGTTTCTCTCTCTCTCTCACACTTGACTGTTTGCTTTAGAGCGTGTATATGTGGCAAACAGCCATTAACTCATTTCTTCTCTCTGTTCCTTTTTCACTGAAGCTGAAAGGTTTCTGTGCTCTGATAACGTCTCTAGATGATGCAAACCACTTTAGGCCAAGTCTTACAAACACAATGCATAAATCATAAGTTTAAACTTTGAACAGCCTACACTCTTCTTTGTGACTGCTCTAACAGAGTAGTTAAACAGGTAGCTCTGGGCAAAAGGACTTTCTTGTTAGGCCAGACCACATAATAATTTGGCTACTTCCTGTTTGTAATCCTACCTCTGTGATGTGTCATGTTTCACGGCTCACCTTGCAGTTAAGCTAAGAAAAGATATGAACAACTTTAGTCTTGTAGACAAATGACACGTTATAAAAATGTTCTAATTTGTAGCACAAACTGACAGCTTTAGGCACCTCTTTAGCTAGGACATTATCCCAAAGACTACAATGGCTCCTGGCACTTCCTTATTCTTTTCATCTCACTTGGATTTGTTCTAAAGAACTGAATAAACTATTCCTGATTTAAAACTTCAACATCCACATCCCCTGAGGGTTTTGCGCCTCCACTTAGAGAAAAACACTGATAAGAAGTCAAACGAGGAAGGATACAGCCCTTTCCAGGAAAGGGGATTTTGTGAGAGATCATTTCAGCCATTATGCAGCCAACTGACCACAGGTCCACTGCAGCAGAATAGTGGTATGGTAAGGACATTCATTGTCATCATCAATGACCAAAATTCAAGATAGCTGCTAGATATATGCACTAAACAGCCTGAAGGTGAGTTTTTGTCTGCCTACTTTGGTTGCTGATGTTCTTGTGGTTTCTGAGACACTTTAAGCAAATGGTAATAATAATGAAAGACTTGTGACTGTGCACTCCAGTCAGTCTTTTTACAAGTTAACTTATTATTCTTAACAGCCTGCACCATCTGTTCAGCTGTGATATGCTTCTTTGCTCACTCAAATGCTGCTTAGTAAGTATCTGTTGACAAACTATGTAATAATTACCTCATGCTTCCTCTGCATTACGTTCTGTAATATCTTTTTTGCATATTGTCATATATGTAAGATTCAAATGAATGTCTGATAAGCCAGTATCAACCAGTAATGATGGCTCTTTGTTATACTGTATCAGGTCCCATAGTGAACCACAGCTACTGTACATGTCTTAATGCAGCATTGGACATGGTAAAGCCCCTATCAACAGTATCAGTTGGTCATAAAGGTGAATAATTTGCTCAACAATAACATAAAGAGTTTCCCCTTTGTGTTAAAGCATTTAGAATTCCTGAACTATTATTTTCTTGTTGTAAGAACATGAAAGTATATCATTGGCATATAATGTCATGTTATTCAATTCATCGCAATACCTTTGTAAATTGCAAATTTAAAAATAATTATACTAGAGTACAACAGAGTGTTGTAGGACAATGTGGTCTTATTCCTTCATCTATTCCTCTCAGCTCATGGCAACGTTTTATAGATATGAGATAAGATCTTTACTGTTGTTAACACTGGTGCTTGGTTATACTTACCATTCTCCTTATACTTCATGCCCAGTATGACCTCTGGGGCGCGGTAGTATCTGGTCACCACGTAGGGAGTCATCATGAAGTTAGTGCAGGCCGTCCTTGCAAGGCCAAAGTCCAAGATCTTTAGAGTGCAATCTGACTTCACCACAATGTTACTGGGCTTTAGGTCCTGCGAGGAAAGAAAATATGAGGTATTTATGTCTATACAGTAAGATGCCGTCATTTTGGAGAAAACTGTCGCATTTAAACAATTGGACCAAAAGATTTAAAGACATTCTTCCAAATATTAAAATGTTTTAATATTATTTTTCACATGGTAATAAATATTTAGGACTACTAAAGGACTACTGACTACTTGATTAAATAGCTAATTAATGAGCAAATGGACACCAGATGGTTTAACACCTGGCCTTACAGCAGTGATGTAGAAGTGTACTCCAGGGTGTGCCAGTACACTGTGACATCATTGTTGGGTTCAACAGAGCAGGCTTCTGACTTTCAACCAGAGAGGGCAGTGAAATGCTGCTTTAAATGATTCTTTAATATAATAGACCACATCATAATTATTCCTTGTCCTGTTACCCTGTGGATGATGCCAGCAGAGTGCAAGTGCCTGATGCCACACAGGATCTGGTAGAGCAGGTAGGACATCCTCTCATGGTCTAGGTCCATGTGGATCACCTGGCATAGACTGGCATCCATCAACTCCATCACTAGATACCTAAAAGATGAGGAAGGAAGGTAAAGTGGTAAAAAAAAAAAAAAAAAAGAAAAAGAAGAAATCTCTGAATCCCAGTGTAGATTGTTACAGCCAAAAAACGGTCCACTGTCACTCACAGGTCCTGGAATTCCTCCAGGGACTTCTGAGGCGTGAACACATTGATCAGACGGATGATCTGCAAGCAGAGAGACAGGCCATTAGTCCACTCTGTTACTCTCCCATCTACATCCACTTCTCCGTGGAGAGATAGTCAACTGAGGGCAGAGCACTAAGTGGGTTTGTCTGGATTCTATCACTTTGAGGAATTGATTTAATTCAAATTGCAGTGAGCTGACCCTCTCTTTTTCTCAAGTTTGTACATTATTTAAATATTTATTTTTTTATCTCAACAGACAATTAAAGTCTTTGTGCTATGGCTGCCAGTCATATTGAAGTCCTACTGTGAATCACATCAGTTAAATACAAAAGAAAACAATATGAGACAATACATGAGAAGATGTGAGGGTACAAGCTATATTTTAATTTGACCGACAGCAGCAAACATGTAGCACATAGGAAGATAGGAAAAAGAGACGACATTAAAGGATAGTTTTTAGGTCTGTCATAGAGATGCGCTTCCAATAGGCTGTAAATGATGGAGGATAAAAAAAAAGTCTTCGCTCTGGGGAAAAATACATTCCAAACTTTAGCTGAGGCTAATATTGAGTCTTCAGCAGTCTGAGTTAATCAAATCAAGTGGGTATCTTCCAACGTTACAGTGGTTTTAGTATACTATCCCGCTACTGCAGCTCAGCACAGAAACACTGTCCAGGGAAAATATTACTATGTTACTTTGGCTGCTACCCACTCGATGTGTGTAACTCACATTGCTAAAGTCTCACGTATTTTTTTTTTTGATCAAGCTTTTATTTTTTAATACTGGAGGTTAGATTGACCGTACACAGACTGTACATAACAGGCTAATAAATATGAGTAATTTTAACATAGATACAAGCATCAACTGCCTGACAAAGGCCTTATTTGTCCCTCCACTTGTAAGTGAGGTAAGTAAGTAAGTAAATAAATAAATAAGTAAATAAACACATAAATAAATAAAACAAAACAAACATTATAATAAACAATATATTAAGTGGTAAGACATAAAAGAAACATCAGTCGGATATTGAGGAACAAAAGAAACAATGTAGACCATATCTTGATAATGGTATGGTATAAACAAAGCTGTTTTATTGTACATATTGGGCGCCTGACTATTATCCTTTTGTATCAAATGTTAACCTATCTGTTAAATATAAGTCTTACATTTTTGTGGTTGACACATTTGAGCAGCACCAGCTCCCTGTAGGCACGCTTAGCATGGGTCTGGTTCTGGAAGGGCCGACAAAGCTTTTTCACTGCCACCGGTATACCAAGGACTGTATCTAGAGCAGAGCTGGTCACACATTGTATGGAGAAGGGAACAGACAGAGACACAGGTTGGCAAGGAAGAAATTAAATGCATCCTGCAGAGCAAAGCTGTTGTCTGACTTACTATCAACTTGATGAAAAGAAAAAGAAGAAAAAAGAAGCTATCTTTTGTCATCTTTTAAAATAGGTAAAAAGGTAAAATAGATTTTTTTCTTTCTTTACTTCAAACACTAAAAAGGGGCTGTAAAAAGCAAAAAGTGCAGGTAATCAAATTGCTCAAAGAAGATGGCAATCTGGCTAGTAGTTATCAAGACATCTTGCTCTGGATTTATGTGCTACACAGACAGACCAACATTGCCATAGGAGGTCTTTTTTACAGCAGACATTTTGACTTCCTATAGTAGGAAAAGCACAGATGTCACTGATAGCATTAAACACATATTAGTGTCCCAGTAAGCCATGACGGTGTGGCAGTGACGGTGTATGTTCGCCAGGAGGATCCTGAAACTGGAGCAGCTAAATGGAATCCAGCCATCATTCAATTTAACATTCATACCTGTGATTTTCCTACAGTGAAATTAGTCTACTAGGGGCCCACCACAAAGGGCAAAAGTTAACTTAATTCGGAGGATCTCATGGTATTAATAACATCCTAGGCTGGTGACAAATCCACCAACTTGCTAATAAAGTACAGTCTCTCACCAGACGATGCCCTGGGCCCCGGAGCCGATGGCACGGAGCTGCTGGTAACGCTTGAGTACAGTGAAGGTGGAGTCTCCCACCTGAACGCTGTAGAACTGGCCCTCTGCCTCACTCATCCTGCTGAACAGTCAGGACCACCAGCACTGTCTGCAGGGAGGCAACAACACACAGAAAAAAAACAAAACAGATAAACGCCCAAACAGCATGACTGGCTTCATGCCTGGCATTTATAAAATCTCCCATCTCCAAATGGCCGTGCAAAATGGTAAACAAGCTATAGCCTGTTAATAATCCTAAATCAGTGTGATGAGGTTATTGTAAGCGAGAGAACTTGAAACCTTTTTTTCAGTCCACTGAATCACACAAATGATCCACAGTGAATGGCAGGGCCTAATATGGTTCCATCTGTCAGTCCCTGGCATCACTCCCTTCACTTTTAGCCCAGTCTAAAGCCAAGCAATCTATCACCGCTTTCTGCCCAGTTCGTTCATCTGACAAAGGTAACAGTGGGTTGGAGCTGAAGCCGAGGCTGTAAATGTTTTGGTGTGTGTGTGGTGGAGAACAGAGGCAACTGACAGCTTGGAGTTCCTGAGGCCCTCGCTGCCATCTCTAAACTCATGCTGACACTCATGCTCAGTAAACACATACATAACACACACACACACACATACACACACTGATGCTGGCAGCATTAGGCTTAAGCATGTTCATTATTCTTTGATCTACATCCAGCTTCACAACAAGCACATGTGCAGCCATCAGCATGAGATGTTAACACATAATGCGTTCGTATGTTTATAAAAAAAATATGTCAATGTTAGCATTGATTCCTCAGGCAGAAAGTGTAGGAGTATTTTTCTTGGCCACGGTTTGTGTGTGTGTGTGTGTGTGGGAGAGGACACACAATTATGTAGCTATGCAACAGCGAGCAGTCATGGCTGTTTCATTCCTTCAGAAAACAGCCACAGGTTAAATGGAGTCTGATATTTTTGCCTTTTCTGTTTAACAGGTTACAAGGACACATGCATTCACTGGGTTTTCATGGTCAGAGAGATAAAGTGCTAAAAAGACTGGAGCAGCAGGGCAGAGGTTATAATCGAATAGAGCCCAAAAAAAAAGACACCTCAAGCTTCTTGAATGGTAAAGCTACTCAGTCTCAGCTTTGGCAGCAGCAAAAGGACGTGCAGTAAGATACATCAGTGAGTAGAGGACCAACTGTAAGCTGACTGACTCGACTGTTATTGCCTTCAGATTGAAAGGATTAGTGGAAAAAGGGATGAATTATGAACAGAAAGGATCAAAAAAACCGACCTGAACCGCACTGTTAAGGTGGCTGGGAAGGTGATAGGTGTTCCACAGACTATATAGATTATTTCCAAATTAACTGATAGTTTATATTATTATTATTAGTAGTAACAGAATCATTAAGACTGGTGATTAAAGAAACAAATCTTAATAATTTTTAAGTTTAAACTATTATGCTATTTTATTATTATTAAGTTATTTAGTAATTAACAAGCATCAATAGATAAATTGTTGCAGCCGTAGCTAATATATATTTTTTATACATGCATTGGTGCAAAAGCTCAGGAACAGTTCGATCAGTTAAAGCTGCAGTTGGTAACTTGGACTTTGTCATATTTGCTGAAACTGTCACTACATTCAATTGTGAAGCTCAAAGTGTGGTGGCTCTGGTAGTCCCCAGCTTGGCAGTTTTGACTGCCAGCTCCTGGCTAATCCAAAAATGGGCAAATACATGAGTGGGTGGAGCCGGGCTGGATAAAGTCTGGTTACTGAAAACAGCCGCCAGAGAGACTCGGAAGGTTTTGCATTGTGTATGTTTCAAGTTACCTACTGCGGCTTTAATGGCAAAACGAGCCTTAGAAGTCCAGCGATTTGGGAGTAATTTGATAAAAAATACATTTCCATTTAGACACGCATTATTATCTTAGATCATTTAAACACACACATTAGCATATGCTACCACAAATACACAAACTATATACAAACCCTCCCACTTCCCCTCTTCATTCAGTTTCATTTTCATTCCTTCAGTTTCATTTCCCTTGTTATTTTATGCATCTTGTTCAGGTATTTCCCAGCATGTTTACAGTGTGTCTTCATTTGATTGTGTTATCTACTCACACAGAGTCTCTGTTTGTAATCTTGGTTCTTTGGTTTATTTCCTGTTGGTCTGTTGTGATTTTTTTCTTTTTTCTGTTATAATCCCGGGTTTTTAATCTCTTTTGAAGATGCCATCTTTTTCTTTTCTGCATTGCTTTGTAAAACACAGAAATATGCCTTCAGATGTAGTAGGTGTGGGTCTGCAACCGCACTATTACTCAGATGAAAAATGAATCCATCTCCTCATCTACTTTCTTCCTCTGCCTCCCCAGCTTTTTCTCCTCCTTCTCACATGTACGTCCAGCTGGCTCTCTCACTACACCCAAGGGGAGAGAGCTGCAAAGACCTTTACTTCCTTCGTGCTTCTCTCACTCTTTCTATTTTCCTTGGCTTTGTCTTCCTTTGTCGTTCTTTTATGCTTCTGACATTCCCTCACCCTTTTGACTTTTTCTGGTTTTCTTCCATCTTCCCTGTGGCCTCTTCAAAGATACCTCAACTGCTCAGTTAGAATAAAAATTAAGTTTTCATTGACATGCTGGCAGCATGGATTCTAGGCCACAGATTCAACACAGCACATGAACACTTTGTGCATCCAGCAACACATTGGCCTCTGAGGGAAATAGTGGCGCTGCTACTTTAGCTTGGAGGTACTTTTTCTCCAGCATTTTTTTTTACCTCAGCGTTTGGGTGCACTGATTCACAACACACACACACACACACATCAAGCTGAAGAACCCTGTGAAGGGGTCATTAATCATAACCAAAACCCAATTTCAGCATTATGTACAAGCCTTCACTTGCTGCCAAGCTACGCACGACATGGGCTAAATGTAGAGTTGACTCAGCACAGATATACGGACGCTGACAAGAAACAGGCAAATTGAGGTGAAAATTGCATGTAAGCTCAGAAAGCCAGACAAACACCAGCAGGCAGTTGTTATAGGTCTGGGCTGGCCAGCAGGCATTGAGGAGTTTGTTCGAATTTAAAGGGGATTTGATTAGTGTAGACTAAGGTTAATGCCCTCGAAGGAAATCTAGGCTATTGCAGGTAGGCTACAAGTGGGACAAATCAAAGACTAATAGGATATAAAGACACAAGAAAAACACTTAACTTAGCTTAACTACTGATACCACCACTTACATATTTAGTAAAAATGTTTTATCACATTGCTTGACCTTAGTAATGACAGTATTGTTATTATTATCATTATTATTATTATTATATATTATCAGCCGACATTGGCCTATAGACCAACGTGTCGGTTTATATTTCATCCGATATGCAAATGCAATATGTTTTTTCCCAGTATATAATGTAAAAAGTCTTGTTTTTTACAGTACTGATGTTTAACTATTTGTTTTATTTTACCTATTCTTTATTTTTTCAGTGTTCATTTCTAGAATTGGTTGACCATGTAGTAATATGTTAAATTATTTAACATGTTAAAGCATAATATAATAATTAAATATTCTGTAATAAGAGTTATTTGTTTAAGAAAGCTGCTTTCTGAGTAACTTTGCATAGTCATGCTGGTGGTCTATTTTCATCTAGCTACAAAATTAACTGTATCCGCTGCCATATTGGTAACGGTCCGTTTTCCCTCTCTAAAATCGGTCTCAAAAACACCATTTTGGTAGACAGTAATACCACAAAAATCAGATACCAACCCTAGGGCCGACCATTAACTGTGTAATAACAGATTTTTGCTTTAATGATTAATTACACCTTATCAGTCACAATATTAACCGCATAGTTACAAACAGGCTGATCACAGACGTTTCTTCTGAGAATTGCTGTAATTAACCAGTGTCTGCTTCCCAAACATCATTAAGGCTGAATGCAAGAGCACTTTAACTGCAAAGACAGCCTGCCGGTACCATGTAAGTGCATTTTCATTTATATTGTGCTAGAGAGACACACAGAAGATTAAATGGGAAGAAAAGATTTATTAAAAATATTAGTTTTAATATTACATCAAATTCATGTCAAGTCAGTTTTATTCATAGAGCCCAAAATAAATTAAAGTCATTTGGCAGGCGGGTTACATTTGCCCCCATACACATTGATCTGGAGCAATAAGGGGTTCAGTCTTTGCTTGGGGACACTTCAACATGTGGACAACAGGAGTCTGGGATCAAACCCCCAACCCGACTATCAAGGATCGACCTGTTCAACCGAGATAGCAACTGAACTACAGTCGCTCCAATATCAACCAAAATAATTGTAATTCTCATATTTACCTTAACTATGTTTTATCAGTGTTATAGATGAACTGACAGAAAAGAGAACAATTCCAGACTTAAAATGACAAAATGCCCCAATATACGACATACACCCTTATTATTTAGGCCATTTTTCATTCATTACTTACAAAGCGATGTGATTTAGTTCATTTCAACACTTCTCTTATCAAGGAGTCGAAGAAGAAGAAGAAGAAGAAGAGAAAGAGAAATGACCTTCACACAAACATCCTCATCCCCAAGCTCATCATGACTACTGTCCAGTTCAGTCAGCCCAGCCTTGGGGTCTGACGTGGCCTTGGCTCTGGGTTGGCAGCTGGATGGGAGTCAGTGGGCTGGCTACAATGTCAGATTAGCATGGCCCGAAGACTCAGTCTCTCATCAGAGTTACAAAACACACAGGGGGAAGCTAAAACTACATCCAGGCTACTGCTACTACTGCAGCTGCACAAGAGAGGTCTGCTGAGACT
The DNA here is from genome assembly GCF_905237075.1 of Dicentrarchus labrax. Lineage (NCBI taxonomy): Eukaryota > Metazoa > Chordata > Actinopteri > Moronidae > Dicentrarchus > Dicentrarchus labrax. Next base: position 11,940,627 of record NW_026136713.1, on the reverse strand, counting down.
GTCAAGACCAGTCTCTTGAAGAGGATGAAGGATGCTGAAGATGTGTTAATGGAAAAAAAAAAAAAAAGGCTGCTAGTACCACGTGTTGCTCGTACAGTGTATGATCCCACTGCACTCTAAAACAACTCAATGCACCCTGTTTATGCTTTGACATGCTTCAGACTTTCATGACAAGACTAATCTCATGGTGCTTTGATTTGTTGACAAGCTGGAACTTGCCTCTGACACACCATGCCAAATAAAATAGCTGGAAATAGCTATGGCACTAGCGTTAGCGGTCATTGCATCCACAGCTGTTTTCGTATTTGGTTTTAAAAACCCTCAGCATACTCGGCCTATAGACATGTCATTCATTTGGCTGTAGTTACATCAGCGTGCTGTATTAGGTCTGTGGGTGAGCTGTGCAACGCTGACCGCCCTGTGGAAGAACATAGGTGTGAAACTCATCATTTCTTATAATGCCCACATTAAGTACTCTAACACACACACACACACACACACACACACACACACACACACACACACAGAGAGAGAGAGAGATAGAGAGAGAGGGAGAGGGGGAGAGAGAGAGAGAGGTATGAAGTCACCCGTGTATGTGACACACCGCGGCCGCAGCACCGCTGGCTCTCGGTGGTTGAACTGAAATCAACGGTTCACTCACAACCTAAGTCCCCCCCCGCCCCCCTCCTCTCCTAACACAAATGCCGGTTAAATCCACGTCGCGTTTGGTGGGTTACAAAGTTACCTAGGCCTACACTCCCCGTCCTTTTTCACTTCTGTCGACAGCAATGCGGTAGTCGGGCCGGGGGCTGAACTGAAAGCTCTGACGGACCAACGGACAGCGGAGGAAGAGGAGGAAGAGGAGGAGGAGGCGGCGGCGGCGGCGAGACCTACCTTCTCCCTTCGCCGTTCCCAGGGCACTCCCATGCATCGAAAACACAGATAAAACACTCTCTCCGTCCTTCGGGCACAGCCTAGACACGGAAAAGTTTCGGAGGACGGGCTGTCACGACAGATAGACCTTCCTCCAGTTTTCCCCCAGCTAACTCCAGCGGCAGCACGGAGAGGGACGGGTGCGGAGGAAGGGAAACGCCACAACAAGACCAGTACCCACTCAGCATGCGGGTGACGTCATCACGCATACGTGGGCGCTAACTTTTTTTTTTTTTCTCATCCGCAAAAACTTTGTGGAAAACTTTTTAATCTGCATGTTATTCTTTATAACTATCAGTATAAATATATGTGGTGGGATAACGAAAAGTAAGGCTACTTGGAGTAAGTAAAACACAAAATACAGAATTTATCTGCCAAGTAAAAGTAAAAATTATACAACACAATCACCCCTGTCAGTGTGAGTCATGGTATAGTATTGTATTATTATTTGGTGCATTAACATGTACATTTTACTGTTATAGCTGGTAGAAGAGCTAATTTTAACTATTTCCCCCCTTAGTGCCTCATGATTTATAATCTTGTAGCATTTCTTTAAGCAGAAGTAGGAAGTACTCCCCTGTGCCTATGTTAACATCCCACCTCTGCAGAGGATGCACAATTGTTGCATACTAAATGGATTAACTATCCAGCAAACTGAGGTCTGAGGGAATTGTAAAATAAACAATAATATTCTACTGTATTTGTCTGCAATATATCTTAGATACGCATCCATAGACTGAGTTAGTCCTTTTTTTATGCACCTCATAATGGTAATCTAAGAACATACAAGTATAAAGCTACAAGTTTAGTAATATAGCATCAAAATCTGATTTTACTTACTACAACAAACACTTCCAGGTAAGGAGAAATAAGGACTGCACACAGTGAATAGAATGCTTCATCTATTTATTGATTGATAGTGCCTGTTTATGTCTAAAAAACATACAGTATAAAATACAATCATAAAGATATAAATCAAACCCTCTCTTAAGCCCCTATAAAATAAAAATCAGATAAATACAGAATATAATCTTTATTATAAACCCTTACAAATGACAGACAAAACAAAAGTATTATTGAAAGTCACGTTCATTATTTTTTTGTTGCATGAGTGCTCTTTAAATAATTCTCATGTATTTTTGTGGAAAGGCTCCACCCTATGACACGAATAAGTATAAAGAAAATCTGGAAAAAAGGTTCCTGTTCTACCATGAACTGACTTTGGAAATTGCAATTCTGTTAAACAGAATAGATATAAAATATATTTTAAATTAAAATTAAAAACAATAAAAAGGAGCAAAAGAATATCAAGAGAATCAAGTAATAATATGATAGATTGAAGAACTTTTGCTAGAAATATTGAAATTATGGGTTAATGACCCACCAGGCACAGTGATGGCATGAATGTGCAACAAAATATACAATATTGATATATTCATAACTCAAAGAACTCTCTGGAATGAAACAGTTAAATTCCTACATTTCCCATTATGCAAAGAGAGGTAAGAAGGCCCCAATAGATTGAAAATTAATAAAACAAGAAGAGAATTAATCACCATACTGTGTACATTCATAATGCACGTTTGGTCCCCATATTGCACAACTGTAAACACTTCAATATTCCATATCAATGCTTTTCTGTTAAGCCTGTTGTATGTGTTTTTTTTTTTGGCTCAACTCGAGATAAGACAAAAGGCACAGCATGTTGCTTTGGATGTGTGAATGTTGTTTTCATAGATTGTTCCGCGAGGCCTCTATGGCACTGGCACTTCCTCAGCAGTGTATTGGTCAGACTTCACATTTCTTTTGTTTTTATAAAGTCATTGTACCGTATACCTCCCTCTTTCACTTTCTCTCACTCACACCCTCATCTGCACGCACACACACACACACACACATACAAGTATACAGCCTCCTACTTCACCCCAACCTCACCACATACACACACACACACACACACACACACACACACACACACACACACAATAAAACGTTCAATTGCACAATTGCACTGTAAATCTATGAGCCTCCTTTCTCCTCTCCTGTGCTTTGCAAACTGCATTTATTCCACGGTCACAGACTTGGCCAAGTTTCTGGGAAAGTCAACCTGCAAAAAGAGAAAGCAGTTTGATCAGGGCTGTGGCTGTACTGTACATATTTTGTATTACTTGATATAACACTGGTAGCAATTTGTATTTAGGTTAAAGTGCTGTGTCACATAAAGTGAAATTCACTGTATTTAAACTAGGAAACATGCACTTCCCTTCCCACGCTTAAACAAAGACACATTAACAAGTTCAGGTGGATAAGAAATGGTGCTACAGACAAGATCAGCTCTACCAAAGGTGTAACAAGAAAAAAACAATGTACACATTGATCCCTGAGTCACTATGTCCATATGATAAGACAAGTTAGTGGTGGAAAGATATTACACATGCCATAACTGTGTAAACTATGTAAAGACCTGGCGTCTGTCCACATTGGTGAGAGAGATGTCTTTTAAGGCAACAGATTGGTTTACGCATATGTAAAAGCAATCGTTCGAAACATTTCAAAGCGAAACACTGCCCACACACACATAGATACACATACGGCTTTAGCAAGTGCGGCTTGGTAAGCTGGTCTCCACCACAGTAAAGAATGTTAATAATTAATTAACTGCAGGCAAAAATAGTCTCCCAGAGTCTTGTGCTGCATGTAAATTAAATTCTGTTGAAATGTTGAAATTATATACTTAGACTTATATACTTTGATATTCATAATTATTGTTAAATCAAAGACACACTGAGATATACATTTTATGTTGTACTGCCTACAGTGCAGTAGCAATGCATTCACAAATTTTACATTACATTCATTTAGCAGATGCTTTTATCCAAAGTGACAGTAAGTGCATTCCACTATGTGGATACAACCCACAAATTGCAAGAATCAGGCAAATACATCAACTTCATCAAATAGACTGAACTGCTTCAAGTGATAATATGCAACAATATCAAAGCCATATACAAATAGATATAACTGAAAGCATTTGAATAGCAAATTATACAAGCGCAAGATGGTTAAGAATATATGTGAATTTAAATGTCATATTCCTAAAAGATTTTCACAATCTTGACATTGACATAACAATGTTTACTGACCTTTACATAATCAGGTGATAAATAATTAAAGCTGCTAAAGGTAACCTGTCGTTTGGCATTGATTCTGGTGGCCACTGTGCACAAGTAGTAGTGTTTCCACCTCGTTTCATTGATTTCAAGGGCAATCCAACCCAGTGGCAGGCAGTAACAATAACAACAGAGAAATAGCCAATGTTCTTGCTGAAGATCTTGTTTGTTTATGTAGCTTATATAAAGGCATCAGTATTAGACGTTATGAGCTCCAATAGATCAAAAAGTGGATTTTGTCTTATTAAGGACTGGGCTACTGTAGAAACATGGTGGCTCAACACGGCGGCCTCTGTGGAAGGCAACTCACAGTTTCTGTAGATAAAAAACAGCTCATTCTAAGGTAACAAAAACCACAGACTGTATAATTAAAAATAGACACCTATAGGTTTATGAAGAGCTGTTGTGAAGCTCAGTGCTGTCAGTTTTGGCTTTCACCATCTTGGCAGGCTCTCGGCTAATCCAGAAATGGGAAAAGATGTGGAGCATGGGTGAAGCTGAGGCATACTGAATGAAGCCTGGGTACTGAAAACAGCTGCATGTGACCCACCTGTCACTCAAAGCTGGAACATCCTTAATAATGCATAACTCTAAGCCTTGATATAATCTAAATGGGTTTGTTATTTAAAAATTCATCCCCCATAGAGTTATTATGAATGGGGAATTTAGCTACCAAAACTGATTTTTTTGTACCAGGTTGTCAAATTGGGAATTCTAATATGGGGGCTTCTACAGATTGACTCACTTCTGTATCCAGCCTCAAGTGGCTGTTCATAGAACTGCAGTTTTTTAACCTCCTGTCAGTATCATTTGTGGATATTGCCACAGTTTTTATTTTCTGATGATTATACAAAAATGAAAACAAAGTTATACATATTGTATTCCATTACTACCAATAGATCCTCCTAAATGTTACATACTGGACCTTTAAGTTATAAAGATAGCTTGAGTGAAAGATTGTGTTGACTACTTACGTCATATCCTCGAAGGACGGCCAAGTGGAAGGAGAGGAGCTGCAGGGGGATGACGGTGAGGATGCCTTGCAGACAGTCCACAATATGTGGCAGCTCGATGGTCTGGTAGGCGTTCTTAGTCATCTCAGGGTCGTCCTGGCAACAAATGATGATCGGCCGTCCCTGATGGAGAGAGCGTCACGAGCCAGAACGTTAACATTAATCAGTCGGTCAATTCATTTTGTTACATATGTGTGTTAAGGTGCCTGTGTCAATGTGTGTGTGTTTCAGTGGCCTAGTACATGTATAATGTGCTTTACCAGGACCTACCGATCTGGCAGTGACTTGTTGCAGAGCATTCTGGCACTTGGTGTAGCAGGCGTCTTTCATGATGATCATGATGACTGGCATGTCTTTGTCTACAAGTGCCAGAGGTCCGTGCTTCAGCTCCCCAGCCAGGATGCCTTCGGAGTGCATGTATGTGATTTCCTTGATTTTCTGCATTAGAATAATAAGAATAAAACAAGCTCAGTAAACTCTCCTAAATATTAACATAACACACACTACACAAAAACATGACAACTCTATTATTTCATCGAATGCTTTGTCCTCATAAAATATGAAGACAAAGCGGAAGTGAATTGCAGTGTTTTGGCAGACTACTGTGGCATTCTCAACTCACCAGTGCCCCCTCAAGGCAGGTAGCGTAGTTGAAACCTCGGCCCATGACCAGAAGAGACTTTTGCTGATAAAGTTCATTGGCAATGGCCCTGATCTTCTCATCCAGGGACAACACCTTCTTTATCAGCTCTATAGGAGAGTAAAATAATGAGTAATGTGGAGAGGTATTATTATAACAGTGTGGAAATTAGTGTATATTTTTTAAACAAAAGTTTTGTTTTGTCTTGATTTGTCAAGGCAAAGGCTTTGTGTTTGTGATTTACTGGAGTTTGTTGGACTGACCTGGTAGCACCCTGAAGCCGTTGATGATCTCCAGTCTTCTAGGCTGTAGGGAGAGCCTGTCCTCACTCATCATCAGCGCAAACATGACGAGGGCCACAAACTGACTGGTGTAGGCCTGGATCACATACACAAGAAACACTCATATAACCCTAAGCTGTCCTGAACAGTGTATGTAGCTTATAAATTCTGTGTTATCATGACGCTTATAAAGAGATTAATCCTATCATGATATTGAATGCAAAGTGTTGCACTTGTCTGTTTTGCATATTGCTGTTGCCAAATTCAGAAAAGGTTCCAAATTCAAAAGATGTTATAAATAAATGGCATGTACAATATAAACCATAGTGTACCTTTGTGCTAGCCACTCCTATCTCAGGCCCAGCATTGACGTGGACGCCGCAGTCTGTTTCCCTACAGATGGAGCTGCCCACAGTGTTGGTTATACCAACTGTCAAAGCACCGTGGTTCTTGCAGTAGCGTAATGCCATCAAGGTGTCTGCTGTCTCTCCTGAGGGAACAGAGGGAATGAAAAGATATGCTTACATGGAAGAATACAGCACAATAAGGCCACTGTTGAAAGCGATAATGCAGGTTTTGAATGGGTTATTCACCTGACTGGCTGATGAAAAAGCAAACATCGTCTCTGAAAACAGGTGTGTTGCGGTCCAGGAAGTCACTCGCCAGCTCCACCATGACAGGCAGCTCTGTCAGCTCCTCGAGAATCTGTCTGGTCTGAAAAGTAGGCAAACAAAAGCAGCAATTTCACCATCACCACCCTCCAGACAAACAGCAATTTCAGGTCTTGAACTTTACTACTAATGATAGCTTCTCACAAAATGATCATCATTGTGCTAAACTGAATTTTTGATAGCTCTACTCACAGCCACTGCAGCGTGGAAACTAGTGCCACAGCCGATCACTATTAGCCGTTTGCAGCGCTTTATTTCTTTCAGGTGGTCCTTCAGGCCGCCGAGAATCACTGAGGAGACAGAAGACACGTTAGGTAAACCAGTATACTGCTGATTCACTGCATGTTTCAGGTCCTCATGGGATGAGAGTAATATTAGTTACTGTACACATTTTGAACAAATCTTCCAATAGAATGCCATGTTGCATATACTGACTACAACTAATAGCTAGTACATATTAGTAAGTAAATTAGGCGACTATGACCAAGTTCAAATCTTTGGGATTGTTCCATGTGTTCATGCTTATTAGTACTATTGGTGTTTACTCTGTTATAATGCTGAAAGATATGGGTGGGTATTTAAATAGGAAGATGGGGTAATGTGCGGATACATGTGTTAGTTCTCTCTTCAAAATTGTTCAACCTTGTTCAAATAAACCAAGTTCTTGCTAATATTGATAGAAGGGGTTAAGGTGCCCTGCATATCCTGAAACCTTAAAGGGCAGGGCAGGTTGTAAGATCACTAGTCACCTGTGTTGGAGTCAAAACAAATCCGGCCCCTCATGGTGTTGACAACTGATTCCGGCTGCTCAAATATCTCCTTCTGCATGAAGGCCTCAAAGTTACCTGGAAAGGGAGGAGCACATCTGTATAGATCAGACTTACTGCTCAATACTCCTCATAATATATGGGGAAATTCTGAATGTTTCCCCCTGAAGAGATAAGACAGAAAACAGAGGTATATGGAGGTAGGGTCTGTGCTGGAACAGTCTGACAACACTATTGTGTTTTCACTCTCAGCCAGCAGAGGGCGAGTCAGTATAACTTTACAAACTAGAACACTTGTTCAGTAGCACTGCATGCATACAGTATGTTTTCAATGTAATCTGTAGGATTTGTTAGACGCTGTTATGTTTGTGTTCTTTAAAATTTCCAACTACTACTTGCATAAAATAAAATAAAACCAATGTATTGTTCTCAAATAACTTTATTTAACTCTATTGTCTGACCTTTCATGATCTGTTGCAGCTCCATTTGCAGGGTCTGGATTGCCCTCACTGGATCCTCACCAACCTGTCGTTTCAACCTGTGAATGGAGAGTTTGCCGCCGGTCACCACTGCGATGTCATCATCCTCCATGTACAACACCTTGTTGGTGTGCTCAATGATGGCACTGTGGGTACAGAGAAGATGTATACAAGTGAAATGATGATGATGTCCACTGATCTGATGTTTAAAAAAGGCACTGAACTTTATATACTTATATATATATGGTAGAGAGAGACAGGGGAGAAGTCAGGAACATTAATAAAATGACAAATAAGAATTCAATGATATGGTCCCATACCAGATTCACATCAAAACACACAGACATTTGGAATCTCACCTGGCGTCCGAGGCAAAGTAATACTCCACAGCTCTGCCATCCCCCACAGAGTTGATGGCCGTGGAGCCGTCAAGACGGTTATGGCTGTTCTTCTCCTGGACCCCTTCCTTGAAGTGAGCTACAGGGTCAAAAGTCAGAGGTCAAGGGTCAGAGGTCGCACAGTGACTTTGAGTGTCTAAAACAATCAAGATGTGCTCATTGCTTGAATTCTTCCTCTCAACTTCCAGATGTAGTCGGGTCACTGCTGTGGAAATTGGTTTTTCATGTCGTGAAATTCTGATTTCATGATGAGATCAGAAAATGTCTGAGGTGAAATATTCAAGCGATAACAGAAGAACACATTATGATCAGAAAGAAATGACCACATTGCTACATGTTAACAAATGAACATGACTTGAAACTGGTGTGACTGGTTACTACCTGATGGCAATCATCAGTGAATATTATTTGTAATCAGACAGAATTTGTAACTTTTGTCATCAAACTGTACACACTGGCATGACAAAGAGTCAATATGGTCTTTTCTGGTAATTTTTCTCTGGTGTTTTATATTGTTTAAACAACAATGGGCTTTTAAGGAAGATGTGTGACAACAGAGAGATTAGTCACTATATAAAATGTTATAGAAAGAGAGGGCCAAAGACAATTGAAAGGATTTTTTCTCACTATTAAAACAACACACCCTGCTTTGTTCCCTTCTGACCCAAAACCACCTTTGGGGCCTTTGAACTTTGGAGTAGTCTCACGCGATCCGTTAAGAACCATAATATAATATATAATATCTTATCTGATAAGACAGTGAAGTCCCACATACAGTACAGACACAGAAGCAAAAATGGAACAAGCAATCAAGTTGTTGCTAACAATGAATAATCATAGTGTCAGATGCTTTCATTATAAAGAGTATCCAAAAGATTACAAAAGAAACTCTGTATTGCTGGGAACTCTGGGACTGAGAACAACATTCTTTGCAGGAAGTATCCAAATTAATTTCCAAAGGATCAATACCCACAGAAAAACCTGGCAACACAAATGGCTTTCTAAGAAAATGTAACAGAATTATTTCACCATACATTACAGAACCACAAAACATCTTGTATTACTTTTACCCTTAGTTAAGAGCACCTCTTTGACTGAGTCAGTTACAGGACATCTGAGAAAAGGATACATGTTTTGAGGCTACTGTACAAGGCTCTGCAAATCTTGCAGAATACTGTTTTAACCTTTAGCATAATTTTGTAATGATCCATGAAAGTATATGTGGGTAATATATTTTTATGAAAAGACCAAAACCAAGAATAAATACACAAACAAACATACCTGTGTAGCCTGATTTATGTGCCATAGAGCTCTGTTGTTTAATTATTAAAACACATCAATGAGTCCCACCGTTGCACTGGTTGACGTGTTTATTCATTACGATAAACATACGCGCTGTAGTTTATTTTGACTTGATTCCACATACACAGCCCTGCTGTTGTAAATACTCACTAGCACATATCAGTGGCTGAAAATAGTCCCCATCAATATTTACTCTTGTTTGAGTTTGCTCGAAACTACAGCGCCTGGGTGTTTTAGCAAATTATTTAGTCTTTTTTCGAAAATTTAAATATTTATTTACAACCCATTTTCAAGATTTAAAGTTTCAGTAGGAATGAATTGGGCCGAGAACCACAGACAGGTTGGGGAAGTCAGAAAGTGTTTAGAATGCACGCATTGTTGGTTTGGGTTTTCGCCTGCCTTATCCTTTAAAGATGTCATTAAAAGTAGTTTTAGAACGTGTAAGTAACACACAATATGATAACTGACATATTTTCCACAGTATAGTTCTTGAACAGTAAATAAATATAGTTGTTCAAAACACTCAGAAATCAGGGAACTATGTCATAACTTCCTATTAGTGCGGTCAGTCTTAGTACATATTTCATTGTTGTTATTTAAATATAATTATATAATTAAATTTTTTATACTTCTTGGCTTTGAAGTCAGAATCCCTTTATTTGAAAACCTATGGACAATAAACTTGTTGGGGTATCTTTATGCAGCTCGGAGACACAGATACTGTTAGGTGATTATCAGCCAGATCATTTAAAATGTTGATAAATTACAAATACTCTCTCAGGTGTATAAATCTTACATTCAGTTCATGTATCAACGCTTTACATGCTGCTGGGGAAATGTGTGTACCTACAGTATGTCTGTCTGCGAGCGTGAATTAATGCAGAGATTTAGGGTGCAGTGTAAGCGGATAATGGCAGACAGAGAGAGAAACAGAGCTCACCACTGTTGTACTGGATGGGGATGTTTTCGGTCGACAGCTCATGCTCGCTTCGCACACCAATGAGCAATGGACTTCCTCTCCTGCCGGGACAAGAATGAAGCGGGGCACAGAGGAAGAGCAGGAGGGAGAGAAAGTGTGGATAAGGTGGGAGACAGGAGGGGATTAGACTTTGTGGACACACAACAGTGTCAGATACACACTCTCACATGGTGCTTTGTAAGTGTATGAATGTTGAGGTAATCTGACATCCTATCCTACTGCATTATTCCAAACAAAACAAGTTTCCTGGCACTTATGATCTCTCCTCCCTTTTCCTCCATCTATTCATATTTTCTCCCCTGTACAACCTCAAAGTCAATCACTGTAAAATTATTTTTACAACATTTTCTACACAACCCTGAGGTTGAGTTTGTCCATGTGCAGACAGGAGCTCAGACCACCTCCCACTTATTATAAATCTCTGTCTAATCTTGAACATTAGACAGGTAAACCAATCCTCCATTTGTCTACATCCTTCTAGGATTTGTTCCCAGTTCCTGGACCGAGTCACTGCTTCCTCATTGGCTACTGATTACATGTGGGCTTCTCCTGTTGGCTGTAGCGACAGAAAGGGTGCAACCAGGAGTAGCTCGACAGGTGAGGGAGGAGGGTGTGAGGAGACTAACCTTAAAATAGATGAAACCTTTACACAGTCATCTTGTGGCAAGGCAAAACAAAACATCATGGTGAATTATTATGACACCAGCTCTTGAGAAACTGTGTATCCAAAAGGCCTCTCCTTATTTCTTGTCTTCTCTCTGTCTGATCTCTCTTTTCTCTCTGCTCAGCCTTTCTCTCGGGCATGGCTACGCTGACGTAAGATCACTGGTTGTTTTAAGGGGTGTGGGGCTTGAGGAGGGAGGCATTCAAACAGAAACATGTGGTCGCTGTCCAATACAATATTTACCCTTAGGGAGGGAAAGACACAAAGCAAAAGGATGTAGGAAAAGTAAGGAGTAATGAAGTTAAAGAAAGTGTGGCAGAAGGAAAGAGAATGGAAGAACAACAGATTGAAGTGAGTGAAGCTGAGTAGAGAGCAAAAGTCCTGCCAGGAGGCTGCGCCTTGACAAAGGGTGGGTGGTGACTAGAATCACTAGATAATTACAAACATTCCTCCATCCCTCCTTCCTGGGAGACAGTAATGACTATCCAACATATTACCCACAACACTATAATGAATTTACCCAAGCTGTAAAAGACACTGATATCAGCTACCAGAATCTGTTCTTCAGCACACAATAGACAAATGAGATGCCAAAGTTTCCTGCGTTGGCACTGCTGGAAAACCTTTTTGCATAAACCACCCGTAATGGCCCTCTAATCTCTCTTCATTCCATTGCCCTTCTGCCCTCCTTTTTACCCTCTCTTACTCCCATTCTCCAGCAATCTCCCTTTGCCCTCCTCTGTGATGGGTCACTGACCCAAGAAAGGTATAAAGTAAAATAAAATGATAAGAAGTGATTAACCAGGAGTCTTTCTGGCAGGGGCATTTTCCCGACACGAAACAGGAAACTCTCTAGTCTATTCGTTAATGAGTCACAGAGAAGAGGGAGTAAGGCCAGCGGCGCAGAAGCCAGAGGCCCAGGAGGGAGAGGGGGAACCTGAATCCAACCTCTGCTCTACTCCCCTCTCTGCCTGGGTCTTAAGACACAGATAGGACTGACGCATTCAGCCGGACGGGAATCTACACACATTCACACATGCGTATGCAAAAACAGCACAATTTGGCTATTATCAAAAGCAAGGCACGTTCCAGACTCACAACATATCTCATGTAATGGGTGTTAGCTAAGATAATCCACAATGACTGAATAAAATGAGTCTCCTAAAATCATATTTGGTATTGCTTCACAGCGGTAACAACAGGGTTGAGTCATCTCCAATGGGTCTGGCTCACTGCACATATACTGGACTAAAGTATGAAGTGAAATGTCAGAGCAGAGAGTGTGTGTGTGTGTGTGTGTGTGTGTGTGTGTGTGTGTGTGTGTGTGTGTGTGTTGTGTGTGTGTGTATACTAACCTGGTGGACACAGCTTCTCCGGGGAAATGACGGCTTTTAAACACCAGAGCGAAGGCCCCCTCCTGAGATGGAAAGAACCAGAGGAAACACTGAGTTTACAATATGAAAGACTGAAATAAGCAATGCTGAAGGGGAATCGGAGAAGAAACAGCTCAAAATATGAGCATGAAAATGTAACGGCAAAGCTAGTTCAGCATTCTTGGAAAGAATAACCTTTAAGAGAAACATTTTCTGAACACAAACAAATGTTTCTTCTGGCCCTTTGGGGTTTGGTAGTTGTGGTGGGGGTGTGGGTGGGCGTTGGGAAGCGGTAGAATCGGGAGGGGGTGGGGGGAGAAATAAGACCTCCATTGTATAACATCAGCTGTGTTTCGAAAGCAATGACTGCAATGCTGTCTGTGGTGGTTAGAAGCTGAACTGGCTATGAGTGTGTTTGTGTGTGGTGTTGAAAGTGTGTGTGTGTGTGGGGGGGGGGGTAAGCATGGAGAGGGAGGAGAGGGGAGGGTGTCATGGTTGTGAGGCTGTTAGTGGGTCTAACTATCTGGTTCCCATTACTTCCAAATCCAAAATGGCTGCTTTTGCCTCCTATGTCCTCCTGAGGAAAGAGAACTCGCTTCAGCCAAAAGTGTGAAGCTCTGAGGTACGAAAGTCACACAATGGAAAAGAGAGGCTTGCTCAATTTCACCTCGAAAGACCCACTGTTTCTACGAGTGATGATGTCACCTGTGATGCTGCTAGGGCGGTTGCTATAGAGACTGTTTTTGTGATGGTGTACCGAGTTGTAATGGACAGGAAATTTAAGCAGTTTCACCCATTGCAGAATGAGCAAATGAGTGTGTGTTTATGTGTGTGTGACCGGTTGATGACACATTTTATGATGCTAAGCTATATGATGCTACCTTTCATAGTTACCAGAAAACTAGTTAAAAAAATATTCCATCCCTTAAATGCAGCTGACGTAAAAGTCTCACTGGCATAAGAAAGAAACAGAAGTGAACACCTGATATCTTGCAATATTACAACGAAACAGAGATGAACAAGCTAACACTACCTGCGCTGCTGTGAAGTGGGTTGGTGTGTTTCTGTGGCATGGTGTTGCTATGTGTGAGCTATACTCACCAGCTGCTTGATGACCCTCTCTACCAGGGTGGAGAAGGTGACACTATCATTCTCTCGGTTGTCATAAACATATTTGATCAGTTTTGGGATGACCTCTGTGTCCGTCTCTGACTCAAACTCATATCCTTTGGTGATCTGAGGACAGTACGAGATACAGTTTGCATTATTATTATAAATATAAACTCACTGAGGACATACTGTCAGTCATTCTGCACGACTGCAGGATCGCCTGAATATTTTATTCTGGTTTCTTCTCATCAATCAAACTGCTGATTATTCATATATTCAAAGGGTTTACTGTAAAAACAAATGTCAAAATTATAGCTCCCCTCATCAGTAGAAATCCATAATTGTCTGCATGAAACAAAACTAAATTTATATTCAAACTACAGCAGTTTTGGCAAAGCATCCATCTAATTATTAGTCTTATTCGTCTCATATTATTGTGTGTAAACAACTACCTAATTTAATTAAATGAAATTGTCCTTGACCGACAAGGTTGCTCTTCAATACTTTATTGGCTAAAGTGATGATATTACACACTTAAGATGCATGGGCCGATGAAGTAATTTCACACTGAATGTTTTATGTGCAACAGTCTAGTCTGAACAGACTCTGCTGGCACTGTCATCTTAAAGTTGTGCTTTTGTCACAAAAAGGTCTCCCTACATCAACAAAAACTATCCCCAACAGTGTTTCTTTATCTTTATATCTTGCAGAGGGATGACTCCTTTGTTAATCAGAAATACTGAATAATGTCTTAATAGATAGATGTGCTGGTAGCTGGAGTAATTTAGACTTTGTCATTGTAATGTATTCTGGCTATCTTATGACGTTCATTTGTTTTGTTTTTTGAATTCTTATGCAAATACATAAATATGATATTGTTGTTTTGTAGGTCACAGTGGTTACTGTGCAGTGGACAGGCAAAACAAACCCAACTGAATATTCATTGTAAATTATACAGTCAAAAATGTGCATTTGTTTAACTTGTAAACATAACTACATGACCTACACTGACATATTATAATAATAGTATTTATGACTCAAAGAGACAGAGATCGAATAGTTTTCCACTGAGAAGAAAAACCTGAAGCCTGTGATTGTAATATGAGCTTCACCTGAAGGGCAGGGTTAAAAATGGTACTGAACAGGATTGTAACTCATTTGTTTGTACAAGAGGAATTCCTGATGATAAGATGACTTACCAGGTACTCCTTCAGCTCTTTGTAGTTGGTGATGATGCCATTGTGAATGACGACAAACTCTGAGAAAAGACAGCAACAATGAATAGATTACACAAGGGGGGTAAAGGTCAAAAACCTGTCTTGAAGTTGTAATAAAACCACTCATATAATCTCTCCTGATGAAGCTAATTTGGATTCAGACTCCTTATATTTTGTCAGAGGTATGAACAAACTAAAAATAGCATTGAAATGTATTCCAAGGCAGGTCTTTATTATGTAAAGAATGTTGCTTTCAGCATATAGGCAAAGCAGCAACTAAAATAACACAGATCCAGTCTTACCACAATGACGTGGTAGAGCCGGACAGCAAAAGCAGCCAAATTTACAACAAAAAGGCACAAAGAAACAAGGCGATAAGTTATCATAAATGATACCCAAGTAATAATGGGCCTATTATCAAATGTAGTATACTAATAAAACATAAATAAGTTGCTTAGTAGCACAACATTTCTGTGACATGTACTCTCACACTTTGGACTTTTATGAGCATACATATTTTGGTCTAAAGCCAAGGTGCATTATTGACACACCTGGACATGGTACACTAATGACAAAGAGTTTTGTGTATAATTGGTTAGAATAGAGGGTGTGATCTGTATGACGGTCTCGACTCTAGATTGGTGAGCTTAAAATTATGAAAGATGACAATCTCTCTTTCTTTAATAATATTATTAAGCTGGTACTACTCCATAAATGCACGTTTTAAAACGTACTCATTTTCCTCACATCCTCCTTCTTTAAAATAAAAGGCTAAATAATTATGCTCTTTATCTAGACTAACCTCCTTCTCCGAATGTACAAGGTGCACTTTTAAAAGCTGAAGATGCCTGTCTTCTGACAATATTATTAGGCCTGTGATGCCAGAGCATGCCTGAATGAAAACAACCAATCAGAGCCACTGTTTAGACTCATTCCCATTACTGCAGCTTTACGTCAGGCCTAATGGATACTGTTTTTTCACATTGGTCAGATAAGTATATTTAGGATCTCACATTAACTATTTAATATCTATTCAGCATCTTACTACATCTTTTGCTCATCTTCAGGTGCAATTTAAACTACCTCCTGGTCACTTTTGGTATCTTTAAATTAGAAATGTTAGCAGTTTCTACCTCACTTCGATATGATGCCCAAACAACTAAACTTTTAAGATCTTATGACTAGAATCCCTACCTCCAAACATTTAATTTCACAGTTTGTAGGGTTTTTTTCCTCTGGAGAACCTTTCTTTCCACATCATAGAGACTCAGATTTCAGATCAGTTATGTGCGAAAGAGTTATATAGGATCAAAGCATGTTCCATCAATGCTAGACTCATTCAGTTTAAAGTCATTTACGAGCTGCGCTTTTCTAAGACCACACTGGACAGAATCTTTCCTTTTGTCTCTGCCACCTGTGATAAGTGTAAGACGGGACTCTAGGTAAATTTTTGTATTATTGTATTGTGCTGTGATCCACCAGGATTTTAGTTTTCTAGCCTTCGTCTAGGGCCTCGCTCGAACTCACTTGGTCTTCATTCCATGGACTCTTTTCTGACCCTCAATCCACTTAGGTAACCACCATATGTACCACTTTTCTGTGAGCTGGCAGTTTTTTTTTTTTTTTTTTTGTTATACTCATGTCATTGATATTTGTTTGTTTTTGGCGTTGTAAAAAAATGTCTGCATAAAAAATAAATACAGCGTGTGTGAACGTGTTTTAATTACTAACTAACTTAACCTTTTATTCTGATGCTCAGCCAAGATGACAAATGAAAAAATAGGTCAGAGTCAACCGTGTTTTTTCTTTTTTTTCTCCTGATGATCAAATGTAGCTTCTGTGTTTCAGTGCAAACCTGAAACAGCCATTAATATTGACATTACTACAGTATATTTTGCATATATCTATAGTGGGTTAAGCATGGGTGTTATATGCATTTATATACAGTACTGTATGTGAGCATGCATCAAAGTACATTTGTACTTGTTACCATTATCCTTGTCAGAGCGATGAGGGTGGCTGTTGACAGCGCTTGGCTCTCCGTGTGTGGCCCAGCGAGTGTGAGCGAGGCCAATGTGTGTGCATAGCTCCTCATCCAGGTCCAGCGAGTCTTTCTCTGAACAAGCAAAACGCAACAGTAATACTTCATAATAAGGGTACAAATCATATACTTACAAGTTATGCTTAACTAAAAGATTTGTGATGATTTTTATGCATTGAGTTAATGCAGGATGAATTCCTGATGCTCACTATTAACAAATTATGAAGTCACTATGAGTTTATGTGATTAGTTCACACTTAATAGCTCATCTATTAAGGAATGCTAAAGCATAAAAAAAAATCAGTCCCTTGACTGCAGGGAACTTTAAAAACAAAATAATACAGCACCAGATGTTTAATGAAGGGGGGCATAGTGCTTTTGACTTTTTTAGGATTATTTTTCAAATGAGGTAAAAAAAAACAACGATGTTATTAGGATTTTGAAATAACTCTCACCAACTAAATGGACAATAGGACAGTAGGACAATATATAATAATATATTGATAAATTTAAATACTGGGCAATAAACATTACAATCTAAACTCTCATCAGAAATGTGAATCAAATGTGCATAAACTCACTGTATAGTTCCTCATCCAGGGCCTTGACCTTCCCCTTCTTCTTGATCAAGCAGATGGCGTTGCTGTTGATGTCAGTAGTTGACTTTCTAGGGCCATCCACAGCGATACCTGCAAACAAGGATAAATAAGATAGATACTTTATAGTGAGCTAAGAAAGGCACTAAGTCTCCCATACAATCAAATTTCATTGTGAAAAGGCAGATGGATAGTTTATCTGAGGTGATCCAGAATTTATTGTTAGAATCTGAGGTGTAAATTATTGTGGGTGTGTGTCTATCGGTGTGACTCCATCTTGCTCAAATAGGA
Organism: Dicentrarchus labrax; assembly: GCF_905237075.1. Taxonomy (NCBI): domain Eukaryota; kingdom Metazoa; phylum Chordata; class Actinopteri; family Moronidae; genus Dicentrarchus; species Dicentrarchus labrax. The sequence goes on along the minus strand of NW_026136713.1, from coordinate 11,922,702 downwards.
TGAACAAACACAAAGTCTGTGTGTGAACATTATTAAATCTCCAGGTGGCAGGATGTTAGTAAGACGTCACGGAAGTAGTTTTTAGTTGTAGTGGTAGCTACAATACTTTAATGCTTACAAGGAATGTCTCTAGTTATTCTTTAGGTGTTATGATTAAACGTGTTTCTGCATAGCCCCCACCTCATTCTTTCAAGCAGCTGTTTCGGTGTTTTCTGCTATACCAGTTTATCTTCATTTGATTCAAGTTAATTATGATTTTGACCTTAAAATAAATTACCACATGTACAGCAGAACAGTGCAAAGAACCAGGGTGTGCTCATGTCCTTTGGGATCCAACATGAGAGTGCAGTACTAGCTGCCAGAGATTCATGCATTTCAGGGTTAATTACAGTAATTGATGCTTTGAATGCTGTCAAATGTTGCTTAGATTTCATTATTTAAGAACATGACACACAGGTGCTGCCAAGGAGTACTATAAGCTTTTGTGCATGGTCTCTCTCTCTTTCTGTGTGTGTGTGTGTGTGTGTGTGTGTGTGTGTGTGTGTGTGTGTGTGTGTGTGTGTATGCGGCAACGCTGTGAAGCTGAGTGTCTTACCTGCTGAATCGTACCCTCTGTACTCCAGTCTCTGCAGTCCCTTCACCAGCGTCTCAAATATCTCCTTTCTGGTGCGAGGCACTTGGTAATTCAGGTAGGCAAAGATCCCTTTTAGAGAGGGAGAAAAAAGAAACAGAACTTTGAATCCTCTGAGATTCTCAAACCTTGTAGGCAGAGTTTGCGCAACTGCAGAGAGCACAGTGGCATCATTATCATTATTATATTGAAACTGAAACAAGCAGTAGTTGTTAGATTACTTTAAAGATCACATTCTGGTTCATCACTGGACGATTAATGAAGAACATGGCTAAGATAAGAACATCAATGAGGGAACTCCAAGCTGCCAGCTGTATTATTTTTACAATATTCACCTAACAAGAACTCACAACAGGCTGGAGGAGAAACCAGAAATGGAGTCTCATTATATTAAATATGAGTTAGTCAAGTTGATGCTAAACTATACAGTATGAGTCCTTATATGCCTGCCCTTGTGTGTGTGTGTGTGTGTGTGTGTGTGTGTGTGTGTGTGTGTGTGTGTGTGTGTAGGAATGTTCCGGGCAGCTCGCTCCCGCAGGCACACAGCTGGCCATTGAAGGACGCACATTGCGCGCAGTGTTGGATCAGCCAGGTACAGGCAGGCTGCTGTAAACTCCCCACCGCCTTGGCCTCTTCCTTGCAGACACGAGGAAAGGCCAAAGTACTGTTGAGATTTACTCTCGGCTGTAAACGTCCCAGTTTCGTCCGGGGGGGGGTGTCAAAATGTGCGACAATTACAAATTGGGTCAACTTGTGGTTGTTTTGGCTGTTGAATGTGCGTCACTTCATGGGGGCGAGATAAAAAAAAATCTCTTGCATTTTTTTCCCCTGTTTACATCAACCGGTATGACTTGCCTGTCCTGTCGTCCACCAATGAGTGAAAACACTGACACGTAGCAGTTTAAAAGCTCTTCCGAGCATCCACACAGATCGCAAAACAGAGGCGTTTATCCAACAGTTGCAGTTCAGAATCACCATTTTCATCACCACTTATACAACGAGAAGAATAGAAGAGAATAACTATGAGAACCCACTGTATGATATGATAACTGCGAATTCCTCGCTGTGTCACTGAGCATGACATCGGTCCGGAGCCCGTGCGTAATACGCGCTATTCCTTCCAACAAGTTTAAGAAAGATATAAACTCGATAAAAAACACACTTACCACACATGATTCAAGCTTCACCGACGTTGTTTCTGAGACAAAATGACTTGTAGTTTCCCGGTTGGAGTGATGCTTCTGCCTCTGCTGTGTTAAATCCCGAGCGCTGCACACTCCCACTATTCATTAAATAGTGTTTCCTGGAGAGGCGGCGGCCCCACCTCCTCTGTCAGCTCCTCTGTCGCTTCAACGCCGTTCTGCTGCCACTAAGGTATTCACCACGTCACCTGTCAAAGTTGGAAAGGCGCCTATTAATTCATTTAGTTGTCAACCAACCGGTTATTCAAGAGTTGGTCGACTTTCATTCAAACACAAAACCATAGGTGAGGGTTTACCTCATTTGTCAGCCAACTTTGACACATGACTAAAATTATTTTCACATGTCAGTCATTTATTTCTTCCATCATTTATTCGATCAAGGTATTGGTCCTCGTTTTCACCAAACTTTTAAGCTGTGAATGGAGACTCAGAGTTTTAATGAAACAGAGCCTGCGTTATTTAGCAGGAATATTGATGAAGAGGATGAATAGTAACATTCAGATTTCACAAAATATTTCGCTTTTTGTTCTCTCCTGCTCCCTAATTTGTCCTAAGAGTCTGAATAAAAGCTGTTTTTCTATCAACTCACATGCACTATACACATGTAATCCCTGCAATCAACAGTAATTAATCTAACTGAAAACGTAATATTTCGGTAGGAATTGTATACATTTGTTTCTACATTAAATAATCTATGTATATTCTGTTGCTAAGTGCATATTCATTCCTAGATAACTGCATCAGTGGCACAGAGAACACAAAAATAAAAATAAATAAGGAAGTATAGATTATATTTGAGTCCTTTGGCACATTTAGGAATGACCATGGGGTTTACCGATTATTGAACTAATAATTCTTGTTCATCAACATGGAAAACTATGATTTTTAGACATCTTATCTTTATCCACTGCTTCTGTGTGAAACAACTTCCTGTATCAATCCCCAGAATGAGGGATTAATTGAGGCTGTTTTTGTAATCTGCTGAATGCACTGTGAGCAGGAAATTGGCTCACTCGGGTCCACCAGAATCAGGCCCCATTGGCCAATGCATTCAAACTGTACTGGCCCAGGTGGTAAAAAGCTAGCCATCATACATCCACTTGTCTGGCAGTCCTGTACTTTGCATGGTTCCACCCTCCACAAAAAGGATATTGGTTTGGATTCTGGGAGGCACTGAGAAGAAACTATAGAGAAAGCAACCCAAAAAGTGTGAATGGGTTTCGGTCATGTAGTCAATCCTTGATTCAGTGTTAAGGTCTTGATATTTAAGTTACTTATCATGTAGTTATTTCCTAATTTGTGTATCACTCATTTCCAGGTTATAATGTACAAAATACAGTCTTTATCTCACACCTTTGTCAGGAGGGGCTGCTAAGTTCTGTTGAAGAGGGAGTGAAACCCAAGAACTTGATGTAAAAACTATTGTCCTCTATTTAACCTGTTTTTGGAAGGAATCTGCAAATGTTTTGGAGAATTACAAATTCTTCTGCATAGGGGCAGGAGTGGTATTTTAACCTTCACACACTTCCTACTAACTCATACAAAGTAAAACTTCTAGTAAAACGCGGACAAACAGAAACTGGCCGACTTGGCCATATTTAGGCTACTTCACCTCTTTTGTTCCTACCCTGCCTGATACAGGTTGCTTCCTTATCACCTCTGAATAAATCCTGGACTCTGGAACATTTGTTACCTGATAGCCTGTCGTTAGACTGAAAGCTTTTTATGGATTAAATGAATACCAGGGAAGCAGTTATCAAACAGTTATAGTCTCAGGTATGAAACAGATATACCCAGATGAAATGTAACAGTAATTACAGTCCTGTGAAATTCAAAATCACAAAACCATTGATTGAACTGAAATGACTGAATGACACAGTTGTACTAAAAAATTGTTACAGCACTAATGTTGTATTACCAGGTTATCGAAACGAAAGTCCAACTGAAACAGCTTCCCAGCACTGACGTCACGCACCTATCTGTACATTTTAAACCTAATTGCTTACTGCTACTCCTTCCAGTCTTCCCTGTACGAAGGTCCTCAGATCTGATGCCAGGCAACATTTAGAGCAATAACAATTAATAGAAACTAATTGACAGGTTTATATGGATTTATTGTGTATGCATAATGGGCGTTTGCAGAAGATAAAATCTGAGGGACAATTCTTGTATAAACTATGGTTTTCATAATCTATGTAAGGTACATTTGGACAGTGGTTGGCATATTTAAAACATATAAAAGATGTCAGTTGAATGGGTACCAACAGGCATTTTGAGACGGTGTGTAGGGAGGAAGACCTATAATGACAAAAGAAAAGGAACAAAACCAGAATCAGAGTAGTTTGAAAATGGTCCTCGTGTTTTTTTCTGACCACATCATGTCCACTTACTGTCCACGTCTCTGCTTGAGGAATGTGTAAGCGTCTCGCCAAGTCACACGCCTGACCTCGCTTTAGCCAAACTGCATCACACCATATGTGAGCATGATGAAGGAGAACAGGGATGGACTGTTTTACAAGTGGTCTATTGTCCGTACAACTTCCCAGAAAATGCTACACAGGACTCACTGGTCTTTGTATGTAAAACAGAACCTCAAGACAGTTTACTATTACGAAGTATTGGCTCTCAGACCAATAGTTAAGAAAGCTGCAGGTGGCACAGCGAGCAGGCCAGAGGCAAACACCACAGCAGATGAAGGCACATGTCCTCAATCCGTGCACAGGAGAAGCGAGATTTGCTGACACTGTGAACAAAAGGAAGCATCCCACAGTTTTATGAGGAGTTTCATAGCTCTTTGAACGTGTGAAACAAGTAAGAACACAAGAGTCCAAGGACACATAACTAAGGGTGCTTTAAAAATGTATTAAAAAACGTTTTTAACAGAAAAATCTGTTGATTTTAGACATTTCTTGGAGCCTATAGAGTTTTAAAAGCCTTTGTGAAAGTTGCTGAGCATTACTTTATGATAAAAATATTGGTTCTTATCTTTTGTCAGTGTTGAAGTGTAACTGATAGATTTGAATTAAAATGCATGTGGTTTACAACTGTTTACTTACATACGCCCAAATTCTGCATTACTTTACTGGGAATATGTTTGTGCCAAAAATGCGTATCTCACTGATTTGCTGGTTTTAAAATGTTTAATAAATTAGTACATGGCTACAGCAGCTGATTCAAGTTTGATAAAAAAAAATAGCACATGTTAGCTTTGAGATTTTTAATGTGGGGATGTGTAGGTTTGTTTAGGTGTGCTGTGAATGTGCATGAGTGAGAACCGGTGACAGAAGCCAGAGGACTGCATTCCTCTCCTGGCTTAAGGGATTAATAAGTATAATTACCTGTGCACCATGACTTTGTTATCCAATGAGATCCACCCCAAAGATCAAAGGTTCCTTAACTACTACGATGATATAAAATGATGGGCAAACAGCGAGGTTTTGCCACAGTTAATCAACGAATTTCAGGGAGTTTCAACATTTTGATTCGTCTTAACTTTTATCTTTCGAGACTTTGACTTTTTGCTTATGTTGTGTAGTATGTTAGGTTATTTGTGTACTTGATTGTTATACATTAATGAGTCACATTCTCAAATTGTCACCCACTCATTACAGTTGAATACCAGGTTATGATGTCACAGCAGTGACAATGTCAGAAATATTCATGAGGATACACCAATAATAAGTGTGGGCAGGTCCACAGAATTATAGCAATCGCAGTTGAACAAAGTCTGACACCCATGTCACAGAAAAACAAATTAATCTATCCATCAACTCATTCACTCATAACTGAAATAAAGTATCAATAACAAAAAATAGCAGGTAGAATACAAACAAACCAGGATATTTGAGGCATAATACATGGATGTACAGTATATGTGATGTGATTGAGCCATAGAGCTGAATGGAGATGGAGACACCTTAATCTTTGGCTAGATTCCAAGAGGAAACATTGCAGCCTGAACAACATGCATTAGAATATAATATATTATGTACTTTGATCAGTTGCACAACATGTCGTAGGTATTAAATTCATTCATTATAGTAGCACTCCCAAGAAATTAATCATCTCACACGCTTTCCTTTCATTTTTAAGCACGCACACACAGGCACATTCTCGTATTTTCTCTTCAGACATCAGCAGCTCTCTTGGTGTGTGTGAAATGAATGTTGGTTGTCGGATGTGACTCTGGTGAATGGAGCACCTCCAAATGACTGTTCAGACCTTGTTGTAGGGGTATCTTCCCTTCCACATCTGCTTCATGTTAGGCCCTGGGGGTCAGTACAGGAGGGCCAAACAATACACTCTGCTTCTCTCTCTCCCTTTCTTAGTGGGGGATGGCAGGAGAAAAGCAAAGAGAAACTGGGTTATGTGAAACAGGTAACATTTTTAGTTAAATATATCTATTGATCTGTTTCTTTTCTTTTCTTTTTTTTCCCTCAAAGACAATATATAAAACAAAGAGCCAAACCAAGCAGTGCCTTCCCAATCCCCTTAAGGCCATCCATTTTTGAGGACAGAGTCTGTTGTCTGTTGAGTCTGTTGTTTTCCATTGTTTTTTTGTTTATCTTTTGAGTGCAGGATACAGAGGTTTACAACCTTTTGATAGTTTCAGATCAGCAGGAAAGAGAAAGGAAATCTCTTGTGCTTTTAGCAAAAGGTTTTGCACATATGATTTTTAAGACAAGTTTTGAATCGACATGGGTAATATGAGACTTACTTTGCCTCACACTTGAGAAAAATTCAAAATAGTATTTACTGTGTCCTGCTTAGACATTTGCAGCCCTTAGAGGCTACACATTCCCATTATCAGGGGCTCTTCAGGGACATGGAGCTATCTTTCACAAATGATGAGGTAGGCCTTCAACTGTTTGTTATTACATAACAAAAGCACACTGATCTGATTTGTGTGTGTGTGACCTATATCTGTGTTAATAGCCATAGCACTGTAACCCTATCCCTAGGTAGTAGGCATGGTTGATGCTTACTTTCACAGGATACAGTACCTGAAAACAGCCATCAGCTTTGTCAGGTCCCTCTCAGCTTGTTGGGTTCACCTCCGGGCCAGCTCACTGTGAATCAGCCACAGATGTGGTTCTGGGAGTTAGATGGCGTAGAATACGACACAGGGAGTCCCACCCAGCAGCAAACATCACAAAAAGGAGCCCCTTCAAATCCCTTGTCAAGTTATATCACCAGCTGTTTGTGTCATCATGTGATTAACTAAATTACACCACATTAGTCATCACTGTGGTTGGTGACATTTGTTGTCGCTGGTTACACAAACAAGTTGGGAGTTTAATGGATAAGTAATACTGTATATGAAGCTGTAAATGAAGTGTAATTCCAGTGACAGTCTGTAGATATTATTATCTTATCACAGTAGCTTTCTTTTGTTTCATCTTGATATTCTTTATAAATTAATAAGTAACTTCTGATAAAGAAAACTCAAAGGTAACACATACCTAATCTCACAGGAGCCTTGAGAAGAGTTGACCACCACTTGAGGATAATTACTGTGTTGGTCAGGTATCAGCTTTGTCATCTCCTGCTTGAATTTATGCACTCAAGAGGTGGTGAGAGGATTTCCTGGCATGTTCTTGGAGTCACACTGACATAAAGTGGATCCACAACTCCTACCTGTATCAGATGAAAGTTCACACAGTGTTCCTCAAAGCTGGACTCCCTACAGTGCACATTTAGACTTTAATAGCTACACATAAACCTGGATCACTGGAGCACGCTGATCTTAAAAAAATTTTGTGGTTTCTTGTAAACTGGCACTGGAATTGTTTCCTATTTCTGTGCCCACATCATTGTGTCATAGGGGTGTGAGGAATTAAATTATAATTAGTGGGCTGAAAAGTCACTGTTTTGAGGGTTGTTAAGGAAGGAATTTGGCTAGACTTTTTTTTCAAAATGGACTATGGATGAGTAAGTGACTCTGTCGTATCAGATTGCAGATGAGGCTGAGGTGTTTCTGTTTGGTGCGTGGTCACTCCGGCAGGGCGGCGCTTACCATCACACATCTGTGAGTGAGCTAAATGATTTGTGTGGGATCAGAGCAGCGGGGGGGCAGGGACCCGAGAAAGAGAGGGCTACGCAACCACGTCATGTCGGACCCAAAGAGAGAGCCATCTGTATTATGTCATAGCACTCCACCCTTTGCTCTCTATTTCCCCATTTCCCAGACTCCCCCACCCACTGTTTCTCTTGCCTTTGCGTTACTGCTGTGTGTGTTTTTGGTTTAGTGTTAGCGACAAAGTCATCGCAGCCCAGTTGTTTATGTGCTATGATGCATGCCTCCCACAGAAATGTGAACCAAGACAGAATATCTCTGTTTTTGCACTTTTACCAAAACTTTAAACCAAATTTCTTTCTCCATGGCTACACTTTCTTCATCCCATCTTCCTTCTGCCTCTTAGTTTTGGTCTGTATATCTCTTTCTTTGCCACTAATGACTGTCGACCTCCAGCTTTTGACTGACCGTTCTCTGTCTGCACTTGCCTGTTTCATCTGATGTTAACCTTCTGTCCTGTAGCACCATCTGAAAACCAGAAGCGGACACTGAGCAGCCTGTAATTATGCAAAGGAGCGTTCCCTTTATGAGCGCCAACTAATTTCTAGATAAAAGAAAGTCAAAGTTTAAAGTTGATGAGAAAGGATGTTTGGCCTCTAGTCACAGTCTTGCTTTTGTAACAACTACAGCACTAAATCTAAAGGAAGATTCATTATTGACTTATACTCAACATGTAATATGTTCTGTATGTGTTGCATATGTTCTGCACCCTGGTACGATTCTGAAAATAACAAAACAAGAGCAACAGGCACACCCTGTAATAAATGTGCCACATGCACACACAAAGACACACTCCTGCTGTCTCTCTCACTCACACACATTAAACAGAGCACCAGACAATAACTGCTAAGACCTCTAACAAGGCTGTAAACTTATCCAGTTCATTGCTAAGCCTTCAGGGTATGTATGGACTCTGCTCTCTACTGTTTCTACCTACTGGCTCTTTTTCTGGTGGCCTGGATGTTTGCTTTGGTTGGGTAGTTAATAATATTCAGCTATTGTGCAGTATTGCTGACAATATAATTGCTGCTACAATAACATCAGTCTCACAGACTGATTAAATCAGTGTATACACAGCAGATGATCTGGTGGACTAGTCAACAGAAAGATACCTCTGCCCTTAATGTCTGTGGGGGAAAATTAATTTCCTGATTATCTATCACACTTTTAATTATGGCTACTATGGCTATCATTGCTACTTAATTTGATTTGAGCATATTAATTAATGTTCTTGATTATAATCAAAGTTAGAGTGGTATAACACATGGAATATAAAAGTCAAACTAATGAATATAAAACCCTGTGTTTACCATGTTGAGCTGATTGCACCACCTTCTGGCCAAATACTGTAACTCAAGGTGGGCATAAAAATACACCAGAGGGGTCAAATTTCACCTTCATGTGCTGATAGCATGGCAATGGAAAATTAAGATTGGTGCCAATTTCCACGTCAAGGAAAATGTAATATAGAAATATATATTATGCCTGCTTTATGTTTCAGGTGTCTGAATCACTGCCCGTGTACCCTAAATAGCAGTTCAGTCCGATGATTATGCTGTACTTTCTCAGCACAGTTCATATTCTGCTAGTTTATTAGGCAACCATAAATACATAAGGAAATCCTGTGTGACACTGAAAACTCCGTCAACAACACCCTTCATCTGAGACGTAACTGCTACAATACTGCATATGCTAATCACAAAACAATGTTTCCCTAACAGTGTGAATATATATGGAATCAATTTATTAATTAATGCGCACAGTATAAGGGAGTAGGGTGATTTTACCATGTACTTATATTTCCATGTTTGCATATAAAAAAGGAAACAGAGAACCATTTTTGCTTGTTAGTATCAGATTTATTTACAGACGTAAGTGGGAGACAATCTCCTTGTGCAGTTACTTACTGGAATTCATCAACTTTTTTGAAATAAAACAGCAGGGGTTCTTGTGATGTCACAGAAAAAATTATAAATTAAAAATGACCACTTCAATGCTTTGTATTTTTATAGCATGTTGAAACTATATTGAGATGAAATATAAAAATGTAATAAAGCCACTACTATTTAGAATGAACAATGTTGATTTAAAGCAGAACAATCTGAAAATACTTAAGTTGTAAGTAACAATAATAAAAAATAAATCACTTCAGGTCAGCAGTCATACTCTCACAAAGTAAAATAAGATGCTCTTGCACATAAAAAAAAAAAAAAAAAAAGGGAAAAAAAGCTGAGCTTAGATGGCAAGAAAGCAAACACGCTGCAAGTTTAGGCACAATATCAGTCATACCACACTATACTCTGCATGCTCACAGACAAAAGCACTACACAACTACAAATCAGTGAGCCTATTTAAAATAAAAAAAAATAAAAATACAAATTAGGCAACTGAGCATTATGAATTGAAATAGCTGGTCAGTATGATTGGCGATGCTACAGTGATTAACTTGAGCAAAGGGCTGACAAGATATTTCAATAACTTCACTCTCGAGCCAGCACTGACAATGGAACGAGGACAGCAAGGCAATGCATGCCAGTGCACCCATTACATGACAAAACAACAATAATAATACAAAGCAGTGCCATCTTTAGGGATGACAAATTAAGTTACTTCATATGGTGTTTTATTTGGACCAATGAGTTGGGAGAGATAGGTGGGGGAGGGTGTGGACTAATAGAAGATAGCAATCCATCTATGTAGGTCCACTGGGAGGAGTAACAGTGCGGTGAAGTCACAGAGGCTGGTGAGCTAACCCTAAAGGTGGTCCTGATTCCTCTCAACCTCAGTGGATTTGAAGGGAGGCGGAGGAGAGAGAGAGAGAGACGGGAAAACAAATGAGCAGAGGTTAGACAGAGATGTAACTACACAGCTGGTCTGGCTTCAGAAACCTGAAGGTGTTAAAACATTCATGTCCCGAGGTTTAAGTTTGTGTGGCCGAGGGGGCGCCCGCTTGGCCTCAATGCCCGAGATCTCAATCTTGGGGGGCATGAAGTTGGCAGGGTCATCCACCTTGAAGTTCACCTGCGTGTTACTGCCATCCATAGTAGAGGACTTCTGCATGCCGAAGTAGGACTGAAGTGAGAAGCCTGCAGTAGAGAGGGGAAGTGGTAGATTGTCATTAATTAAATCAGCTTTAGTGTCATAAGTAACTTTTAACCCCCCCGATCTCCAGTGGTTTCACTTTTCACCTTGCTGCAGTGATGCACAATGATAATAAATGAGGACCAGGACCATGTGACATCACTATTGGGTGTGGTTTCAGGTGCAAAAAAAAAAAAGAAAACTTCTAAACCAGACCCAGGTGTGGTCAGAAGTGAAACAAGCCTCAGAACACATTAATGATGCTTATGTTTTACTTGTATAATAGGTTTTTGTGTTAAAACAATATAACAGTCTAATAAGTTGTAAGGAGGTTCCCATTGTGCATCTTAATTTTTGGGTGGTGAGGCATCCCTTTTGTTCACATAAGGAGCACATATTGTGGCTTCAATAGCCCTACCATGTCACTGGCAATTCCCCACTGATTTCAAGAGCTATTCAGTTGCATCTGTGGCAGTGGAACCAGCACTATTGTATTCAGAGACAAAGAGCAAAACCCAGGGCCTCACCACATTTGTTGTGGCACAGAGTTCAACCTACAGCTACAGGAAACTATACAATCTACTGTGCAACAATATAACATAAAAATACTGCAACACAGCAATACAGTCATGATCCAGATGCAGGACTGGGTGTAAATCTCTAACCTGTGCTGGTTTCAGAGCCTGGGTCAGTGGGGGACTTCTGTACCACAGATCGAGTTCCAAAGAAGTTCCACCTCTCTCCTCCTCCTCCTCCTCCTCCCTCATTTCCTCCCATGTCTGTGCTGGGGTTACTGTTGGGCTCTGGGATGGCAAGAAAAGGCGCAGGACTCAGCTGGAACCAGGTCCTGTATTCCCACCAAGCAAGAGCAAAACATGAACATACAAGCAAACAGGATATGCCATATGGCACCCAATATGACCATGTTGGGAAATGAAGCATGTTATGATTAGGTCAGTTCCACCCATTTTAACACAACATTTTAAATTTGAGCTAAAAATTTAGCAGCATAATCCATACCTGCGACTAATAGCCGGTGATGTGTGGGGACTAACACAGGGGGTGACACTGGGGGTGACGGAGGGGGTGACAGAAGGGGTGCCACTTGGGGTGGATTGTGCTGATGTTGTAAGCCTGTCCTCCTTGAAGTCCCCGCTTGGCATTCTCAACTTCTGCACGGACAAGAAAAACAGACATACATGATCAGCCTGTACATCAGAAAGGGATTAAAAAAAAGCTAGCTGGTTGTTAATATTTGACTTGCGCACTCTGTACAAGCAGCAGAACTGTGACACAGAATTGATCTTATTTAAAAAGCAAACACTCCCTGAATACACAATGCAAGAGGTCAGTAGTGTTTCTGTGGACCTGCTGATCAAAAATAATTAAGTGTGTCGAAGATCTTCAGACTATCACCTGTGATCAGGTGGTGTGGGAGGAAAAAAAGAGAGAGAGGGGAGACAAAAATAATAATTATCTAATAATAATAATTATAAAGATAAAATGATGGTGATTCACGATGTACCACATTATTAAACATAAAAATGAGCTTTAATAACATAAGCACTGAGCTTTTTTTTTTTTTTAGTTTTTTTTAAAAGGCCATTACTGCAGAGACTATACACCGCTTGAAACAACAAAAAAAAAAAAAAAAAAAAACTGTTGCTCTCTCTGCAACACCTGCAAAAACACCGGTCCAAGTGAATATAATCTGCTCCGATTTTGCATCATTGCTCTTCTATTCAAACACAAAAATGTGCAAAGCTACTTTTAGATCCTGATAACTCTTAACAAATGCATTTTCAACCATACCTGCCTTGATATTTAGGTTTATTTCAGTAATGATATCTGCAAGTATATTTTCAATATTCAGTCTCCAGTCAACGCGGATATATTCCATTCATCATGTTGAGCGTCCTTTCAAACTCCCATCTGTCTTGAATATGTAGTCCTGCATTCTGCTCAGCGCAGTTGCCAATGTGCACATGAACAACAGGAAGCACCCTGGTGGATTTAAATTCCCTGTGTATTTTCTGGTATCCTGTTGAGAGTTCATCACTGCCCCACCTCTACTGAACCTCAGACAGTATTGCAAATCGGGATTCAACAAGATTGATTTTGAAACCCTATTTCTGTATGATTTAGAAAGTGCTGGAGCAGTGGAGACAGAGAAAAGCCAAACAAAACACAAACATGTTCAATGCTAGACCCAGTGCAGGTATTTACAAGTAATATAAAAGGTATTAGGTGCATTAGAAAGTTAGGTATATTTTTTATTACAAATAACGTTACATTCACAAACAAATAATGATAGCACATGGCAGGCAAAACTAGGACTAGTGTGTCATATAAATAAACCTAGCAGAAGTGAAAGCAAGAGGAACTACCGTTCCACTTTATTTATTATCATTATGCTAGTTTACATGATTATATCCGAGGGGCACAAACTAAGGTTGGGCTGAGGTTAGATCAGGACATAGCGTTTATTTCCTTCGCTCTAGCTAAGTTAACGTTATCATTCTTATTAATAATACAGCAATATGAACGCTAAGTGCACCGCTAAGGTTAGCAGGAGGCTCAGATACCCTGCCACAGAACAGCTAACTAACTTACTGTTAACAACCTTTAAGCTACACACTGGGCTAACGTTACTGAGCAAACTTAAGTCAACGTAGGTCACTTTGCTTCTGACTCAGTTATGGGCTGCACAGTATTATGGCTTGGCTGATAATTGACCGTTTACGTTACAATAATATTAAGCGCTAGATATAGTTTGTTTACTCGGGTTAGCTCAAATGCCAGCTTTGCTAACAGTGTGCTTTGCTCACGGCCTTCTTCCCCGGCCGGAATGTACCAATAACTAACAACTAAACACAATCATTTCTCGACATACCTTTTTATGATAAGATTTCTTTGGCGTTCCAGTCCGATGGATTCCTTCATTTTGTCCATAATTAGCTGTTTTAACAAGTTTAAGGGTCTATAATGTCTCGAAAGCACAGACGATACCGTCTGTACACACAGCAGCGGGCCTTCAAAATGTCTCTTTGTAAGGAGCTCCGTGATTGGTCCGTTTGAGAAAATAAGGGGGCTCGGTTCATTTAAGGGCGTTGCCTGGCAACATCACAGATACAAGCTCCAGTCTATGGAACCAGTGCCGAGCTGGTTATTACGTAATTTGTTTACCAAGATGTTCCATGTTTATCTTGCAGTCACTCAACAGGCTACAGCAATATGGTATTATTATCATACATTCTCACCATTATAAATGTTTATTTTAAGTGATTACACAGACACCTAATTGTTGCAGTAGGAATATAGTCTTCACAATATGTACATGTATATGTATATAACTTTACACATTGTTTTATTCTATTCTCATTTAAATATTTACATATGTGTATGGCGCAAAGGGGCTATAAATTAGATTTCATTGTGTAACCCGGGGCTGTAAAATAACAAATAAATGAACCTTGACACCCCGTGATCCCGTGTGTTCAACATCACAACACTGTGTTCAAATGCTACAATAACAGTACGTGTGACAGGTCAGTTGATAGCACTTGAAACGTGAGCATGTGGGGGTGGGCTATAGTGGGCAGCGAAACTGGACAAATCTAGACTGAAAAGAAAACACAACCTTTGTGCATCCACACAGTCACAGGTACTGTGTGCTCAATCACTAGTTCTCATATGAGGTACATGTACCACTGGTGGTACACGAGCTACCTCTAGTGGTAGGCAGAGAAATCTCTGAAATATTTTTGAAAACTTAAATTAATTTAAATAAATGCAATAAAATACTATAACATTCAAAAAGCAAATACAATGAGATTGCTTAAATGTTCTGTATTTCATATGTTTCAATATCGGCCTGCTAGAGATACATCCATGATTAGTTATGAGCTAAAATGTTATGGCAAGATAGTAAACGTGAATGAAGTGAATGGCCCAAGAAAACCCCTTTTCCATTAAGTCAGCTCTCCAGGATTTAACAACAATAAATAATCTTATTAGGAATAAACTTGCCATCTGGGTTTGTTTTCTATATTTTGATGACTGAGACTGAGATAATATTATAATATAGCTGATTGCATTTATCATTTGATGAAGGTCAGACCATTCATTGGGGTCTACACTTTGTAATAAACCAACAGTTAGCAAGTGTGTAGGTGTTTCTTTCCCTTTTTTCCCACTTGCGCTGCTCTCTAACCCGCCTGTCACACAGATATTTGTTCAGTTATTTATTATTATTTGAGGGCAGAGAGAAACTGCTCCTTGGCATGTCAAGGCGTCTACCTCACATTTGTTCATACTCACTGGCAGTGTGCTGTCACCAAGTCGGTGAAAGCGCGTCTCCTCGGCAGAGAGCCCCTTGTGGGGAGAATACCCGGCATCTGTCAGCCCTGCCTGGTGCTCAAACCTCTGTAGGTTCTCCTGGGTATGCTCTAAGTTAAGATGGGCATACAATAACAGTATAAATAGTCAGTGTTTTAATATGCTGCACTTCATTATAGCCCACTGATACTCTGAAGACTGTTTATCCATATTTGGAAGACAAGGCAGCAGCCATTTTGACAATCATTGATAAAGCTTACATAATGCTGTAACGTGTTCTAAAAAAACTTATCTGTGTCTATGTAACTTGTATGTCTAGATGTTTAATATAAAATGAAAATACATTTTCTCAAATGAAATTACTCACACAAATAGGATTGTTGACTTACTGATCATAAGTGAGCTCATTAAAGAGGTGGCTTTGGCTTTCACAACAGGCACTGGAGACTTGGCTGGTGCTGCTGCCTCAAAAGTCAGCAACTTCCCACCACTCTCGCTTTCCTAGTCACACAAGTTTACACTGTTAGGATTATCCTACAAAGGAGTTACATAACAAATAGGCGAGCAAATTGAATGTGTCCAGGCATGCACCTAACCATCAGGAAGAAGTTTCACACAAGGTAGTACAAACAACAATCTGTTCAGGCAGGCATTTTTGGATCAGACCATAAGAACAAACAGGAAAGCACCTCTGCAATGTTCCTGAACCTGTGCTGTGGGATGATGGGGTCTTTCCACAACATATTGACAGTCAAGTCTGGAGGTGGTGAATGCATGGGGGAATCCATATGCTCGTCGTAGCTGATATTGTGCCGAGTCATTCCAATCGGAGACGAAAAAGCACCGAAAAGACCGGATGACGTACCAGACTCAAGTGCTGAAGGATGGGAGAGAAAGGGAAATGTTAGAACTGTGTTTAGTTTTGCATAAGGATATTTTTGGATACACTCACACATGGCGGTACACAGTATCTAAATCTAAAATTACCTGGAATGTCTCCCTGTCTTGATGCCATTTTGACAGCAGATCAGTGGGCCCGACCACAGGAGACTCTGGAGGGTGACTGAAGGTCCACTCTGCTTTTCTTTGAACTCCAAATCTGAACACTTCATGACATCACACACAGTGTCACATCATAAGGTGGGTAGAAAGGCCTGCTCCTCTGGTAGTAATAGTGTGCAGTGCAACAACACGTTGATGAAGAAGTGAGGCTAATAAATAAATTCATGCATTAACCTAACCCAGGTTAAGTCAGAGAATAACACACCGGAGGGCTGTATTTACTGTGCACAGTGCATCGTGTCCCGTTTCTGACCTGCTCGAAATAGAACCAGAGTCTAGTTACAGCACTGTCATTAATATCAGTTTATGTCACAGTCACCCTCACATACCAGCCTCTCTTCTTCCCGTGGCAGAGAAAAACAGCCAAATTGTGGAGAAAAAGCAGTCCCCTTTTCACAAGGAAATGAAACTTGAATTAAGGAAACGCTGTCTGTTTGATAGAACGGAGTCTGCACAGCCAGTTCCTTCTTACATAAAAAAATACAAAGAAAGACACTCTCATTAGTCCTCTTGTATTATGGCGAACCTTATGTCTGTTATCAGTGTGCTTTATCAGCCTTGTCTGACCTCACTTTCCATTGGTGTCCACCTGCAATCCCCCCCACCTCCACTTAAATGAATGATGTCAGGACCGTCCGCCATCGCAAAACTGAAAACTAAAATTCTGTCAGAATTGTCACATTTTGCAGATTTAGGTGGGCGGCAATTTATAGTCTATACTTTAAAGACAGCTGTCTCATGTCTGCTGTTGTTCACGTCAGCGCTGTGGGGAGCCAAATACAGTGACTTGCAAAAAAAAAAAAAAAAAAAAAAGGAACCGAAACACGCCATGGGCGGATGTGGGAATATCGTCTACTATTATTTTTAATAACATTTAGGCTACTTTAAGGGAGGCCACCTAAATACTTAAAACACTATCGAGAATTTAAACCATTAATTGTGCTCCATAATCTCAACATGTATTAAATTCCATCAGGTATAGCTTGTTGGTTTCTTAATATTGTTCAGTCATTTGCGGCGTTTACATGAATGAGAATAGCTTGTCATGAGTGCTACAGTGTACTTACCTCAACCTGTCAATATTTCCTCTTCTCTCCCGTTGAGATTATTCCACAGCTGCAGTGATTTCTTGGTCGCAGTCGCACCGCTTTGACAGAATGAACGAACAGATAGCCGACCGTGTGTTTGTTCATCGGTTGGTTCATCCATGACTTTTGGACATGCAAAGGGTAAACAAAGCGCTGAGAGACGTCCTCAGAGCACCAGTGAACGCACCTCGCCGGTTACAGAGCCGGCGGAAGTGATCGTCCGAAACTTAAAGCCATGCGGCATGTTTGGGGAGAAGTATGGTGCAATATGCATGTTAAGTGTTAGAGTTTTTATGTGCAACAATGCCAACAAGTGTGAGGGAAAACACCATTTAAATGTCATATTTCAAAACGGAGAGGGTCAGGCAATAGGCTCCTGTAACGTTAAGGGGGGAATTCCAATCGCAGCAAGAACTCCTAATGAAGGCATTTTTAATTCCTAAAGTGTGTGTGTGTGTGTGTTTGTGTGTGTTTGTTTGTTTGTTTGTTCACTCAACTGCCATTTGGGATCAAAAAGCTGGTCCCCATAAGGAAAACAAAAAAACTTAGCTACAGGTTAAGTTTGGGGTAAAATGCAGGGAACAAATGCCAGAGCTTGAGTGTGTGTGAGATGGGTGTGTGATGGGTGTAGAGGATTAGCCTATGAGACTCAACTGATCTGAGCCGCCCCTGTCAGAGTTGAGTGGGAACACATGGTTTGTTACTGACCCTGTAATCCCAGAGTCTCCTGTCCTCTGGTAACTGATACATGTCAGGACTTGTAAGACCCATTAACGGTGAACGTAAGACACCCTAGAGTGTGACTCCCTCTGATATTTAATGCTTGGCAACAGTGGCAGACTCAGGCTGTCCGAGGGGCAGGGGTGGGGGGGAAATAAAAAAGGGCACCAGCTACATGCAGTGGGGCACCAGTATGCACAAAGTATTGATAGATTTCTGGTGATAAGTACTACACCTCCACCTTGGATACTGGACCACCGTACAGGGCACTTTTGGGGCTGGTTCAAATCATTTGTAATAATATTAAACATTACAGCTTTGATTTGAAATAGTCATAGCCAACAATATATAGTCATATTGTACATGTTGTCTTTTATTGTCTTTATAAGATTTTTCATATTATTGTCTATTTGTGCTTCTTGACCTGCAGTACTTGGTTTTATCTATCTAACAACTTAAAGCACCCGAAAACCTGATTTCAAATGTGAAATATCAAGATAATTAATATCAATCTCGTAACATTAAATGTTTGGGATTAAATAAGCAACAATTCAAATAAAAAATGCTTATCCATATCCTAACTACAACTGTACTACACATATTACTAAGCAATCAACACACAAGAGGCCCTTTAATACTGATATCAAATATTAGAATAAGGGTAATTGCTGCATTAATGGACACTTAACCACTGTTTACTCTACTGAGTTGCTTGAACTGTAACTTTTAATGTGTTAACCTTGGAAGAAACACAGTGATTGAATTTGTTTTATTAGACCTACAAGTTATTTACACAAGTAAACTGTGTAAATAGAAGAGTGTTCATAAAGCATACACACCATTAAGGAAGTTTGTGGTACTAGACTTATACACATGCACAAACACACACACACGTCTTTTGCAACCAGGACCAGGACCTCAGAAATGACTTTTGTCTCATTAGGACAGGGTTTTGGTCCCTACAAGGACTACTGGTATCGCACACACACACACCACAAGGAGAGAGACATTTTCCTGGATTGCTTTTTTATTTCAATGAACCTATTTTTGAAACATCTCACTTAGTGTGGCCTCTTCTCTTCTCTTCCTCTTCTTTTGTCTAATCCTTACAACTTACCCAGCATGTGGGTAGGTTGTACCAAAGGAACACCGTGTATTTGAAACCAACTCACGAGGTCTGTTAAACTCTTGCAGAGGTCTGAACTGGTAGTAAACAAATGTGAGTACTTTGTATAAAGGTTTGAACTCTAGCAAATAAATTAAGTGAGTCACAGATGCTAAACCAAAACATGTTACAACTATAACCAAAAAGTGACTCTTTGTCAGTACTCTTCTCTACTGACAAAGCTTTTACAGTGATGTGGATGAGGTGATGTTGCTAGATCCTAACAGATGGTTGGATCCATACTGTAACCAACCACCCGATCTCTTATGATACTATTTCTTTAACCATTGCACTGTAATTTTACTGTAATTATTTTCCATGAGTTTACAGTAACATATTATATTGATTGTTGTACTGTAATTCTACTTTCCTTTGTGTTTTTTGTTCTTGTAAAAACCTGCATTGGCAAAAGAGAAACTGTATTTCTTTTAGTGTGTTTACAAAGTGATAAGAAAGTGATATAAAGGTATACAAAATACTAAAGACAGCTGTGTTTTGTATACAATACTTCAGTGTGCAGAGTTTCATTTTGACAAAAGAGAGATGTTTATCTCCAAGTGTTGTGTTTTCGTTGGCTTGCGTGTAGAGTTTTAACACAATGAGCTAAATTCCCCAAAAGTATGGAAGCACTCACGATAAATTGTAATGATTTTAAGGGAATGGATCAATGAATCATAAATCAAAAAAATCATAAAAAGTTGTTTTCCCTTCATGGTTATTGTCCAACTCATTGGTGACTCTCTCCAGCTGATGTTTCTCATTGATTGGCGTGTGGTCTGCAGAGGGACATAGTCAATCCATTTTCGGTTTTCCACAATAATCAAGTGATCCAATAATTTTCTTTTCAACAAAATGAGGTTTCAAGTAGATTCTTCCCAGTGCTTCAATTCTTCAAGACTGTTAACCTTCAACAGTTTGGGTTTGCAACAGGTCATCATCATTCTGTTTCCACAACACCTACTGATGCACGTGACGTGCAGGTGAGTAAGCAAGATACAGAAAGAGAGACATATTCATTTTATTCTCAGTTATGTCTCTTTTTTCTTTAATTAAATTCTGAAATATAATTACATTGTGAACCTTATAAAACTACAAATCGGAATTTTAAATTGAAAACACAATCGAGAGAGAGCACGGTGAAATTAATAAACCAACAGATGATACAACTGTCCAACTTTTGTGTCTATATGTTGATGTGTAGTTGTTATTCCCTCTGTTAAATGGCAGAAATAACACAATCTCCTTTAACACCTGATATTTTGGAGCAAGGAAACTAACTTGTCATATAGTTTTCACATGGGTACCTTTCTTGTTAGGCAAACATTTCTAATAGAAAAGGTTTATTGAACCCTAAAGGCCATAGATAGAAGATTAAATAGACTTTGTTATCCTGTCATGTTGATTCTAATTATGTCACATACGATTTTCCTTGTTTTGGTGTTGTTTTTTCTGGTGCACATTGTTGATGCAAAATTTATTATTTCTTCTATGTTCTCTATAATCATGTATTATTGTGCAATTTATTATGAGCCAATGTATTTTTCTTCTCAGTACATCTATGACCTGAATAGCACAATTTTATGATTCATTTAACGATACCTACAACATACACTACTTTGTATCAGCTCTGTCCATTCAGCTGAAATAGATTGACTCTGTCACTCTTTTCTCATCCTGTTTTATTAAATAGAGTAAAGACAACTATCATAATTTATTTGTTCATTTACTAAATAATTTCCTCCACACCCATTGGCTTTTTGTGTTTTTTGAAACCAACATCTCCACAGTTGGATTTGTTGGTTAGCTCAGTGGATTCTTATTAACTCCAAAACCATCATATGGATTTAAAAGCTAATTTGTGTTATATTATTTTCAAAACACTAACATGAAAAGGTACATAACCTGCAGCAGCTGACTGATCCTGATTCAAAACTCCTCAGCTAGTTTTAAGGTTATGCTTTATGAAGTCCTCTTTTATCAAAATGTGTGGATCTGGCAAGGTAAGGACTGACAGACTGATAGACGTCTTTGGCAACCTCATACTGCAGGAAATGTATTTGCTGCATTAGCAGCCCTGAACCACAAGATAGCACTGTTGATATAGGACACAATTAAAGCGGACTTGGAACAGAAAACAATTACTCAATGCTCCATTGATTTGTTTTCTTTTTTTATTATAGAAAACACTGAAATGACCAAAACGGAAAAAAAACACACACAATCATCTATTTACAAAAACAAATAGGAAATAGAACGGAGATATACTATATGTGCACATTAGTATAAATAGAAGATAAATAGACAAAAAGTTTCACTCATTTCACATATACATATCGAAGGTGCTTTTGTTGGGGGTCATAGGTTCATTTAAGCTTCTTATTGATCCAAGGAGTTAAAGAGAGTCAGTTGCGAGCTGTGTTGGTTTTGCCAGGGGAGGTTGAAGTGGAAGTGAACTCAGTGGGTCTGGTTGTAGTAGTTTTCTGTTTGGCTCTAGAAATTACAATAAGACAAGAAGGACACACATTAGATACATTAATCCAGAGTGGTAAAGACATTATGTCACTGTTATTTACTGTCTTCTATCTCTATCAAAAACGTCTGTAAATATACTCACATGATGTTAGCCAGGACTTTTTTCACTGCATTCAACTTGGGGTTCAGGCAATAGCGAAAGCCGCTTTTCATGGTGACACTGTTGAAATTGACAGTAGAGGTAATGAGTGAGGTCATTTTGTAATTATGACACATTAATGTAGTAACATCCCACACTACTGCAATCTTAATAAAATATTTTAGTTTCTCTTACACAATCTCCACTTTTTGACAGAAGATGGTTGCTTGGTAGATCTGGAGGTCCTTAATTTCAGACTTCAAGCCAACAGGTCCTCTGACACGCTGACACAGACACTGCTGTCCTGTTTCACGGACTAGAGCGAAAGACAGAGAAAAAATAATTTAATGTCATTCAAATGTTTTCTACCATTACATATCAAATGTATAAAAAAACAGATTTTCAACAAACAAACCTCACATTACATGTTTTAAAGTTTTAAATCAGGAAAAATATAAAAACTTACGTTGGGCTTTAGAGATGCAGACCATGACAGCCAGGAGCAGAAACACTTTCATGATGCCAGACATTGTTGGTTTCCTCTTTGGTCAAGATGACACTGGTGTGAAGATGGTAAAAAGGAGCTGTAGTAAGTGCAGCTAAAGAGATTAGCTATAAAGCAAAGTCTGCAGACAGATGAACTGTGATGGTTAGAGGCGGAGGGTCGTCTTAAATACTCTTAGACACATACCTCATCCTTCCTGTGATCAAGGGAAATTTCTGTGACTGGAAAGTGAAACTTCAAAAACCACAAGAAAAAAACGCTCACTCATACAACTCTCCTTCTCCCACATTTAATACTATTACTTAACCAGATTTTAGATTTTAAAATAAATACAATAAACCTGCATGTGCATATGACACTCTGTACGCTGTTTGTGTATATTTCATGTGACTTGCTAATATAATAGTAGTAATTTGCACACTTTATTTATATTTATACCAGGTAAAACAAATATCCAAACATTTGAGTTATGTAAGAAATATTTATGAAAAATATCTAAGTGAATGATTTCTTTTGGGTCACATGTGTATTCATTTCACATTTCTACCTATTTGCAATATAAAGTTATCAGGTAATATGAGTGAGTACAGTGCTGGAAAGTAACGTTTGTATCCACCTGATTTATTGCATATAAGTACATGGGGTTCACACAATTATCTCATCTAAAACAAACAAAACAATCAAGAAAAGACAAATGGGATCAGAATATGTCTTTGTGACAATAAAATATTTTAATAAAGAAAAAGGAATGACACATTAAATCTCTTTATTTTGGTATATTGTTATAGCCTCTCTCTTTTTACACAATCTTTTAAGTTTAAACACAAAGTGTGGGTTTGGGGATCTTTGTGACATCGGGTTCTGTATGTTATTTGTGTGCATCAGTGGTTAACACCTTTAGCATCTACAGCTCCAAATCAAATGTGTGTATGCTTGGAAAGAAATGATCTCATTTCTTTCCACTGCACTTTGCGTGGTAGTTACACTCTTATGACATTTGTGGTGGGAAAAAAATCTGTATTAACAACTTTATCTGTAGGATTCAGATATTAATTTCTTCATTATATCTAGTTGTCCGATATTAACACCAGCAGCACATAGACATTTACACTGATATTGCACATTCTGTACAATACGTGTAAAGGTAGGTGATTATACACTAATGAAAACATACCTATTATTTTATTCCATTCCATTGTTTACAATAGAGCCTCCTAAATGTTACACACTGGACTTTTAAAAGATCTAACATCTAACACAACATGATATGCCCTCCTAGGTCATGGGCTTGAAAGGAAATGTTTGGTTTCTGCAGAAAGCATGGTCTAAAGTTTCACTCTTATGTCCTCTTTCACTTTTCTGGACAATGTAAAATCCCATCACAACGTTCCTTCTCTATTTCTGATATCCTTCTTTTTTCTTCTGTATTTTGGTCACAAAGATAGAATGAAAGGGTCCCCGGTTAGCTCAGTGGGTGGAGCTGGCGACCCATGTGCCGAGGCTGAGTCCTTGCTGCAGCGGCCCAGGGTTCGAATTCGACCTGCGGCCCTTTGCTGCGTGCCATCAGATAGAATGAAACAAAAGGAGGATGAAGTGTGAAAAATAGTGTTCCTATTTTAGTCCTACTTTTCTGTAATGTGCTATACCATTTGTAATAACAAATTAGGGAACATGTAAGCATGAAAAAGAATGATAAAAGGACCCTAAAGGCAAAGGAAAGTGACTGCAATGTTGTCACAGGGTTGTGTCCTGTGAAAGCCACATATCCCCCAAACTTTCAGAAACATGCTTGTTTTATGGGGGTGATTCACACAAACTACAAAAATGAGTAAAGAAAAACAATGGTTTCTAGTCATGCTGAAAGTTCTGGTTCCACATGCCCAGGTTGTGAGATATCTATCTCCTTGGTGGTGTGATTGATATCTCAAAACCTGGTTAAGTAAAACCAAAAGTATGCATTGCCAGAAAACAACAGAGGTAAGGGTGAAAATAGGTTATTTTCTGATATGGATGAATTGACAGGGTATTTTTTAAGACAATCCAGTGGGTCTTGAAAGGTGTGGGAACATGTAATCCAACAATGTAACTTTAAATTCACCAGTTGCACTGTTACTGTTTCATGTCTGGACTTGAAAATTGGTTTATAGTTAAAATGTAGTTTTTATGGAAACACATTTCTTAACCTTGAAAAAAAGTTTGTGGCATTCCGAAATCTGTCAAAGCCAAATTGTTCTAATTTAAGACACAGGGGTCTTCCCCAACGTTAAAGAGCAGTGAAAGGGACTTTCACCCATTATGTAAAGACAAAATAATGATCATCAGAGTGACTTCTCTAAAACTACTGTCACAAAAAAGGGCTTATAACACAAATTAAATCCAGACCTGTACCAACACACAACAAAAATAAGTAGGAGTGTAGAAAACTGTGAGTCATATCACAAGCTCTGGTTGACATTACCGGGGGATTAGGTAAGGACGCAGGTGTCTGCAGTGGTACAGTACCCCGCCACCTCTGCTGAACTCCATTTTTACTCCGACAGACAGGCTGCACTTAGCAAGCTTGAATGTTTTATATTTCCCTGTAGTTAATAATTCAT
Organism: Dicentrarchus labrax; assembly: GCF_905237075.1. Taxonomy (NCBI): domain Eukaryota; kingdom Metazoa; phylum Chordata; class Actinopteri; family Moronidae; genus Dicentrarchus; species Dicentrarchus labrax. The sequence continues at coordinate 11,897,626 of NW_026136713.1, read as the reverse complement.
GGATTTTACTTATTGGGGATGGTGGAGTGCACCAGCTCGTGTCAGTAGAGTACAGCTTGTTCCTTCATACACTTTGACAGGCACAGGGACAAAAAGAGGTGACACTGCGGTCCAGCTTTCAGTGGCTGTGTACATATGACCAGCATGGTAGATGGAAAATAGTTTTTTTTTGCATTTGCCCTATTAGCTGTGTGGGTTTGGATATGTGGGGGGTTACCAACCATAAATATCTTTAATAATTCATTTTTCCTTTTCGTGAATAGTTTAGCTCTTCACCAAAACCCCACACCACAAAATGTGACCATGTGTATGAACCAACAGGAACTAATAACGTCAGCAGAGTCTCTTCCTCTACCAATGTGGGGTTTACATCCTCGTGTAGTTTCACTTCTCAATTCGGTTTAAAAGTGATTTCTATGATTATCAGTAACTCTATAAGGAAATACTGTTACAGTGCAAAAGCTAGACTGAAAACATACACAAAATCCGTGGTGGAAGTAGTACTCAGATTCTTAACTTCAGTAATACAACAATGTTAAATTACTCCAGTAAAAGTCTTGAATTCAACTCCTACCTACTCCAACCTCCTGTTTAAGTCAAAGTATTGTTAGCTGTTAATACTGATGCATCAATTTGAAAGTAGCATTTTATTGCTTTATCTGCCAGAGATAATTTAACTACTTCAGTTAAGTAGTTTAGTCCAGTGGTTTCCACTAGGGGTCAGGACATTTCTGAGAAACAGAAGTATTGCATTGCAAATCCTGATTGGTTAAATACACAAACTGAGACCAGCCTGTATATTATTTTATACAGATAAGTGAAGTGGACTCTTCTCTAGACTTGTGGAGTTTCATCATACATAAACAACTCTGCATTGTTCCTTAAGTGACCCATTGCCTCAGGTTGTTGTGCAGAGAGAGCGGAGTTTCTCTCAGAGAGTTGATGGTGAAGGTCAAAAGGGTACACATTAGTTCCATTTGACAGTTTAAAGAAACGGTTCCTTTTGTGTGGTTCCTAAGTGTGGTCGATTCCCCTGACAGGACAGTCAAGCCGGTTCTTTATTTGTTGAAGGTCCCATATTTTAAATTTTTTAAGACGATTTTCAAATACATTATAACTGAAGGTAAGAATTATGTTTTACAAATAACAATGGGTTTTTTGTTGCCTCAGAGGCAGAAAAGTAATAGTAATGAACCTCACAAGGGGAATCATCCAAGAATAAGACAGTTGCTTTGTTTGCCTGAAACAACCTGCAGAAAAATGTGTGAAAATGTCTGAATGTACAATGTATACTGATGTGGCATTAACTGTCTTGACTAACTGTCTGACGGGTAAAAATAGACCTCACCTTTCAATGGGGTATGCTGAGATAAGTGTGAAAAGAAACAGAGAGTGTTCGAGATCTTCCAGCCCCTAAACGACTATGTTCCTGTGACAGTGAAGGTGGTGAACCATCAGTGCGGTGTATGTTTCCCCCCTTCATTCTGACGTTTCCTCCACTTTATTTCCACGTCTCAGTGTTTACTAATCAGCAATTGGTTTTGATGCTGGTAAATTTACCCAAAATACAGGCAACTTATTTTACCACTTACTGTGCTGTTTTTAATCTTGGAGTTTGTTTTGGCCTTGTAGGCTTTGTGATATCTGTCTTGAAGACCCCCAATTCAAAGCAAGTGAATGGCATCATGATGCTCATAGAATAAAACATTTATATTTGAAACAGCAAGCAGCAGCAGCATCACTTACCAGAAACAGTGTCCCTGTTACTATAATCCCCAGACCACACAAGGAACAAGGGATGATAAAAAAGAAAGTAGCTCCAATCAAAACTGTTCTCACTGTATGAATCACATTGTCTCTGCTCTCTTTTTTTGAGCTTTTAATCAGCACAAACAAAATTTGATTTACCTTCATTGTACTGGGATGGAGGAAGATGTATAAAAATAAAACCAGGACTAATTGCATGGATTAATACCAAGAGGAATATGTTTTTATTATGGTTATTTTGATAAACTGACACTTTTACCACAACCACTGATGTTCCAGTTTTCAATTAAATATGTATTTTGTCACCTGCCATGGCTTGATTTGAGGTTACAAAATGTCATTATGCAAAGCAGTGAATGACATAAGCCTGCACTCTAGTGTTTAAGAGTCAAAACTACATCCAGTGGTTGCTTTATGTATTTGAAGTGCGTTGTCTGGTTAAACTTATACTCAGATAAAAACAGTTCTTATTAATCACAGCCAATATTTTTTCTTTCCACAACAAAATTCTCTTTGTGATGATTAAATGTTTTCATGTGAAGTAGTTACTTCACGAGTCAGCTCATTATCCTACAGTTTACCTGCTTATGATTGTGACAGACGATGTAGTCGCACCAGTACAGCAACCGTGCAGTCCATGCAGTCTTGCATGTTTAGGTTCAGTGGTGTCATCTCCTCTCAGCCTGTGTTTCTCCACACTGTTTACCAGAGCAGGATCCCACGACAGTTACCATAGAAACTCCAGCGCCTTGTACCAGCAGAGCTGAGAGTGGAGTTCAGTTTCAAAGGATTTACACATGCAAGAAAACACTGATCATGGCACATAGAAAAGAAATCAGGCAGTTTTATTGAGAGTATCAAAAAAATGTTTAATTGATTCAGACTTAGTTCACAAAACACTGGAAGGTAAAAAAAGATTTTGCAGATTTGTCTGTTTTCATGATATTGTATGATCACCAGCATACATCAAGCATAGATAGTATTGATATAACATTACAGATGGACAATCGTGGCAATATTTATTTGCCTCTGTATGATTCAATGTGTATTTAATCATATCCTTTATATATATATAAATATATATATGCATAATACACAGCTACATATCTCCTAACGTCAATGTGTCATGCACTGACAAGATTGGGATACTTTACTTAGGGATATCATTCTATTACAATGTCTGTCCATTTGCGCCCTGTATCTCAGCAATGGCAGGCAGCATGCAGGCTCGCACATGTGCCTCCCTCCACGCTAACCTGCAGTCAGAGATCCACTGAGAGATGAGGGATGGTTTGACGGTTGGATTCTGTCTCACCCCCTCTGCCTCTCTGTCTGCCGGGCTCCCTGTCCTGGCCTCCAACCTGGACAAGCAGTGTTTAGGGGAGGTGTTTGGAATAGGAGTGTTTGTGCTGGTGTGTAAGTCGGGGCAACTGCTCTTGCGTTGGCATGGGAGGTCAGGACTTAAAGCACGGGGGATGCTCTGAGCTCTGGAGCGAGCCTGACCCTCCCAAATGCTCCCACGTTGCCTTATAAACCTTCCCTCAACAAATGCCCTCCTCACACCTCCTGAGAGGTCATTCTGGTGTCCGTAAAGATATTCCAGGGGATCAGAGTTGCCATACATGAACTCATCATCCAGTTGTTTCCCTTCTCCCTCGATATCGATACCATGTGCCTCCTCTGTGGGGGTGAATTCAAAGGTGCTTGATGGCGTCCCACTGAGCCGTGACAGACGCAGCCTCTGGTGAGCAGCATCCAGCTGCCGTGCGTTGATGTTATTGGGGGAAACCTCCCTGGTGGGGAAGGTGGGGTGGGCTAGGTGGCAGATGGAGAGGAGGTAGTCCTCTGAGGAGACAGCCTGGTCGTGGCCAGCAATGTGAAGTGTGTTGGCCTCATTCAAATCCTTCACCGTCTCCTCTGTGCCCTCTCTGATTGTGGGCAGCAGGAGTCTTCTCTTGGATAGCAGTTTGGACCGCGGCCGCATGGCTGAGAGAAAGAACAGGAAGAAGGTCATGTTTAGAGTCAAAATCTGTGTGTGTGTGTGTGTGTGTGTGTGTGTGTGTGTGTGTGTGTGTGTGTGTGTGTGTGTGTGTGAGCAAAGAAAGCCATTTGCTTCTGATTTGTCTTCAGCTTTACAGTAAATTCACTTTATCTTTTGATGTTATTCTTGCAAAAGCCAATTTAAACACAGTGGATGTGGTAATCACAGTGGACCATGAACTGCTGATAGTGCTCAAATTGAAATGATTATGTGATTTGACCAGGTGCAATAAAGGTATTTACTGTCAGGTTCTGCTGTATTATTTATCACCACATCTGTGCTCTCTATCCACCCAAGAAAACAGCATTTCTAGGATTTATAACTGAAGATGTAACATTTGTAACATGTTCTTGCACTCTATTGTGTATCCAATAGCAGACAAAAACACATATTTTGATGTGTTATCTGTTTGTTTTCTGTCCTTTGTGTGTTGTTCTTTCCGATGACATAATTTTAGATGTGGACATTGTTCCCATAATAAATAACTGTTAGTAGCTGGTAGCAATTCAAAACACAAGCATCTATTTTTGTCCATGACTGTATCAATCAAATTTAATACACATACAAGCCTTCCTCTCCTCCTCCTCACCTCTTCTTTGCTTACTTTGGAGTGGCAGTGCAAACAGCCCAAAATACAAACAATCCCAGCAAGGAGCAGCAAGAGGCAACATAAATAGATTACTATTTTAAAAGGCACCTCAGTCATGTAGAGCCACAGAATGTGTCAGCTTGTGTTTTCTTATGTAACCCCATATTGTTATAACCCTGAAAGTAGCCCACAATATATTTTAGTCCCAACCTCCATGCCAAAAATAGTGCAAGCCAAACCAAAATGCCAGCCTCTCCTAGTTTCTTCCAAGGTGTAGCCATTGCTAAATTTAGACCACACCTTCGGTATACAGCAGCTAAAAATGGTTCCACGGCAGCAGCTCTGGGCTGAAGCACAGAATAGGCACCCTGTGTATTTCCACCTCATGCATTTTCAGTAATTATGCAAGGTTTTTCTGCACAATTTGCTTTCCCACTTACCTTTGTCTTTGTCGAGTCCAGCTGGTCTTTTCTTCTTTTCTCTGCTCTTCCAATCTCGAATATCAGTCTGCAGCCTTTTTGCAGCTGAATATGTTTTTAATTTATGATGCTGTGTCTCCAACCAGGGATGCTGCTTCTCCTTGAGCGCACTCAGTGGCTCCAACTGACTCTGACCAGAGGCAGCAGTAGAATGCAGATTTATCTTCTCCTCACATCCCTCCTCCCTCCCTCCTTCTCTCTCCCCAGCTTACTTTTGGTTTGCCCTCCTTCCCTGGTTCTAAAAATAGACACACCATCCATTTCCTCAGCCACGGCACTGTCATTGGCCGACTGTATTGATGGAGAGAGAAAAACAGAAGCAGAGAAAGAGGGAAGAGAAAGAAAGAGAGAGAGACTAAATGGATAGAGAGAGTAAGGTGATGAGAGTGAGAGAGAAAGAGGAGACAGGGAAAAACAAAACAGAAAAACAGAGGCAGGAAAGGAGATGGAGGTTTATTTTTGCTTCAGTTTTTCAAGACATGCTATTTCAAGAAATGACTGACTAAGTGAATACAGTCACCCCCTGTAATTTTGAGAAATCTACCAAAATATATGATGCGTTGTGACAATAAATCTACATACTGTGGAGCTGTTGTAAACATGTTGGACCGTAATTGTTTGAAGCACGTAATCTGCTTCAAATTTCATCTGTGTGTGTGTGTGTGTGTGTGTGTGTGTGTGTGTGTGTGTGTGTGTGTGTGTGTGTGTGTGTGTGTGTGTGTGTGTGCGCGTGCGCGCATAGCTGAGATCACAGGACCACTGACCTTAGGAAGAACAATCTCCCTCTGTTTGATGAATTTCTCAGGCATTTACTTTAAAATCTGTAAGACACTTTGAACTTGTTTGATCTTTTACAAACTGTTATGATGTAGGCGACTGAAGTAATGTTGGTCCTCTAGACTCCAGTTCATGTAAACTAAGACTTGAATCCCATTGAGAAATTTAGGGCAAAGAATGCATTTAGAAGCAATTAATAAGCAGATAATTTACCCCCAAACAAGCATTTCAGCTAGTACCAAACTGGACAATTTCTAGAACCTATTTTTGAGGATTTGGGGCAGGAGTAAAGAGGCAGTTACATAAACATAAAGAGTATCCACTGGGCAGCTTTGTGGTAGAATTGGCTGTTATTTGTGAGAGATTTGATAATAAAAACTGGGGCAGCAGGTGGTTGGATGAAGGCAATGCTTTTTATTTACACAGCTCAGATTTTGACTACTGTTTAAAATGGAATTGATTTTCTTTTCCATTGAGAAGCTTGTTTCTCTGACACTTATGGCGTAAGTGGTTTCGAGGGCATATGACATTTTGTGAGATTCAGGCGTCATGAGGTTGTAAACAAAGACATAACATTTGTAATAATTAATTTCAACAAGGATATTTTTATTAGACAAATAAAAATGTGCATTTGAATATATTTGTGATGTGATTCATTATTATCAATATTTTACATGGTGTATTTTTTTGTGTAGGATCACAGGACTGCTCACCAGAGGGTTTATAAACAGGAATAAAAAAAAAACTGCTTTAGACTCTTCAACATGCTGCCCTGTGTCTGGGGATGAGACTTTAATGGACTGTTTCCATGTGTGCGTTTGTGTGCGTGTGTGTGTGTGTGTGTGTCGGGGGCAGCAGGAGCTCTGATGAGTCAGATGAGTCTCATTTTCTTTGCATCCAACCTATAAAAAGATTCCTGACTTTTTAGGGATCTCTAATGGACTAGTCACAAGGAACTAAATTTGCCTCTAAGACACACACGCATGCACACCACGGCACGTGTCGTTGCTCAGTTAAACATTCAACAGAATCACGGGGACCACACTGACTGCATTCATCAGTGTGCATTCTGCTAATGACAAACACCTGGCACAACATCAGACCACAAGGCTGGAGTCTTAAATAAAACGGCAGGATGTACATTCATGAAAGAAACAACAAACACAAGCTTAAACACCAGTTATGCTGGCATTGTTAAAAGGGAAATAGCTGTCTTATCAGCAAGCATATTAAAGGACGGGCTGAGTTGCTTTTTAATGGCTCTCAGCTGAACACCAACCCAGAGCCTAACACTGATGAGTTTGTGTATATTAGCCAATGTAAAGTCATATTCTTGGACAATTACATTTAAAGTGCCAACGATTAACAATTGTGTATTTTCTTTATACTGGTTTAACACACAAACAGGTTATTTTCACAGCAGATATTTGGATATACCAGAGCAGGAAAAGCACAGGTGTTACTTATAATTATTAATACAAAATAATATTAAAAATATTAATGACTATTATAGTATCCCAGTGAGTGTGACAGTGAGCCAGGATGCACAATACTAGGACCCTGAAAATGTAATGCTAAATGAATTTCATCCATCATTCATTTGATTATATACTCCTACTCTCACATATTAAAATGTCTGTTGTGAAAGAGGCCTACTGTTCTGTAGCTGCCATGAAATCAAGATTTAATACTCTTCCAACATCAAATTCCATCTCATCACAGAGTGCAGTGATAATGTTTGAGCAGTTCATCCCAGTGACATACAATGTCTACATATATTTCAACAATACTGCAAATTTAGGGGAAAGATATATATATACACAATAATTTCAGAAATGGCATCTTTTTATTAAAAAAAAGGCAAAAGAGGAGGAATAAGTCCTGTTCAGTTCTCCTCCACTAATGGGTTCAAGAATAATTAGATTGATACATGAGGATGCTTATGTTTTAAGTCTGATAAAAGCTTCAGTGTGTAGGTATAGAGAGCGGTAGACACAGTTGAAGGATGGATAAATGGAAAGGCTTTAATTGTGGAGCCCTGTTATTGATTTTCACAACTGAGCTGCCATCTGCCAGAGGGATTCTGAGAAATGGTCATCCTCTGAAAGGCAGAGAGGGGAGTTTCCTCAAGAGTTGTTTTGAAATATTTTTAGCAAAAAAATTAAATCAAAGTGGATGAGCATGTTACAATATGATGTTGTTACAGTAAACACAATCACATGGCAATACATTTAATTTTATCCATTGCAACAGAACTGCAAAGTATTGCCTAAAAATATCAACATAATTGGTTCAGCACTTTTCTCACAGCCTCAGTAATAGAGATTCACCATGGCGGCACTGATTGCAGGGCTAGTGGATTTCATTAGACTGATGTACTCTCTTATTGTACCTTTTAATTGACACCTTCTGTGAGTATTAGTGTGAAGCACAAGGGGTAAGTAATCCAAAATTAGTCAGGAGAAACCAGTTGCATCAGGGTCTTAAGAAGTAAACAAGACAAACCTGATTTCATAAGACGAGGATCCAATTTATCTCACAAGACCAGAAAAAGATTGTTTATGATAATATCACACAAAGAATAGATCCCATGCATATTTCTCTACTTGTGTATTTTTATGAATTTGCTTTGAGCTATGTACAACTTTCAAAATGGCCTTTTCATTTATGTATCATTCTAATCCAACATAATTAGTCTGAATAAAGTAACAAGCTGAGCACTTGACTCAAATGTCAGCAAATATTGAATATGTCCCCTACATTACACAAATACCCCTCTGTATTTTAGACAGTTTCCCCCAAGTATCAGCTGAACTTTTGTGGGTGCAAATGTTAAGACCTTAGTCATTTCTTTTCCAGTATTATTTGGAGTACACAACACTTTTTGTTTCCCCCCCAGGGTCAAAAATGCAAACTGATAGTTATCATTATTGACCATGCAGTCCTAATTTTCTGCACACCGTTCCTGACAAGAATTTATGAGTAATCTAATATTCTGTTGCCAGTCATGTTGTTTAGAGGTATTGAGAGACACAGTGGCTTTAATGACGGTAACAAGATCATTGAGGACACTTTACAGAGGTCAGTTGTAGCCAGCGTTGGAAAACAACCAACTTAAAAAAAAAACTGATTGGCTTATGAAAGATGTAAACAGTTATGGGTAAATATCAAGTCTTGCATATCTAGGAAATCACAAATTGATGCTCCTCGTGTGTTTTTCTCTCAATGTTTTACTGTCAATAGGCCAATGGAGTGACTCAACATTTTTCACAAATTGATCTGTGAGTATAACCACATGCAATGATGCTGAGCCTAATCTTAGAGCAAGAGCAGGAAATCACACTGAATGTGTTTACGACTGATTTCTGCTAATAAAAATAGGCTATCCTGGGGCTCATCTAAAGGGTCAGTTCACCCAAAACAGAACCGCACAAACACATACATACACAGTTTCCCTCTTACCCCAAGCATATCTAACCCTGCAGTTTGTGTTTTATTTGCAAAGATTTTGAATATCTTCCAACCCCAACACAAAAAAGAGGTGAATGGAATCTCTCAGTACTCAAATTAAAGAAAAATTATATTAAAACAAATATGAATCAATAGCTACATGCTGCTTCAGAAGCAAATCAAATCACTATTGTATGCATTTCCCATGAAACGGATTTAGGCAAGTCCTTTCCTGGTCTAAATCTTTCCACAGGTGAGAACGACCCTAATGAAGTCAGATATTTTGTCCTCTGGAGCTGCTCCATCAACAATTAAGTGACTGAGCATATCTTTACTGGACTCACTTTTAACAATCAGTGACATTTTATTTTGGAAATGACATCAATTGAAATACAGTCGTGCTATGAATCTGATATTCTAAATCTGTCAAGGTAAAAAGAGGCCATAAAAAGGTTTGTGGCTTACGTAAGCACAAAAATGAAGCCAGTGAACATGAATACAAGTTCTATGTCTCCCCCTATGTGTCTGATATTGTACTACTGTGCAACTGGGAGCTAAATATAGACTCAGTAAAAGCTTGTAAGCATGCTATTGATAATTAGACGATGGACTGACTCAAACTGAGTTAATTCTTATATGACTGGGTTAGAACTGATGCAGCAGTGAGGCTCACAGTAGCTGTGACCTACATTTCTTTTTATTTAGGATTGATTGAGTGACATAACACGTGGTGCACCAAAAAGATAAAGAAGGGCAGCATGACAACTCTAACTGGAACAAAAGTCACACAACACTGACAGTCTGCAAAATACCACAGGCACTTAAACTTTAATAAATATTAAACATTAAGTTCTTTTTCATATGTACAGATATCGTACAGAAAGATCCATAGGTACTTTTGCAGCTGCTGCAAGTTAGAGATGTACCAATAATAAAACTTTTAGAAAATAAAATAAACTGGCCCTCAAAGAGTCTCCTTGGATACAGTTAATACAAACAGGCTTGTTTATTTTATTTATTATATTTTTGTGGGTTTTTTTATACATAAATGAATGGTATTGCTTATAGCAACACTGATAAAAAAAAGCACCATACTTGACCCACTGTTACAAAAAAGGAAAGAAAAATGCAATCAAATGTTTCTGTTAAGTTATTCTATTTTTTCACCTGGCTTAATGAGATATTAAAATATATCATCACAATTCAGGAAGCACCAAGTGTTTGTCCCTCACCAGTCTTCCATTCTGTATCGTAACTTCCTGAGAGATGAGAGATGCCATGCAGTCAGACAGACGTTTGCTTTGGAAAAGGCAACACAGTCCAAGCAGTGTAAACTTCCACAATTTAATTAAACCAAAAGGAAACTTTTACTTTCTGATTGTATAACATTACCATAGAGCTTTCAGGCCTCCAGAAGCTCCAATCTGCAGTGTGTATAGGGTATTTAGAGTGCTGGCCACTTAAAAAGGAGACATTTTTATCTTGTCCTACAGTGGGAGCTGAGAGGTATTAATATGTGTTTGTGGGGAAATAAGCTGCAGTCCTGGGCTGTAATATAATATGGAGATGTGGATTTGGATTCTAGGTGGTAGATTTTGTTGCTCCATAAGTGCCAGTAGGGATAATATGATTTTACAAACTACATTACGCCTTATCTACATCATTACTGAATCCTCAAACAAGACTGTGGGTGGTTTGGGGGATAGAAGCATGGCTTTGTAAAGTGCTGGTCAAACTGGATGCACACTTTTCATCCCTTCTGTTTCTCATTATTGTGTTTACACAGGCAAGGCAATTTGCTTCAAATCCGCACCAGTCTGTACTCTAAAGGGCTTTTCTTTATTCAAAGCAACTGTTCAAACATTTGGCCATGATATTCTCTCTCTGCAACAGTCCTGATTGTCATGATAGTGATATGACAGAGAGTTTGTAGTTGTTTTTTTGTGGAAAGGCCTGATAGAAAGCATCATGGCAGGTCAGAGGGGCTTAAACAGGGCTTACAAAAGTCTGTAAAATAAAAACATTCATCTCTATAAGAGAAATGAGAAGGCTTGGTCCATCATACTGCATGGCCTCTCTTCATCCTGAGGAGAAAGTTCCGCTTCTCCTCCAGAAGCTCCTGAATGCGTTTGTTCCTGGTTCTCTCTCGGAGGTTGACCCGACGCTTTGGGATCAGATTGTTCTGGGAGATATCGTTGTCCACGCCAATGATCCTGTTGTATATTACGTCGATGGAGTTGTTCTCACTGGTCTCTGGTCTTCGCTGAGGTCTTACAGTAGAGGTGGTGATGGTTGCGATGGCTGGTTTTTCTGTTGTCGGAGTGACGGTGGCAGGAGGTGAGGCTGTGGCGGGGTCTGAGGTCGTCGTGGGAACTGAGATGCTCACGGGGATGTACTCAGACAAGTCCAGCCAGGGTGAGGAAGCAAGGTCTGTCATGTCCTCACTGTTGATGGTCGGGATCACCATGATGAGACCGTCGTCCAGCACCATGGTGTCACTGATGACTCCCACATTGCTGTAGGATACTGTGATGTCATCGCCACTTAGAATGGTCCCACTGGTTACTGTGACATCACCGCTGCTCGTCATTGTGACATCACTATACGGCCTAGTTCCACTATGCATGTTAACATCTTCAAAATGAATGGTTCCAGTTGGAGCTACAAGATCATCAGAAGTGGTGGGTGTTGTGGCTAAAGTATCATGATACCACAGTGGGGTTTCATCTGTAGTTGCTGTGTTGTTACTGATGTACGTGACATTGATTCTGGACTCTGGCAAAGGCATGCCTGAAGCAGTCACGTCCACACTAGTGCTGGATGAGATAGTGGAAGAAAAGGGCTCTCTCAGTTGTTCTGGACTTGTATATGGAGTGGGAGCTGTAGTATAATATAATGACATTTTAAGTGTTTTCTTTTTTGGATTAATCTTTTTTGCCTGAGTGTTTATGGCATTTTTGGGCCCTGGTTTTGGTTTCTTTTGAGGATTTGTCTTTGTTTGTGTTTGCTTTGTAACTTTCGTATTTGGATTAGTGTTCTTTTTGGGATTGGCCTTTGGTGGAGCCTCCTTTTTGGGTGTGGGTTTGGTTTTTTTCTCAGGAGTAGTCTTTTTAAGAGTGGCCTTTATAGGGGGAGTCTTTTTGGGAGTATTTTTAGCTGGAGTAGTCTTTTTGGGAGTATTTTTAGCTGGAGTAGTCTTTTTGGGAGTGGTTTTTGCCGGAGTAGTCTTTTTGGGAGTAGTGTTTGCCGGAGTAGTCTTTTTGGGAGTGGTTTTTGACGGAGTAGTCTTTTTGGGAGTAGTGTTTGCCGGAGTAGTCTTTTTGGGAGTGGTTTTTGCCGGAGTAGTCTTTTTGGGAGTGGTTTTTGCCGGAGTAGTCTTTTTGGGAGTAGTGTTTGGTGGAGTAGTCTTTTTGGGAGTAGTGTTTGCTTTCTTTTTGGGATTGATCTTTGGTGGAACATCTTTTCTTGTTGTATTTTTTAGCGCAGTATTCTTTTTTGGATTGAGCTTTGGTGGAATCACCTTTTTGGGCTTTTTCTTTGGCAGAATATTCTTTTTGGGCTTGGATTTTAGCAGGGTTTTTGTACTGCTTTCTGTTGGATTTGTCATAGTTGGACGGGTAGTTGCTGGAAGGTGTACAGTAGTTATCATACCAGATGTTGTTGGACTATTTGTAGTGCTCTGTAACTGTGGATCTGTGTTCTCGTTTATGTCTGGGGCAGGCAGAGGCAGAGGACGAACAATAACACTGGGGGAGGTTGTAATAACTGAAGTGGTTGCCATGGAAAAGGTAGTGGGGAGGACAGGAGCACTGGTGGCAGCTGGAGTGGTGATAATTTGTGTAGCACTTAGTGTGGAAGGAGTGAAATGAAGAGCAGCAGTGGTGAAGGTAGGAAGATGAGTGGTGGTCCTGGCATTGATAGTAGAAGCTGAAATGGTGGCAATGACAGCTGTGGTGGGTTGGATGGTGGTGAAGCCAGAGCTAAAGGTGCTGGTGGGTGGAAGAGCTGTTACACTGGGACGGATGGAGGTGATGGGGGTGGATCTGGAGGTGGAGTTGGATAGAAGCTCGGTGATGGTGACATTGCTGCAGGATTTGCAGCACATGCGCTGGAAGTCCGGTAGAGAGCAGTAGCGCTTCAGCACCTCCATACGACAGAACATTGAGCGGTCTCCATGACAACGCTGGCCTGTGAAGGAGAGAACAGAGAGCTGAGACTGGGCACAGCCAGGAGTCGAGACTATGAAGAAGTGTGTGTTTGTCTGATTGCTGTGATATATGTCTTTACATTAGCGTTAGTCTTTGTGTGCATGTTTGTTCATACATAAAGTACATGCATACGTGTGTGTGTGTGAGTGTGTGTGTTGGTTCCACACCGTGCAGAGTACAGTAGTAAAGCCAGACCATTAGCAGAGGATGCAGGAAGGAAGAGGAGAAAAACCCAAACATCAAGAGCAGTCATGAGATTAGTCCAGAGCAACTGAAATGGAAAAAGAAGGGTCGCCAGTCTTGTGTTGTTTCATGTTCATCTAAAACATCTGATATCTTTTTTTGACACTTCCTCATGCATCTCTGTGTTTCCTTTCCCTCAGGTGCGCATCATTTTTCTATTTGAATCCTGTACTACTTGACTTGTACCCTTTTTGTACCATGCCTGGCAATGTTTGACATTCTCTCTGACAAAGAATCTAGCCAGTGAACATTCCTGGTGAGAGAAAGATCACACTTTTTAAAACATTTTTATTGATACAACTTTGCTGTTGAGAATGACAGTAACTGAAACAATGAGATGTACGCCCCCCCTGCTCAATATATAGATATATTCTTTTCTTAAGAAAAATAATTCAACTGTATCGAAAGTTACAAGTTCACAGTCACTTTGGTAAAACACTTCATTACTTGGAAATCAACCAGTCAATCTGTTTATCGATTGAAAAAAAAACATGAAGTACATAAATTATATGGGCTGTTTAAATAAAATACATAATTTCCATGATGATGTAAAAACTGGAATGGCACATTAAGTGTCATATGAAACATTTACAAAACATTAATAAAATTTCCCTGATAAATCAAAGTGCATATAGACGCAGTGCACGTAGTCCATCTGAATGTTTCTTCAACGTTAGCCAAACGTTTGCCAGCCCCACGCAGCAGGCCAGTGAAGCCACAAAACAGTTACCCATAGTATAGAATATTATAGAAGAAGATAACAGTCATGAACATTATTAAATACAGTCAACACCAATGTTATATACAGTCGCACTGCTAGGTCTGGCTTGGTCTCATACAGTCCAACTCCAGCAGAAGGAAACCTTGGATAGCTCGCTACATAGTCACAACAGAAATATGTGATCACAATACAATGACAAGTCTGAAGTGTTTTTTTTTTTTTCTAGATGCCATATGTGTCGATACCCTAGGCCCTTTGTAAACCCTTCCCAGTAGTCGGACAATGGTCCAACATCACCTTGGTAGGTTTGATGGTTGGCGGGTGTGAGTTTGTTAAGTTGGTTTGAAGCTGCCTCTATTCCGAGTGAAACTTTGAATGAGTAAAGCCATCTCTTTCACAGATAAATGCCATTACATTCAATCCAAGATAAGGCATTGTTCATGTGGTTAATGTTCATCAAAATAAAATGAGATCATCGGACGCTCTCAAATCAAAGTTTATGAGGTATTTCTGTATCTGATCGCGATGTGTAAAAGCCCGAATGATGAAGCTTCCTTACGCACATACACATGCAAACACACACACACACACACACACACACACACACACACACACACACATGCAAAGACAACCACACAGACGCACTTTCGCTGACAAGACTAATATATCTCTCAGACATATATTCATTTACTAACTCACTCATCTTAGCTTACACACAAGACACACATGCATCCATGCACATATACACATAGACACACACACAGATGCACTCACACACATATATACACATGCATACAGGTGATGGATGCAAATGTGCATGACAAAACGTGATCCTATCCTTAAAGAAAACAAGAAGCGACAGTAAACCACTGATCCATCTGAGAGAATGGAGAGGCAACTAACTGACCAAGTCCTGCATAATATAGGTCTAACCCCTTCCCCCGAAACACTTTACCTTTATTAAATATTTATCTGTATTTATGTAAAATCAATAAAAAAATACACATAACAGTCAAGGATCTAAGCGATCAATAGCAGTCCAAAGGTTTTAGGCAAATAAGCTACAGCTTATTCATGGTAAAACATTATTAATATTATTGTTACTCATATAGATTTAGATTTATAGGTATATATAAATACAAATATATTTATAGATGTATTTGTTTAAAGTCTGCAAGCACAAATAAGCTGCATTTATTGAACTTTAGTATAACAGTCAAAGAGAGGATGGCTGATGATGAGGTGAAATGGGAAGCAACCTCAAGCGGTCAGACTACCCTGTTTTTTTTTTTTTTTTTTAATTATCCTTTACTTCAAGATTTTTCACCTCACAGTTCCCTCCCCCAAAAAATCAAAAGGTTTACTGATGTCACTTCCTGTCCCTGTGCTGAGTTCCTGTCAATCTGAGAATGGAACGTAGAATGAGACGCCATTCTCATCCCCGAATGGAACCAGGATGTCGGATGAGCACTTTAGCAAAGATGTCCTCATTGTGACAAGATCACATTCACAATAAAGCTTTCATATTTTTTTATAACTTTTTTCTATATAGATATTTATATACCTTTTCTGTTTATTTTCACACCTGTTTCTCCCCACAATGACAGTGCGCTACAAAAAGAAAAAAGCGCAACTGCATCTCTGAAGTGGTAACCCATGACAACACGCAGCTAGCTCGCGCAAAACATGGCCGCCAAATGCAGAGGGGGGTCCCTCACACATGAACGGCTCTTCGACACGTCTCAGGAGGTGCCAATGAAAACCTGTTCGCCTTGCCACTTCGAATCCTTTTCACATCAATTTTTTTGTTGATCTTTTGAGTTTTCGACTGGCCAGCGGTTACAACACAATGCTCCACAAAGGAGAGAGAGAGAGATAGAGAGAGAGAGACAGAGCAAGAGAGAACCAACTAGCACACACAGGAGCCAGAGACCTCCCCCCCAGTCAGAGCCATCTCAGACACAGAGAGAGAGAGGCAACATCCCCCCCCCAAAAGAGAAGCGAAAGCTTTGCCGCTCGCTCATGGGCGTGGGCACAGGCACGGGGCTTGGGGGAGGGGCGGGTCAGGGGGCCAGCCGGGGCCGGCCCTGCAGAGACAGGAGGACAGAGATGGGCAGGGCCCAGCAGAGGACAGACATGCAGCTGCGGCTGCCGCTGTGGAGACCAGGCTGGGAACTATAGAGGGAGGTTTTACGTGAGGAGATCTTCGGGAAGTTGGGGTTGGGGCGAGACAGCCACTGGATCAGGATGTTGCCGTTCTTGTTGAGGTCTGATGAGCCCTCTGCAGAGAAAAGAGGACAGACCGATGAAGTAGTTAGGGTGGTAAGGAAACTCCTTTTTTCTGTACTGATTTCAGTTTTTAACAAATGATCACTGAAATTGGAAAACATGGTGATATTGCTAAAACAATCTAGAGATTCCTTAACACTCACTGGGACATGGATCCAGGCGACAGACTCTGATGGTGTCAGGCTTACTGTCCAGACACAGGCCAATGGTGTTGTCTCTGGTGTGGCACAGAGCCTGCCTCTGCTGGGTTCCATTCCCACATGTCACTGAGCACTGGAGATAAAGGAAATGGATGCAAACATATTATATCAAATGACTTGGAAAATGTGGACATAACATTTTCTCAAGTTCAGAAAATGTAAAGCACAAAGGCAAGGAAGTACATGAACATGTTTTGTCTTCATTATCTTTGGTTTACTGTAAGTAGTAACAGTGATGATCACATGATCTCTTTCTCAGATGCTTGCCAAGCCTGCCAAGAATACAGTTCTGAGAAAGTCTTGTGTTATTTAAAACACAGAATGTCTTACCAATATACCAGCTGTTGGGCTTTAATACAAAAATATCAGTACAAGTATTTCCCTGCAAATCGGCCAAATATTATTTTCCATTTTTCTGTCCGAGTTCTGCTTCCCGTTCAGCCTGCATACCTGTGACCACGGTCCGACTCTCCACTGGGTGGGGCAGGAGTGTCTGTTGCAGGGTCTGCGAGTCTCGGGCCGGTTGTCGTTGCAGTGTTTATTGTGGATGGAGCGTGTGGTGTTGTCATCTGACGGCTGGACACAGCTGACCGAGCGGATTTGCATCCCTGTCTTTCCACATGGTTTGCTGCAGTTTTGCCACTCCCCTGTCACCCAACTGGAGAACATCACGGGAAAGAGAGAAACAGGAGTTCTAAGGGCATTCAAAATGTCAAAATGTTGAAGTAAACAATGAAAGAGGAGGAAAAAGGGGGCTGGCTGTTTTGTTTTGATTCACAAGTTATTTTTTTTACAGTTGGTGCCTTCAATATAATGCATACATGGGTGGAGGGCAGGGCTTCTGGTTGCAGTCTCTGGTGTCTCCTCTTGGTTTCATGTTGGATTTGTTACAGAAGCTCTTGTGGACCATCTTACTGTCAACTTTCCTTCTGCAGCCGTATCGCAGGTACTGTTTCCCTACAGTGAGAGGGGACGGAAAAAGTAACAAAATGTAAGCACAGAAACATAAAGACACACATGCAAAATGCACATAGTTCATCTCAGAGACCCAACAGATTCACAACAAGTCTTTTCCTTGCTCTACTGTACCTCCACCGCAGGGCTTGGAGCAGTAGGACCATCTCTTTGGAGCCCACTCGTAGGCACTGTCTTCTACCAGCATGTTGTTCTGGATGGCAGAGTCACTGTCCATGTTCATCATGTACTTATAAGATAAATTTACATCCTCATCTCCATGTAGTTTCATCTACAAACAAAAAGATCATCATAAAATAAGTGAGAAAACTTTAGATAACTGACATTTCATTTTCATTTTGATATTTTTTGTTTGTTTGTTTGTGTATAACCATATTCAGTACTATCTTTATTCATTTCAAATGTGTACCATGATCAGAATTCCATGTCTTAGAGGACCAGTGGTCTGAAGTGTCTCCTTGTCATTGTCATTCTCATATTCCCATTCCACACCCTTCTCTATGACGGAGTGGGATTCTGGGTAGTCATTTTCCCCGTTCAAGAAGAAGAGTCCTGATGCCACGTTCTTTACAGCTGTAGATGAGTAAGAAATATACCTATTATAATATACTTATACAGCACACCTGCATACAATATCATATATACACAAAAAACAATGTCAAATACCTAAAGTGTGTGAGGTTGCTTTCAGTTCTTGGATTAGTAAGTGTCTCGCTCCTCTGGGGATTTCAAGAACTTTGAGGAAACCTGAAAGGAAACACACATCTGGTTCGTGACTCGAACATCATCAAAAGCTCATTTTACAGTTTCCTGACTAAGAGCCTCAGCTAATCCACTAAAGAGCTCACACTCATTGGAACCATGTATCCCTGCTCACTAGTTAAAACCCTTGAAGTTGTGAATATTTTCATCCAGAATAAACATCTGATTCTGGGAATTTTGCCGCTGTGATGTAGGTCTATCCCGACGTCAAGAGTTATATAATAAATATAAGCTAGAGCGAGGTTTGACGTAACTTCTTGGCAATGCTCGACTCACGTGGAAACATGTCAACTCAGATCTCATTGAGGTTTGGACACTGTTACAAATCTTCCTCTAGAGGGCAATGTTTAGCTGAAGATAACTAAAGATTGAGGAGAACAGACTATAAGCAAAGGACACTTGCCAACTATTTATAATGCACTTACCAGCATGATAGACAGCTGCTGCAATAATGGAACTAAGTCAAGTCTGTCCTAGATATAGATAAGGGTTACTGTGACTGTTGGTGTGCATTTACCTTGTTTCTTGGCGGTACGTGTGATGGTGTCTTTGAAGGTTTTGCAGCTGGAGTTGTCTCCTCCACACACTCCACACTTGTCTTCCTGCTTTGAGGAGCCGACCACGCCGTCACAGCCCACTTTCTGTTCATGAGGACATGGAAAGTTTAACACATGTAGATCTGAAACACATGCAGCTGTCTCGCTTTCACACACACACACATAACGTAACTCACCTCACACTCTCCACGCACACACACACTGTGAGGGTCCTTGTAGGAGCAGCGTGTGCCGTCCAGGGCCATTCTCTGCATGAAGACCACATCCCGTGTCTCCTTGGACTGGCAATGCAGGTGGCAGCGTTTGTTAGCTTGGAGAAAAACACAACAAAAATGAACATGTCAGCAAGTTTAAAATCCATTCTGATGATATCATCTTTTACAACCAACATGTGTTTACTTTTTATTTTCTGAATGAGCACTCCATGAGTCAGCGTGACGTTCTGTCTCATTGTGTCTGTCTGTGTGAGTCATACTACGACTACATGAGCCTCCAGAGACAAAACCTGGCAGTTCATCCCAGTGAGAATGAACACTCCTACTTCATCACGTTTATTACAGATGGACATAATCCAGAGACCTTGGCTTATGGTTCTTTGACACTAATAAGCAGGTGGCAGACGTGCTACCGTAGAATTATAATATGTGGAGGAAACAGACTGAACTGAGAACACATGGAAACAATATATGAATTCACTTCAACAGTGTGCGAAATACGAGGGGGGCCATGTAATTACACTTGTGAATCCGAGTAGATTTATAATATATTTATAGATTTATATACACCTCCAAAACAGAGTATGTCTATATTAGCCTCCTAATCCAAGTAGCTATTCATCATCACACAATTGACCATCCTCTCTGCCATAAAAAGGGATATGAAGGTGGTTAAGAGGATTTTTATTATGCATACTGAATGGTTTACTGTATGTTTACTGGACTTCAAGTGCAATGAGGATGAATGAGGATAAATACACTAGCTAGCCTGTATTTATATTTTCAGTGCAGCAGCTGAGGCACCAGCAAGATACACTGTTACTGTTACTATACTGTTAGTACATTTTCAACATTTAACATGCAAATAAATTTACATTGAGATAATTAGCTCAGACCCTCAAACTTATTTTTTTTTAGGATTTCAGGAGGCTCAAGGTGTTAACTAAAGGGTAAGAAATCGTTGTATTTTTGAAACTGAAGGTAGACATTGGAGACATCTGTGGGAAATTACTGAAAACAGGAGACGATTTGGGGCTTCTGATCTAGTATGATAGACAAAAGGGTTGATGAATCCCTTGAAACAACAGCCACACATACGGGGCAGCCTTACGTTTCATGTTTCTTTGCTCAAGAGTAATTTACAGTAGCCAATATCTGTTGACTTGGGAAAAGACCCAAATAGAGACAAAAAAGCAACAGTGTGTCAAACGCCTCTAAACAAATACTACAATTTCACACTCGTAGCAGAAACACTTTTTCTCTCCTCGCACCATCTGAAACTCAGGAGATGACAGACCATGAATGGAATTCAATTTCACCTCCCTGTTCACTTTTCTCTCTCTCTGTCTCTCTCTGTCTCTCTCTCTCTCTCTCTCTCTCTCTGTCTCTCTCTCTCTCTCTCTCACACACACACACACGCAAATGTGTGCTCGCACTCTAACACACACTGATGGAAAAGTAATTTGAGACTGAGAAAACCTTGCTGAAAAATATGGCATTTAGAAATGATAAGAACGGAGAAAAACAATTTAGCAAGGCCCCCCTTAGCACAGTGTGCGTAGCGTGACCTCCGAGTAGATATAGAGACAGCTCAGCACTTTTCTCGAGGGCTGCCCTTTTGTTGGATGATAATTTAATACCTATCAGGACGGCAGTGACACCTCCACTTAAGAGACAGGGTTAGCCTGACAACCACACACACACATACATTTTAAAGAGATTTTGTAGATTTCTTTTAGATTAAGTGGAGAATTCCAGGATGGGATCCCATTGTGAATCTGATAGTTTGTCTGTATAGTGCCAACTGATATATGGATGGAGAGGAAGATGGAGGAGGGAGTCAGTGAGGTTCAACTGACATCAGCGATTGGGTGGAGAAAGAATTCAAAGAAGATTGTTTTTAAAGAGGTTTTCAAAGAGATGGTGTGTTTTTATGGGAGGGCGTAGTCGTAGCTCAAAGCTGTACTCAGACTCAGCAGGACAGCCAGATGTCAATGACTGTAACAGAACAAAACCTATATATAAAACCCTCTAAGACCCAACCGCATTCAAGAATTTTGTGTTTGCTTCCTTGTTTTGGCTTTCATTTGTATTTAAAACTTCCACAGTGTATCATCACTCAGGGGTTTGTCATTCTCAGTCTGGTATGTTGGTTCTGACAGTCTCTTTCTGTGTCTATCTCTCCACAAAACTACTTAGTTTTTTTTCTATTTGCGGGTGTACACTCACAGTCTGGGTGTTCATAAGGCAGCCAGTGGTGCTTGTTGCTGTGGAGTTCAAAGCGAGGGTCCCAAGCGTGGCATTGCTCCTCTCGTGTGTCACTGTAGATATCCTCACACTCGTTGGTGTTGCACATCTGGAACTGATAAGTCGCCCCCACGCAGGTACGTCCTCCGTTGGCTGGTCTGAGAGGGTTACAGGGCAAAGGACACATACATCATTCAGAATGTGTGTTGTGTTTCACTTCTAAAATTCATTAGCCTTGGACTAGAAATGATACATTTAACACACACAACTTAATGGGGTAAATTGCCTCTCTGGTATTGTCACTATCAATATCAGCGATTAACTGCAGAGAGCATTAGCTGAATTTAGGATAATTAACTGACTCAAAACTTGCTATTTCATTTCTCATTTTTTTTACACACACATACACACAGGGAAACACAGTTTCATACCTAGGATTGTCACAGTCGCGTGTGCGAAACTGTACTCCTCCACCGCAGGTGCGGGAGCACTGGCCAAACTCGCTCCATGTACCCCAGTTTCCATCTTGCTTTATGATGTCAGGGGTCAACCAGATGCAGTGACCTTTAAAGCAATGCTGCAAGGGGCCAAGAACACAAGACACGGTTGCTATTTGGATACAGTGCTCTTTCAAATTATTTTTCTTATATGTTCAAGTACAATAGTGTATAAATACCTTCCCATTCCCACACATGGTCCCATCAATGGGTGGTCCTTTCTTGGTCTTGCAGAAGAAGGGATTGTCTGGGTGGCTACACCACAACTGCTTACATGGGTCAAATGTGCGATACTGCAGGGCACAGAGAGAGACTCCTTCTTACAATTAAAAGCCCTACCATACAGCGCACACACTGAGTAACAGACTGACCTTCAATAATACAAGTCAACCATCATGAGACAGCTGGAGTGAGACTAAACACTGAAAACAGGAAATAAAAATAGAGATGAGAAGAGAAATATCACTACAACAATAACCACAACAGTATTATACGCAACGATAACAACACCGACCCTGTATTGTGTCACTGCACTCTACACTTCGCTCCACTGAGAAACACACAGCCATTCATGCAAACTAAACCAAAGGATGAGAGAAAGAGAGACAAGACTCTCAGAATGAGACAGCCCGTGGTTTAATTAGGTCACAAGGGAGGTCAGAGAGCAGAGGGCAATAGGTTAAAAGGCCAAAAGGTGAGGTCTCATTGACCTCTAAAATGTCCCTAGACACAGATCAAGGACCAAATTCTCTGATATGAACCATTGATGAGGATACTACCAAACCGACCAGCAGTCCAGTGTCTGAGGGGCTGTGCCCTCCTCCCTCCTTTCCACAGACTTCCCTACCCACCATGACCCCAGGGGACCTTTATAGGTCAGAGGGCGAGTCACAATCAATGGCTAGACTGTGGTAGGTAATCACCAATGACATCAGACTGGAGGATCCTAAAAGCTGACGTGAAACATGGAAAAACAGCCTCTGTTCTGGCTCAGCCGTTTCCCCTTGGATGGGAAAGACATCTTTCCAACCTTTTCCACTCGTTTATAGTTGTGAGTGTGCCAATATAATGAGGCTCTTCCTGCCAGCACTGCTGTGATTTAACACAGATTTGCAGGAAAAGAGTTGGGGTATGATACAGTTCAGCTGTTGAACTGCACCATAGCCATGGAACCAGTAGAGTCACAGTGTTTTCAGGGATTTTTACCTGCCACTTTCTAGAAATTAGCATTTTAGAATCCTGCAGACTAACGTCCAAAATATGACGATGGGTAGAACAGAGAAACAAAGTACAGTAAAAAAGAAAAGTAAGGAGCAACATTACAAACAATTACAACTTCAGAGGACAAATAGGAAAAGAAAATTTGAGAAAACAAATGACGGGCCACATGTCTTCCGGAAGGTGGGGTTACCTTACCTGCGTTCCTGACTGGCCCGCCTTTTGTAGCTGAGGGGAATGGGTTTGACAAGAGAATAGAGGGTAATCTAGCAATGTGTGCAAAGCCCCTGAACAAGCCCTTTGTCAATCAAGCAACAGCGTGTCACAGTGGCTTCACAGTAATAGAGAGGGTGAGGGTGACAGGAGGAAAGGTAAGATGACTGGCAAGATGCTGAAGCTGCGTGAATCACGTCTACTGTGTGATGTTTCGTGTTTACATAAATATTACTTGTGACAGGTTCATGTAAAGGCACTCTGGTATCATGGAACGAGTTAAGTTAAATATTATTTTTCATAATTAACATTAATAACAGAAAAAAAGAATAAGCTATAAAAAACAATTACCTGCTTTTAATCAAGATGCCAATCCCACCAGTGGCCGGGAGGGGAAAGCAGAGGACATCAGAAGAATGTGAATAGTGTGTATGTGTGACTCTTATTACAGTGTAGATCAGAGATAGATGTCAGTGCTGGGTTCACTTCACTAGGAAAACCTTCATAAAAATGCATCTTCTACTGTGAAATTCAGCTAATTCTGAATTACCTGAACAGACTGAATTCAAAGCGACTTTACCCCAACTCTGAAAAACTTCATCATCTCAGAAAGTAAAGTGATGCTAAGCTTGATCGGCGGCAACAATTACAAAAGTTGCCTTTAGTATGTTAGTGCAGTTAGTTAGTTAGTTAACTCTAGCTATGTTAGTGAAATGACTTTCAGAATATGGGGATCTCTTACCGCGGTGCACATGGTGTAGCCCACACCGAAGTCAAAGCGGCACTGTTCATTCATGGAGTAGTGCAAACCAGGAAGCTGAGGCAGCGATGGCCAGTTGTGGTCAAAGGGGTCGTCACGGAGACAGTCATAGGAACTGCAAACATTTTTTTTTTTAAATTAGGGCTGCAACTAATGATTATTTCATTATTTTATATTAATCTGATGAAAACACACAAGTTGTACTACTTTTAATTAAAGTATATATAGTATATATACTGTATATATATAATAACTTTTAGGATGATAACAACTAATTTTACAAAATATCCACAAGATGTAAATTCTGTCTAAAATATTGATGAAAGGTAGAAAGTTTAAAAACCCAAATAATCAAATCACTCAAAAAGTATGAGTCTGTGTGTGTGTGACTCACTGAAGGTAGCGTCCCAGCTCTTGCATGCTACATCTGGACCAGTGAAAGCGGTGGAAGGCAGCTTGCACCAGCGGAGCCATGATGCTGCCCATGTGCACCTCATCTCCGCAGCGGTTCCCCTGCCCATCGTGCTCCATCCCCAGCCTGCAGAGAGAGAGAGAGAGAGAGAGAGAGAGAGACAGAGAGACAGAGAGAGAGACAGAGAGAGAGAGGTAGACAATTCTCTCGTCAGATATTAGCTGAGGTGACCAACGGACCAAAACTGTAATAAATCAATGCGGTCTTATAAGTGACTGCTTTGTAGTCTTTTGCTGTCCTGTGAGAGCCGGCTTGAAGACATCATTATGGCAAATGCACTTACACGTGTCCGGTTTCGTGCGCCACCACAAAGGCAGAGGAGAAACCATCCTCATGGTTCAAAGTGCAGCTCCTTACTGGATGGCACATGCCCGTCACTGGGGCGTAACCTAGGCAACCAGGAAGAGAGAGACACAAATCATCAGGATTTGTAGATTCAATGTTGTGCTGCAGTGAAAGCTTAGAGAGTGCAAAAACCTCTGCAATCTTTGAAATTGATGCTGAAACAGACTCGAGACAATCAGTTTTGTTTAAATTCATTTCAGTTTTGCATATTTTAGTCTATTCTTCCAACACAAACTTTAATACAAATTGTACACAACTTGTATAACCTTGTATTACCTGTACTCACCCAGTTCATATTATCAAATTATTTAATTTGAGTACATTTTCTTAATTTGAATTATATTTGCACAATATTTGAAGTCTGTATCTAGGCAACTCTTTAATTTGACTCCATATACTGAAATACACATTTGCTCAAAATATGTGCATTCATGTCAGTCGAGGGATATGTGAGACCTTAAATCTGAGACTTATCTATCCAAAGATATGCATCATGTATATTACTTACACATAGAGACATACAGTACCCTCTTACACACACACACACACACACACACACACACACCTACCCAAACGTGTGCATGTTTGTGTGTCTAATCCTAACCCTAAACCATCGCCTTCCACCCCTACATATGCCAATCTCCAACTCCCTGTGTGCTTGTTTGTCCCGTACTGCCTTTAATTGTGGGACTGTGGCTGGCCCTGCTCTGCCTATTGATTTTCTGCTGCTGAAGGCTGAGCCCAAGGGCAGCTGAAGGGCTTCTGGATAGCTAGGCCACTGCCTTTAGAGGCCTCTCCCCTGGGCCTGCCTGTTAGCCTGCACTCTGCTGCACAGAAAACCACCAAACCCACAGTGCACTGTGTAGCTGTATGAGGCAAAGGAAGGGAGACGGGAGTGTTCTGTGCGTACTTATGAGTTTTAGGTCCTCAGGAGGGCAGGCACACAGTTTTCATGTATGTACACTATTCTAAAAAGAAGTGTTCAGACAGTTATATGTTCGTGTCTTTCGTTACCCTGCATGCCCGTGGGGCCAAATTCCTGTCGTGTGAGGAAGATGGCGTGGTCGTGATACTCGGCGTCCCCTGTGTCCTGCTTCTGCTGCAGGAAGGCCCAGCGACACACATTCTCCAGACTCTGAGATGGGTTTCCTAGTTCAATCAGACTCATAGACTGGAATAAGAGAGAGAGAGAGAGAGAGAGAGAGAGAGAGAGAGAGAGAGAGAGAGAGAGAGAGGTAAAGAGAGAAGAAGGTGTAAAGATTATACAAAAATGAGGAATTAAACAGACTTTTTTTGTTTAAGTTCTGTTAAAACATATTTATTTATCCCTGTAGGGGGCAGTGTCACAATGTTGTATATTGTCAGCACATCTTGCAAATTGCTGAGGTGTACAACACACTCAATCACTCTCACACACACACACACACACACACAGACCACACAAGCAGACACAAACACACAAAATAATTCTTAGGATCTCGTAATCTTGATGGTCTCAATAATGAACATGAAACTGACAGAGCTGCCAGCTATTAATGAGCTATGCACTAATAGTCAAAAACATGTCCAATTACAGAATATTTACTTATGATTAAATGCATAAAATCAACACCCACACAAACACTCAGATGCCAGCAATTCCTTCCATTCACCTTCACCTCTCATTCTCTTCCTCATTAGGATCTCTGCTCCCTACCCCTTCCTCTCTACACTCTGCTGTACGAGTCTTTCCATCTTCGACTGCTTCCTTTTCGCCTCGCTTTCTACATTTCCTCGCTGTTTTCACACATACACAATGCACAGCTGAATCAAACGGCAAAGAGTGAGTGTAGTGTGAGTGTGCTGCAGAGAAGACATATGGCCTGCCTCTGCTCAAACACCCCTTAAACAGAGTGCACTGTACGTGTGTGTGTGCTTTATCATGTTCATCAGGTGCTTGTGTGTGTTTCAGTGTGTTTTTATGATCTTTAAAGATGTATTTGTAATAGTGTGTTGGTGTGTGTGTTTGTGTGGGTGTGTGTGAAGTGTGGGTGTGTGGGTGCGCCAGCATTCAGGGTCACATAGCCAATCTGCAGGCTGTCTGGGTGCAGCTCTGTTGCCACGGTAATTGGGGATGATGGACAGCCGGAGTTTTGGCCGAAGCTGCATAGGGGCTGGTCCAGAATGACCAATGTAGGAGTGTGTGAGTGTGTGTGTGTGTGTGTGTGTTTCCAGGGCTCCACTGGGACTGTAGACATGTAGAGAGGAGAGGAAGAGATAAGGCTACAGCAGCATAAGTGTATCACAGAGCACCTATCAAGCAATAAAATCATTTGTTGGGTGATCCCTGCCCTCTCTTGCTTTATCTGTCTTTTTCCCTCTCTTCCATTCTTTCTCTCTTCCTCCCTTCAGCAATGACAGGCAGATAGAGTTACAGTCCAGAAGAAAAGGATGCTACCCATCGTCCGGTCTCTCTGTTTATGAATGAGGGAGGGCTATCATTGATTGTTTATCTTTGCCTGGACTTCCCATGATTCTGTGCTGCAGCCTACTGGGAGGAAGGCTGATTGCATAACGGGCAGAGTTTCTGTGTGCTTTGGTGCTGAACTGTGAAGGCGTGCGACTTGGAAACACTCCCCTGGGATGCTGCATGCTTTTAGTTCCTCTTTTGCTCAGTCCACTGGAATAACAGGCTTGGGGCATCAGTGCGTGCTGATGTGTGCACACGTGTATGTGTCTGTGTGTTTGTTTATGAGTGTGTGTTTACACGACTTGGCTGTTCTTACTGTAGGTACTTAAAGCGATTGTCTCAGTCGACTTTTCAGTAGAACTCGTGTCTTGTCAGGTCTTACCTTGCCGTAGCCAAGCATGATAATCCGCACCAGCACCACATTGATCTTTGCTCCCAAAGACTGGTCATGGTAGATCTCATTCACCTGGAGTCACACAGAGAAACACAAGAGGGAACACAAATCTCAGAAGATGAAACACAACACAATCTTATCTAAAATCTAAAGGGTTTGTAAGTTGCAACTAATTTAATTAATTTTAATGGTTAATACATCTTTTAATAATGCTCAGAGATCAAATAATGAGAACGACTCTGACTTCGCAGTGATGGTAGAAATAATTCATTAATTGCTTTCTTACTGTGTAATAAGCCATCAGCTCTAATATTATAAATTGTAGTAAGTCATAAATAAAGCTTTTTTGAAAAAAAAAAAAATGATCCATCAAATCTGTTGCTGTAAATGTTCTTTCTGTTTTAAACCAAAAAAATGTATTTCCACAAAATGTAAAACTATCCCTTTAAAAAATTGATTTTGGTAACTGGTCCATTGGGAGCGATTTTCTTGATGAAGAGCTAGCTATATGCTAAAATTAAGTGGCATGCTGGAGGAGAATAAACACCAACCAAAGAGATTTTTTTCACAACCTAGAAGCCCAAAAGTTGCTCTTATAAATGTATTATAACTAACACACTAAACACAAAATTTTCCCAGAAGGAATACAGTGATAAAAGAGACCAGAGAAGACATAAAGGAACCACAAAAGAGAGAAAAGGAAGTTGAAGTGAGTGGAACTCAGTTTCCCATGAGCACACATGGAGATGAAGGAAGAAAGATGCAAAGGAAGGAAAGAGCCTAATGCAAGGAAACAAGGTAATGTTTGACAAGGGAGATGCAGAGAGCATTATACTGGTGAAACACACACACACACACACACACACACACACACACACACACACACACACAGAGCGAGAGAGAGAGAGAGAGAGAAAGAGAAAGAGAGCGAGAGAGAGAGAGAGAGAGAGAGAAGGGTAAATTGGCGCAGGAGTTGAGGCCTGCTGTCCTCAGTGGTTGTGTGCGGTGCCTAATGAGGCAAAGGGATGTAAAAACAGACATCGTAATGAGATGGCTGATGGACAAGCTGTGGAGAAAGAGAGACACATACTGTACACACAGACACACACACACACACACACACACACACACACACACACACACACACACACACACTACACCTACACACAGGTACAGAGATGAATAACAAAATTGCAGACACACCCAGCGAGACAAAGGTAGAGCTGAGGAATGCTACGAATAGAGACAGAAGCAGAGGGAAAGAGACAAGAAGCCGAGCAGAGTGGGGGAAAGGAGCACGGAGGCAAAGTGAGAAAAGAGAAAGAGCTTGAAAAGGAATGGAAACGATGCATTCTTAGAAAACAAATGTGGCATATTGCTGCAGCAAAAGGTTTTTTAAAGAAAAAAAGGAGACATTTGGAGTAACCTAATACGTGGTGTAAAGTCGGAAATTCCAGCATCCTATTTGGAAAAATCCAGCGGAGTGATCCTTCAAGTCAGAATCCTAATTTGTTAACCCAAACTATCTGGAATAGCCTAAATCTCTTTTATTATATAAGCATATATAAACAACTTAACATCATTTTCAGAAACCGTAAAATAAAGTGAATTTATAATCTAATATTATAATCTCTTTTATAGATCAAAAACACTTCCCATAATGCAACTTCAATGTATCTTTTAGTAAACCTCCTTGATAGTCAACAGCCACATATTTGAAACTCCAAGCCAAAACTGAAATATGTCAAGTGAGCAAAAAAGTCCTGAAGGACAATTCATTACTTCTATTATTATTTACTGAAACTTAGTCCTGATGGACTTTTTTATATTCCTCAAGGAGTCTGTGTATCATGCAGCTCTTGTCCATGTGTTACTCTGACATGTTTTAAAACACATCTCAAGGGGTTTATCTTGAATAATAAGATTTTCATTTTAGATATGACGAGAGTATGATACAGTGGTGGAAGAAATATTCGGATTACTTTTTTACTCTTTACTTAAGTAACAGTAGCTACAGTACAGTGTGAAAAATACTAAACAAATGTGCATAAAATGGAAATTAACTTAAATATGTACTTTCTACCTTACACAATATACAAGGTTAAGGGGCATCAAGCTATGGTCTTAAAAAATACATTCAGTATCTTATAACAAGCTTTTGTTCCTGAGGTGAAGGACGGAGGAGTGGGATCAGTCTCAGAGTGAGAGACACGAGAGAGGACAGGGAAAAGTTTTATTGCAGCAACCCTCAGATCCATGGTTTTTGGATGCTCCTTTTACACATTAAAAAAGATACAGAGTAACCCCCAAACAAATACAGAGAGTCCTGTTGTCTTCTCAGTTTAACCCTGTCTGAGACTGTGTGTGTGTGTGTGTGTGTGTGTGTGTGTGTGTGTGTGTGTGTGTGTGTGTGTGTGTGTGTGTGTGTGTGTCTGCAGTTTTCATCTTGCTTGTCTGTCTGGCTACCTACTGGTATTTCTGTCTCTCTCATTCGGTAACATTTGTCTCACTCCCTCGTTATCTTGGCAGGCTGAAGTGTACGTGAGGAAGTGACAAACACATGACTGTGTGTGTGTGTGTGTGTGTGTGTGTGTGTGTTTTTGTTTGTCTGCGATGACATGGGCACTTGGATGGGTCAGTTCACACTTGGCCTGATCCAGCCCGTTTCCTTGACAACTATTTGGCCAATTAGGGGCGGTTGACTTCCAGGTGACCCCGACACCACAAGTTCCACTCTAATGAGACACACACACACACACACACACACCGAGGCAACGTAGTGTCGTTTCAGCAACTTTTTGTTTTCATGCTTTTTAACTCTTGCATACAGATGGACACTTCACACTCAGCTGTACACTACAGGACAGATATGGCACAGTGATTCATAATCCGAAACGCACCCCCATATTCACTGAAATGTGCTTACCTATGCATGCACAGATAAACACACACACACACACACACACACACACACACACACACACATGCACAGTTGTTAACAACTGTACAAGCATGTCCCTCATTAATGCTGCTGGCTGTGCTCTGACGTCCTGAAGGGCAACATCAGGTGTCATTACTTACTACCCAGGCTACATCCAAGGTAGCCTAGATTTGTCTGTCTGTCTGTCTGTCTGTCTGTCTGTCTGTGCATTAACAAATGCAGGCCTAGAGGTCAGCAAGGCACAAAATCATTACTATAAATAATGCAGCCAAGGCCTGTCACTTAACTCTGCAAGAGGGAGGGCGAAATAAAGAGAGAAGGTATAGAGACAATTGGCAAAGGAGGAGCAAGGGAGTGAAATCACAGGCACAGTAATCAGTAATTGGTTAACAACCTGAATCATATGCATACTTTAAATGTTTGACTCAAAAATGAAAAATAAGGTTGTTTATGTGCATCCAAATTTGAAATAGGTTTGTTCCCTCGTGTTTACATGTAAATAAACCTTTCGTGACATCAGAAAAACAATAACTTTCAATTTCAGCATTAGAGATTAAATTAAAATATGAATCATGTAAAGGAAGAAGGGCACCGAGATGTTACCTGCTACAAAAACAAAGCAAACAGCGGTAAATGCTCCTAAAGAAAGAATACAGGAGGGATAATTCAGACTGAAGACCAAGAAGACACCAGCAGTTCTGTCACAGGGCAGCGAGAGGTTGGCACCTCATCCACAGGTTCACACCTACAGCACATTTACACATTACAATAATACCTTATCCTATATATTCAAATGGCATATACAGTAGGAATTTGTCTATTTCTGTCTGGATTTGTAATATTTTTGCCCTTAATAAGACTAAAGGATGCACAGTCATAAAGCCTTAAAATATATTCAAGCTAACTGTGTAATAATGGGAGTATTTTCATACTCGGAGCTCATGTGTTTTAATCAACTTACCATGGAGAGCGAGCTCCATTTAATGGGCCAATTAAAATTTGTATTAAAATATGCATTAAAAACACTCTCAGCTGCTGATGAGACAGAACTGAGTCATCAAATAAAATCTGGCTGGAGTGCTACATAAATTAGATAAGACTTTGGACAGCTTTTCTACATCTCCTTGTCAACACACATAAGAATATTTAAAAACCGAGATCCAGAATTTGAGCTCTCAGTCTGACAGTGCTCCTTACATATCTGTGACACTTCTAGCTAACAAGGTGTCTATTATTACCTGGACTACCTCACCTTTCCCAGCTCTTCCTACCACTTATTAATATGACTTTTCACTGCCTGCAGGAGCTTTGGTAGAGACAAGACTGAACCATCGGCATCGTTGTCTGACAGCTCCTACAGAAATAATGCTTATCACACTGAGGACGTAAAGGTGCAGACAAAATACACCTCAGTATACTAACATGTATCATTAAAATTAAACATACACACACACACCTCTCTCATCAGCAGTATTCATATCCACAGAGAGGGTGATTAACAGTTTGCAGCACCTCTCTAAAGGTCTCCATTAATAGGTGAGACAGACAGGTAGACAGACAGATAACTGTTGTTCGCCTCAGGAAGATTACTGCACAATAGCCTCCACTTGGCATTTTGCACACAACATATTTCACAGGATTTACCACAACACTGTTGCAACAACATGCTTATTTTTTAAGAGCCCATATCAGCCCACTTTGTCACCTGGGGTCGAGACACAGAGCTACCTGCTCGGCCCACCATTACTCCACCCCTTCCTTTTTCTATTTGTCCTGTAGTTACTGTGTTTTATTTATTAATTTTCTCATCTTGTGCCACCTTCTTGTTCTCTCTCTTTACCTTCACACACCAACATACATACACCCCATTTTCATCACAATCCACTCATATCCTGCCTGCACCTATTTGACAATGGTAATTGTTTTACCATATATGTATATTTTTGTATAATTATTTGCACTGCGTCTACACAGAAAATGTAAAATGTACATTATTGTAAATCTATACAATTCCAATATTTTTCTTCTATCTACAAATGTACAGGTATAGAGCCACACTTCAGATACTAACATTAACTCTTAAGCAAAGTAGCCAGATATTATATTAACTGTATTAGTGAAGACTTAGATCAGAGTCAGGCAACAGGTCCTCCAAACTGTCATTGTTACTGTTGTCAAGTTACAATACACACTTAGTTAAATAAACAAAAGTCTTGCTGGATAATGTTTGAGTGAGATTTTAGGTTATGAGGTCAGTCAGCAAATTCTCATCCATTGATAAATTATGAAATGGTTATTGAATAATTAAGCCATGTGGTACGACCCATTCTTGTACACTGATGCAATTGAACAAACATACAATGTGAGGAAGGGAGGTAAACACATGGGAAAGGAGTGGGAAGCAGAATTACCAATACAACGTACACATTAACACACACACACACACACACACACACACACACACACACACACACACACACACACACCACACACACACACACTTTGACACTCCTGTTGCACTTTACAGACAGGATTTAGTGGTTTTCTGTTGGAGCGCTTTGATGTCCTGCAGACAGCAGTGCCGCCCCTATCCTCCAACACACACACACACACACACACACACACACACACACACAAACACACACACACATACACGCATGCCAGACCAAATTGTCTACCTTGACCCTTAGCTCATTTGTTATTCAGACAGACAGACAGAAAGACAGACATACAGTCATTAGAAAAAAAAAATAGATGAAGTAAACTGTGAGAAATTACAAATACATTGTGGTTTTACAGAATAACCTTTTGTACTGAAACATGAGCGCTTTATTTATCCTTTGAAGGTGGCTTTACAATGGTGTAACAGCTGCTGCAACAAAAGATACAAGATCACTACACACGCATACATAAGCCTTTCTATCAGATTCACTCAATTCAGCCTGAAAGCAAGGGGGAAAACTGGATTGAGGAATTCAGGGAGACAAGAACAGGTAGAGGTAGGAAAAATACTAGAGCGGGAGAGGAGAGGATCATGAAAACAACGCCCCTTATTTCCTCTTAATGTATCCTTTCCAGGACAGGGAAATAAAGAGAAGAAAGGTATTTTCTATCTTTCTTTGTGCCACACTATTACAATAACTTAAAAACCCGTCCGTCTGTATGAATGCCTTTAGAGGACACCTGTGACAAATATACATTCTCCTTATCCTAAATTTAACTTGTATGTCTTCTCATAAACCGGTGTTATCTCTCGCATTATACTTAGAAAGTTTTTTTTTTAACATTGTTGAGCATTTGTTGCCATAAACTACCCAAGTCAGGGAGGAGTAACAATGCAAAAGAGCTCAGTGTATAGCGACTCAGTGCTGCTGTGAGACTGGGAGAACCAGAGAAAGACAGAGAGGGAAAGAAATAAAACAGAAAGAGAGAGAGAGAGAGAGAGAGAGAGAGAGAGAGAGAGAGAGAGAGAGAGAGAGAGAGAGAGAGAAAGAGAACACACCCATCCTGAAGTGAGCAAAGCAAACTTTCAAGAAGAAAGTCGCCCAGATGCCACGCGTGGGAGGCAGCTCTTATTTATTTATTTCTGTTTATCTGGTTGTCAGTAATTTATTCCGAATGCGCTGTTTAAAATACTCCTTCTCCCTCTGTCTCTCCATTGCTTCCCCACAGATTAGAGGGGGGCTGCGACAGGGATGCGAATCCCCCTCTCCTATATTGTCTAACAAATATCTAAAAGGGGAGGCAGAGAGCACAGCGGCTCTTGTTCTTTCTCAAGCGCTGAGCTGAGACAAAGAGGTGTGGTAGGATTTGTTGCTGTGTGCTTGCACCTGCTTAACAGTCGGAGATTGGTTCCTTGCGCAGTGGGTCTCAATACAAGCAAAAGCAAACAGGGGCACGCACACAAACAGATGCGCACACACGAATGTGCACGTGCATGCGCGCAAACCCGTGCAAACAGCACTCTCACCACAGGTTTAATTTGCAAAGATTAAAGTCTGCAATGTGTTCAGTGTCACACCAACACACAAATGCATGTACACACACACACACACACACACACACACACACACGTAAAAACAACTGGGAGTTTGAATGCTTGGCTAAGTGTTGTTGTGGCCTGGAGCATACAGCCTGCTGTTTCTGCATCTCTCTCTCTCTCTTTCTATCTCTCTTTCTCTCGTACACACACACACACACACACACACACACACACACACACACACACACACACACACAATGAATGATGACATGACACAAAGCCTGATGAAATGATATGTAGGAGCCCCTTCAGAGCACAGGGCTCACCTAACACACACACACACATACACACACACTCAAACAAATGAAATCTCATCATATTCAGATAAAGAAGAAAGGATTACCCGCGGCTGATTGCTGGATGAGAACATGTAGGAAGGGAATTGAATCCTCATTCAGTCGGTGTGTGTGTGTGATTTTTACCATCTTTCTTTGACCTCTCTGTGACTTACTTCCCATTTAACGCAAATGGACCAGTTTTTCCATTTAAAGATTTTTTTTAAGCAAGATAACAAATGTAATTTTGGGGCATTTGGTATGACGTGTGTACAGCATACTGTGCGTGTGATGTGATACCTGAGCTCTAAAATAACTTTAAAAGTCAGCAGTTTACCTGACACTCAGAGAGTGTATCTAACTGTGTGAGTCACCAACACTTACTATGTTCATGAGGGTGAGCAGGTACTTCTGTACATGCTCCTTTCCGTGAAACTGGACCACAGAGTCGTCGACACCCAACAGCACCTCAATGTTGTAGGCCCTGTCCAGGCTCTGTCTGCGCATTCGCCCCGCTCGCGTGTGATTGATGCTCTGCTCCACACCGCGATACAGGGACTCCAGGTCCATCAGACCACCGAGATCAGCACCTGGAGATAGAAATACACACACAAGTTTTGCTATGAACATTTGCAATGGAAGTTTTTAAGGTATAATGATGAATTATTGATGAAATGTTGGTAAACAAATCTAATTAAACAGCATACAACTAATTCTCTCTGTGTAATTCTCTACAGAGAGAGTGTATTTTAATAACATAAGCATGTAATCTGTGATGAACTGCAACCAGCCAAGCTTGGACAAGCAAAGGGTCAACCAGCATTATTTAGTGGATTTAACCTGAATTATCTGTAGTCACAGATTAATATTTTAATGAGCTAAACTCAAAGACTCTAAATCATACAGTCTCGGTAGATCTGTACCATGTGGCATTTTTTATTGGAAAGAAACAACTCACAAAGGAACTTTAACATGTATCTATAAAAAAGCAGAGTTAAGTGTATCCTGACAATTACCAAACATAGGTCATATTGTTGTGCATTGTTCTCTTTCTTTACCATTACCTCACTGAGCAGAAATGTCTTGTTAATCTGTCTGCAAGTGTTTGCATTCTTCCAAATCTGCTCAGTTTGTGGGAGCCTCCACATGTCTGCCTCTGTGTATGGCGTTACGCTATTGTGAACACTTTTGTTGTGTGCTTAGAGTGTGCGTGTGTCGCACATTCACATCCATATGCACATGTGTACTTATTGGAGCGCTTGCATGTTGATGTCTGTGCGTCTGTCTTCTGTTTGCTTTCCAAGACACCAGTTGACAGAACTGAGCATGTGTGTCCCTTGTAACCGGTGGTAACGGTGCGGCTATCCTACACAGATCCTCTCCTAATCAACCAAATATTTCTACTCCCATCTGAATAAAAGCAGCAGATGGTGCTTGCTAAACACATGGATTAAGACAGCTCCCTCACACAGGGGCTGCCCACCCTGCTCTTTTCTTGGCTTGCTACATGCTGGAAAAAATGCAAATTACACTAGAAACTCAATTTGAGGTTATTCTATCGGAGAGTGTGCAAACTACAGCAGCCCTGGTTTGTTCGGATCACTTATCACTTCTCTGGTTTTGCCTACACAGGTATGTCACGCAGCATGTTGTTATATTATTTGGACATTTTTGGATAAACTGCAGGCCTCACTTTTAAATGACTGTTTAAAGTTTAAATGTCTAGTCTGATCCATCCTGTTTCTTTCTTTCTTTTCTTGGAAAATGGACGGAGTCAGTGAGGATACAGAAGATAAATTGTCCTGTCTCAAGAGCCAAGGCCATCTTTCCCTCACTCGCTGTCCTCCCTCATCATTCCCCCGTCTCCCTCTCATCCTCCTGGTATGTAGACACAGCGTTGCTTTGCTCGTATGGAAGCCATGGAGGGACAAGTCATGCAGTCTTGAACATGTGGTCTCAGTGGATTCAACAAAGCACTATCCTCCCTAACTTCAGCCAAGGACAGGCCAGCTCATGGAGCGGTGTGTGTGCAAGTGTGTGTGCAGGTGCTGGTGTGTGAGCACTGTGTGGACAAACATTTCCAATTGGGCTATAAATCACTGTTCCAACAGGAGCTTTAATTTAGTTGAAGCTTGGGTGCTGGGCCGACTAACTGTAACAGATATGCTGCTTTTGACTGCTTTTGCTGCTTTATTTAGCAGTGCTGGGTGATGAGTTGATCAACACGTGGCATGAGGGGACAGTTGGAGCGCTAGTGTTTTGACACATGCGATTAGAAGAAGTGTTGAGTGGAGGGAAAAGAACAAGATGCAAGAGGAAGATACAGGGAAGATAAGGGGAGAGAAAGAGAGATCTGCCACCTTGTCTCCCAATCAGCAAGGGGCATCCCGCTTTCCCACTCCCTCTTATGCAACGTTTCCAAGGCAACGGGCTCATGGGTAAAACAACGACCGCGTGGCTAATATTGGCTCCTGAGTCGCTATAGCAGAATGAATCTGGAAGTCTGAATATGATCCCATATCTGCCCACATTCCAGTGAGAGAGAGAGAGAAACAGGAGAAAGGGGGGCACAGATGAAGACTAATATAGAGAAAGAAAAGAGACTATAAGAGGAGAATTTAAAGATTTTTGCAGCACGTACTTCTGTTTCATAGCTCATCTCTCTCTCTCTCTCTCTCTGTCTCTCTCTCTCTCTCTCTCTCTCTCTCACACACACACACACACACACACACACACACACACACTGAACATTTCTTCTCCTTGTTAGTAAGTGGAAGCTGGATTAAAAGCAGTGTACTTCACAGCAACCCTTGGCTCTTCCTAGTTATAGCTGCCTTTAACGAGCCTGATGTCATAACCACACCATCTGCTTTTAAAGACAGGTCCAGATATTTTTACCTTTTGCTTATGTAATGTTGAGACAAAACACAGAAACAAACACTATTGTGTTCTCACTTTTAACTCTGCGCCTTCGCAAAATTGCATTGCCTTGAAAACTGCGAATGAGACAATCCGGGGACATTGCATAACACGGGGCCACAGCTGTATGCTAACTGGAAGGAATAAGGTAGACATAACTCAAAGTGACACTGGCAGAGTGAGGAACAAGATGCGACTAAACCAAAGGTTGCAAGGGGCTCGAACAGGTTGTGAGCTCTAACTATTTAAACCTCTCCGTTTCATTGCACCTCTGTCCTTGCTTACACTCTGCTAGAACACTATTTTTCTCTCGCCTCAGCTGTTTTGGAGCAAGTTTTTCAGAGAAAACTGTGGAGGAATAAGGTGCAAGAGAGATTGAGGGAGGCGATGAGGGAGGTGAGAGGTAGAGCTGAGGGGTGTGATGGATGAGAGAGAGAGATGAGAAGAGACCAGAAGGACCTTGGGTGTTGTGAGTTCCGCTTCAAGCTATAGCAGTGATAGAGAATATCGCTCTCTTGTAGAGCATCCGAGTCTGTCTGTGTGACTGCGGCCGAAGCATCAGGGTGCGCTGGCTTGTTTCACACAGCTTACATTAGCCTCTGAAACCTAACTGTTATCACTCTCAGCTTACAGATGGGGGATTGATCATAACAACGTTCACTTTTACCTTCTTTCTTGCTTTCTTACTCCTCCTACACCTTTTACCTGCATGCATACACAACCCTTCATGCCCCCTCCTAGGTAAAACTTTCCTTCCTTTTCCTGTCCTACCCACCCATTCCCAATCCTCATCTGCATTTTAACGCTCCCATATGTATCCCTATATACGCTGCATCCCCCTCCTCCTCCACCTCCTC
Source organism: Dicentrarchus labrax (assembly GCF_905237075.1). Lineage (NCBI taxonomy): Eukaryota > Metazoa > Chordata > Actinopteri > Moronidae > Dicentrarchus > Dicentrarchus labrax. Next base: position 11,858,724 of record NW_026136713.1, on the reverse strand, counting down.
ACCCACGCCGCCCCTCTCTCTGACAGTTTTCTCATTCAGGTGGGGTATAGAGCACGGCCTTATTAGGAGACAAAGGTTCTTTGTCTTTCAACCTTTGCGAAATGTCAAGAATGTCTGGTTGCCCGCTAAATACGAGGTGGGGCGAAAAGGGGTGGTCAAGAGAGTAAGGAGAGACTATAAGCCACAACAAGAGAGAGAGAGAGAGAGAGAGAGAGAGAGAGAGAGAGAGAGAGAGAGAGAGAGAGAGAATGGGGATGATAATTCAGGTCAAACCACATCTTACTACTGAGCAGCAGTCTTTGGTTTAAGGTGACTGTTTGGCAGTCAGGTGTGGCACATCGCTCTGCTCTGCATTCAGGAGCGCTACTGTATAATGACTGGCTTTGACCTTATGGTGATCAAGGTAGGTGTAGGTTTGGATGAGTTTGCACGTTACAGTAAGTGTGTTTCATGGACCTCCAGTCAGTCTTGTAGTACTTGAGATCAGTCTTTGTCTCAGGACGGGTCTCAAGTTGAAGACCACTTTGAAGGTCTTGGTCTCATCTCAGCAACCTATTCACCATTTTTACTTGGTCTAAGGATTTTATTTCAAGACCTGTCAAGACCACAACTGCAGGGATATCACCAAAATGTGAATGTCATTACTGTGATTGGATGAAAACTTCCTGCTTTAAATGCAACCAATAACTTAGTTGCAGAATTTTTTGTTCTGAAAAGAGATGTCAAACTTAGTTGGCACATAAAGAAAGGTAAGCTAAGGGTAAGTGATACTTGCTAAGCTAGCTTGCTAACATTATCAATCTGCCTCTGTACCAAAATCTTTTCACCCATCACCCAGAGATACATAGATAGAGATAGATAGATACTTTATTTATCCCAACGTAAATTCAAGTATCCAGTAGCATAAGAAACATACATACATTAAACATACATTAAACCTATATTAAAATAATATTAAAAATTTAAATAAAATTAACTTATAACACAGTAGCCACAGTAAACAGTGCAAAACAGTAAACAGTGCAAATGGAAGTAAACAGTGCAAATGGAGGTAGAAATTGTCCTATTGTCTATTGTCCTCCCTGCCTTGATTAGGAGCTGTTGTACAGTCTGATGGTCAGGGGGACGAAAGAGTTTTTAAGTCTGTTGGTGGAGCTGGATTGGGACAGATGCCAATATTAGTTTACATATTAGTGACCTTTGTATACTATCTGGTCCCGGTTTTGACTCTCACCCTGTCTAGGTCATGAATTGGCCTCAGTTTATGTGGTCTTGACAACTCAGCCACCAACACAGCAAAATAACTGCCATGTATTTGTGACAAAGAGCTTTGTGAATTATGTAGCAAAGTAAAAAAATAAAATAAACAGCAGACATAGAAAATAAACAAGATACAAGCTCAACTAAAGTCATCACAGGCAGGTAGAGGACGATATTTGAGAATGGTCAGAAGGTGTGTGGAGGCGAGTAAGTAAGAGCAATACTATAAATGAGACTGTTTACTGAGACTGATTATTTGCTGTATTGGTTGCAGAGATGTGGAAATTATTTGTTTCAGTTCTCATAGTGAAAAAGCTACCTGTTATGAAATAGTCATTTAATTATTGTATTAATAACATGACATTTAGTTGTGTACTCAAGTGACTTTGATGGTGTCTGCCTACACACAGTCTTCCCTCAGGAGTGAATTAAATCTTAAGTTATGTATTTTGGTTATTTTTCTGAGACAGTCCTTACTTATGAGTGGTAGCAGGTAGGGTGGTTGGTGTGGGGATGGTGAACTCAGCGGTGCTTAGCCGAGTTCAAGGCAGTCTTTCCACAGGGAGGCACAGTTAACCACACACGTGAACTAATTTACTTACAGACACGTCTTGGTCACATAGCTCAGGGCATAGACAGTTTGTCTCCCTGGTGACAGCTTTATGGGATGTCATGGTGACAAGTGGCTCGGACAGCGGACTTTTAACGCTGCTGCTAGCATCTGGGCAGGTAGCTATATGCCATGCTGTCCCACACAATGTCCCCATACTGAATGCTCATTATTTCTAAGCTGCCGTATGACAGCTGTAAAGGCTACAGAGTGTGGAACACATAGTGAACTATGCTTCCCATAATCATACTGCTGTTAATTATTTAGATTGGCACATTTTTACATGGACAGCTCCCTGAAGACCATAATAATTATTCAAACATCAAGCACTGAACTTTGCCCATTTATTAATAAACGCTTTAGGTTAGGGCTGTTTATTTTTAACTGTGATTTCTATAATGCTGATGAGATGTTTTGAGTGGTCGAGCCTCTGCTGTGAGTTTCATGTCCAAAGATCCATAATATTGTGGCTGATGCATTATATCCATCTATGCTCCCTGAAGTGGAGTAGAAGACCATTTTTAATATTGCATGAAGCAGCCTTTATAATCAGCAGGCGAGAGGGCCACCTATCCTCGTCGCTGCTCCGTGTCTGTAAGGATTTCTGGTGGTTCAGGAGACAAGGCAACCTTTAGCTCTCCCCTCTTACATAACTGTCTGTCTGTCAGAAACGCACAGGGCTTTTGGCTGCTCGGGAGGTGCTGTGGTGCACACCGATTCCACCAGTGCCCTGCTGTACCATGGTTTCATTAGCCGAGCAGAGCTATTTCTTTATAAAGTCTACAGTGTATGCACTGTTACCTATACACATCACATTATGCAAGGCCACAAAATCAAATACCCTCCACTGTGGTTTGAAACTGACAGAATTCACACTCATGATGGCACATGTTGTCACAAATGAGCCTAAATTGAGTGGCGATATTTCTCACAAGCTGCAAGGAGCCTGGTGAGTGCGTCTTGTTACATCGATAATTACAGCAAAGAAGAACAGCCCATGTAAACATCACAAACACATCTCAAAACATAGTAATCCAATCATTGCCTTCCACAGAGACAATATTGTTGGCAAAGATCAATCATGTCCCCAAACTCTCTCTCTCCTCACTCTCTGGTTGGATCTACAGAGCTCGATGTAAACTGGAGAGCCTTAGTGTCCAATAAGACAGCAAAGCCAGGCTGATATAGGGCTTACTGCAGGTCTCATCCAGTCTGAAACTGACCTGTCTGAGTGCCTGTCTGCCTGTCCTTTCCCGTGTCTGTCTACATCTGCCTCAGAAAGCCAGACATTTATAAAGGTCTCTTATGAAATCAAAAAGTACGAAAACATCTCCAGCTATGGCAGGGCGGGGAAGATAAACACATAACAGCACCACTATGCAGACCAAAGCGTACGCAGACAAGGCACATTCTTCATCTACATCTCTTAATACAGTCTTATCAAGCTCCACTGCCTGTCTACTTTAAGAAAACTTGCACAGCTATAGCTCAATCTTGCTGGGAAACGTTGTGTACATCGAGAGGGAGATAAAGAGAGAGAGGCTGACAGTGAAGCGCAAGGTCCGGCTCCCAGAGTACCTATAAATCTCAGCAGAGACAGCCTCCTGCTGGCTTGAAGGGTTTGTGGCCCCCTTGCCACCTCTCTCCCCAACCCTGCAACCCCTCTCTGCCTGTCACCTCTTCTTCTGTAACATCATCCTCTAATCTTACAGTATATATCAACCCTGTCTTCTAAAAATATGTTCATATACGGCTCATTTTTGTCAGCAAATATGTTTGTAGGAAACATAATGCTGCCTGGATTATATTTTTATCAACATAAAGAGGACATGTTTATATTGAAGGTACCTGCAACACCGTAAGTATAATTTCCCTGTAATATTTGCTCCTGCAACTAAAGCATGATGGACGTTTTTATGGTTATGTTTGGGCAACTCAAAAGATTGTGGCCTTGGTAAACCTTGTGAACCCTACACTTTTTATGACTTCTTTTATTTATAGGCATTTGAGATTCCTTTGTATGTGAGTGGTACTATGCATATTCTAGGACAGTTTCTATGAGGAGAAAAAGTTCTAATTTAAAATGTAAACACAACACTGACATATTATCACCTTAAAAGGCATACAGTGGCTTATTTACAAATCCAGCAGACACAGAGCAACATTAGCATTCATTCTCCTTTTAGCTCAGTTTTTGTTGTTTGTCTGATGTCTGGTGCTGGGCGGGTAGTGTGGGTTTATCAAAGCTTTTGGTTGCTAATTCTCTGTGGGTACAACACTTCAAGTGATCCCTTTCAAATTACACATAGCCATCCATTGTTAATATAAAAATATTGATTATAGTGACGTCCTGAGCTTATGTACATCCAACAACTCAACCTGACCTCTACCTCACCACCTCCCTAACTGGACTGGACAACCATTCCCAATCAAAGCAATCCAGACATCAATTGTATTTGGCATAGCAAACTTGAAGTATATAATTTTTAGACTCAGGATTGTCTACATCCATACTTTTATCTCTTACTTCTACTGCTACCTCGTCACCTCTGCCCTCTAGCATATTCCAAATTGCTCTAACTGGCTCATCAGGCTGCAAGGGGTTGACAAGTATGCCACTGATTGGCTGTGAGATGGACTGCATTTTCACTATTCTTTGACTGGGCTGTAACAATGTAAATATGTTTTGAGATCTTATGTAAAGATTCTTCTGTCCTCCCTGCTCGTATCCTCATTTCTCCTTCTTTCACCCATAGCCCCAGGAAATGTCCTGTCCTGTCCTTTCCTGGCTGTGAAGTACTCAAAGAACAGCCAACGCCAGCCACCTGAGACACCCAGCACCACAGTTATTATGACAGGCCAGCCAGCCAAACATCTGTCAACCTGAGCACTGTAGGGATGGAGGGAGTGGAGGAGGCGATGTAGGAGGAGGAGAGGGGGGGGGGCATAAGAGGAGAAAAATAAAAGTGGAAAAGGAGAGGCATGACAGAGACCAGATTAAAAAAAGCAATGGAGGTGAGACAGGGGAGAGGTAATAATGAGATGGCTGAATTGGGCATTGGGTTCAAACCATCCTGTGACTATTGAAAGAAAACACTGATTCCCTTTTCATTTTGTGAAAAGCCCCAGAATCTTTATTTTTTTAATTAGCACCATTTGGCAGCTCGTGAAGTCAGCTGGTTTGTAAAAGTTTACTGACAATCAAACAGACTATTAACACACTATAAACAAGACTTGTGTCATGCTAAAATACACTTGGGCAATGTGCAAATGGCATTGCCCTGGTGTTAATGCTTCAAATGGCCAACTTGCAGTGAAACAGAGGTGTCAGACAAGGTGTGCCAACAGTCTAGTCACTGCTTCCCTTTAAGTTTATTTATATATCTACATCCTTCTGTCTTTCTGTGTCCTGTTAACACCTGGATGTTTTGACAAGACAACCACAGGTGGGCCAGTAAATACTTGTCCCATAGGCAAAGAAGGTGGGAACAGCCAAATAAAACAAGCTACTACAACAGCTCACCTGTGTGAATGGCCAACATAAATACCAAATGACTGAGCAGGTTACAGGTGTCTCAGTCTAGAAAACCTGCTGACAAACGACCACCTGCAAGTTTTCCTTCAAGTATCCTGCTCTCTTTACAGTCCTCTCCTCTCCTGCTTCCTTCATTTCCTCTTTTATTCATTAAATGTACCTTAGAAAGTGCTTTTGAAAGGGTAGATATGGCGTAAGAGTGGGTGAGAGGAAGAAAAAGTCTATCTAAAGGTGTGAGACAATATGTATGCAAATGTTCTCTTCGAGCCGCTCACCAGCAGAGCCGAGCTTGCCTGCCATAGGGCGGCAGGATGAGGATTTATCATCCAATATCACCTCATCATAAATGATAATGATAAACACATAAGCCAGGCTGTAACACAGTTATACACCATCTCTAACCTAGCTACATAAACAGGGTAGTAAATCAGCAGAGATATTGTGATATTTTAATCAATTAAAGCATGGAGTACTTGAATACACCAAAGACTTGGACACAGGGAGTTGAATAAATATAAAAGTGTTTTGGCATTTAAAAACTGGCATGCTCTCACACCAAGAGTTATTACTGCCTAGTCGGCCCACAAACACACAGACGGAGTTCTTTTCAATTGCACAGTGCTCGAGCCAGATGGGAGAGAATTAATAAGGCACTACAGTGTATCGGTGTTACTAAATTGGCGGTGTTTCATAACAAAGTCTTTCAGAGCAGTTATCAATTAGAAACAATTAAAAGAGCCATTCATCATTCTTACAAAGCCGGCTCCGTACAGGGAGCAGCGCTGACAGTGAAGCTGATAAAATGTAATCAAAACCATAATCAGCTAACACTCTTTAATAGAGGCTAATGTTGACAGAGCTGAGGTATGTTTATGTAAAGATCACACCTCCAACTAGCTCCACTGGACAGAAACACTGTGCATGTCTATCAAACAAACACATGGCCACAGAAGCTAAATCTGTGCAGAAAAAGTGACAACAGGGGAGAAAAACAGGACAAGAACAGGTTTAAAGTCAAGCTGTGAAGAAGCTTCAAAACATGCTAGAGAAATCACACAAACAAGTCCATCCTTAGGCCCTTGGCAATCATCAGTACGGCATGTGTCTGCTTGACTTCGAAGCCATGTGCTGGTCTATCTGTGTGCAATTTGTTGATTGACATACAGTTTCCTGCATCAGCTCTTTCCTGGAAAACCCTCGCCAAGGCTTCCCATATTAATGCCCAGTTTATCAGTGCTTTGTTGGTAACCAAGAAAGATAGGATCTTAATGCAAAGATGCACTGGGGGAAAGCACGCCCTTTCCCCCAGTACGACATATCTCTGCACATATGGCACAGGGTGAGGCTACAACCCCCCTCACCTCCCAGGCATATGGCTAATCAGTGCAGCCTCTTCCGTGCAAAAGTAACTTTATACTTGTGTAGGGGGGATAGGGGAGCTACCAACGCGGCCTCCCTGTCTCTCTATCCTAATGAAGCTCCCAGGTAATCAAATCACTGTACACACAGGCAGATGGCCAATAAGGGAACAACCACCGGGGCTCTCTGATGGTATCACAACAAAGTTTTTAAACTTACTAGTGAGTCGTTTTTCCTCTCTGCATCTATTTAGCATTAACCAAAACTGACTGAACATGTGGCTACATGAGTTTAAAATGCTTAATGTGTCATTTATTTCTGTGTGGTCTTTACAGCTCTTTTATTAATGAAGTTTGAAACTGAGACGGAAGAGAAAACACAGAAGATATGGCTGAAGATGCACTTTCATTTTCTGGACTGGAAGTAAAGTTGCAAAGTAGGAAGAGTTATTTCAGGCATTCATTGTTTCCCGGAAGTTAAAGTCCCGTTCATTCTCTGCATAGACTAGGCCCCTTAAAGTGGTGCCAAGCCATTGCACGACCCAAATGACCAGAGGAAAAAATGTAAAATGAAAATTAAATAGACCTCTGTGAAAGACAACATTCAGATTTTAAACAAAATACAAATACTGATGTAACTAATAAGATCACCACCTGCTGCATTACATGACAATAATTGCAAGTCAAAATGTCTGATGCTATAGGAACACTATCAAGTAACAAAAGTACAATATGGACAGACTTGACAGGGTAGAAAAGAAAAGAGCTGTGGTGTCTGTCCAATCCAAAACATGTTCACTGCCTGAATTTCCTGTTTCTAAAGGCCAGCATAACAGGTGGTTTGACTCCCATCACACCAATCAGTACAACCTCAACAGCTGGAATGACCCACATCCTTCCCCAAAGTTTTGTCAAATTGAAAACTGCATGATGGACAGACAGTTATCACGTTGATCCATGGGGGATTGTGGGGGACAAAAGATATAAGTTGATTCTGAAAACTGTAACTATTTTGTATGGATAGGTTTGACGAAGGACACTCTTTCCTGCTTTATCTTAGGATACAACTCATATTTACACTAATCCCATTCATAGCAATAATCCTCTCCATAATTGTAGGATTCACCATACAGACAACTTACTTGCAACTATACAGAAGACAGGCTCGGGGGGCTTGACAGGCTGCTGTATGTCCTCCAGCTACATTTAATAAAGAGAGGTTATTATAAAGGAATATTTTTTCCTGCTCTCCCAATCTAGGAACTGGCAGTAAGACCTGTCTCATTCTCTTCGCTCTGCAGAGCAAGTAATACCCACTAATCCTAGACACAGAAAGAGGCTGTGGGGATGAGAGAGAGGGAGAGAGAGAGAGAGAGGGCAAGAGCTAATGTCATTATTTACACTTTTTATGTTAAGTTCTTTCTTCAACCATTCACACCCTCACCCTTAGACCCCATTATGTTGGTCTGTGGGTGTGAGACAAAGTGCATGTGTGTGTGTGTGTGTGTGTGTGTGTGTGTGTGTGTGTGTGTGTGTGTGTATGTGTGTGTGTGTGTGTAGGTGTGTGTGTGTGTGTTGTCACCAGAGCATGCCCAGTGTGGAGGACTAGACACAGACCAAAGAGTCGCAATCCCCAACAGTGTTCATTTAGAAGGGTTCATGCTGGCAGTGCGGACACACACACACACACACACACACACACACACACACACACACACACACACACACACACACACACACACACACAGACAGACAGACAGACAGACACAGGAAGCTCCCAGGCTCATCCTATCCAGTGTGATGTAATGAGATATCTGCCGTTTCCCATTCGAGCCTCTTCATCCTCCACAGAACAAAAACAACTGATGGAGAAGTGAGGAGAAAAAAAGAGAAAAGCAGAGGAGAGGACGGGAAAAGAGGAGAAGGTGCAAAATCAGATTCCTCTGTTTCGGTCTTCTTCCCCCTCTCTGTTTAAGGGAGTAATATGTCTCCATCTCTGTCTATCCTATTGTAATGGAGTAGGTCTCACAACGCTGCCTGAGGAAATTGCCTTATAGTCCCTCTGCCCCTCTTCTATATGTGGACACACACACACACACACACACACACACACACACACACACACACACACACACACACTCACTAAAACAGACCACACACACACACTCTCATGGCAGTGGCCCCAGTGACACTGCTTAAATATTAATGACCTGGTTCTCTCTCATTAATAATAGCTGCAGCGCTGATTACTCTGTGAATACCACTGTGTGTGTGTGTGTGTGTGTGTGTGTGTGTGTGTGTGTGTGTGCGTGTTGACGTGTCCGTACACATATGGAAGTGTGCCTACTCACAATGTAAGAGCCAAGTATTTGTTCTGCCTGTCACTGGCATATTACACCGTGAATCACTCCAAAAGGATTACTGACATTGCATTACTGAGGTAAATTAAATAACATTGAATTACATAACAGTGAGAATGTTAAAGGTTAATATATGGTGATAAATGCATTGTCAGTTAATGTCAGTGTGTGTGTTTCTGTGTGTGACAGAGAAAGGAAGAGAAGTGGGTACGGAGGGTGTATGGATAATATGAGCATTAACTATACACACATGAAAAAGAATTAAACATGGCTAAGCAACACACACACACATAGATACAAATGCATGGACTTACAAATACACAGACGGGCATTCGCTCAGTTAAGCCATGCATGAGGCGTGTGAGATGCCACTGGCTTAAGGCATCTTAGTACTAGACACAACACACACACACACTAGGGCCAACAAAAAGCATGAGTAGACATCAGTATCCATTGGGTTGTAATGGAGAACTTTGCGTCCCCCTGCTAAGAATAGCAATACTGTAGTTAGCCATGAAAGAGGAGAGAAAGGGAGGCTGCGGGTAGAAAGAGGAGTGTTATATGATGAGCTGTGTGTCCTTTAGTAATGATGAATCAGCGAATTACAGTAGCACACGTGGGAAATAGAAAGCAATCCAAAATAAGGTAGTCACTAATTTCAAAATTCAACTGGCACTGACTTAAAACTTATGGTCATATTTTAAGTTAAATTATTTGCTTGTTACAGTAAGTATTTGCTTAAGATGCCTTGGGACTGGACAGTATATCAGCTGCTCTTCTTGCAGCTGTATATGTGTATATCTGTTCTGTGTTTGCGTTTATGTTGTTGTGTGTGCATATGCACACTGCTGCATATGTGTGTGCTGTTATGTGGCCAAGGAACCTACAAAAGTCCCGTTTCCCTGATGAATTACATTGTACTGAATAGAGACAGGGAAGGAGAGGGAAGAAAAGAAAGAACACAGAGAGAGAGAAAGAGAAAAGGTAATCAGTGTTTCTTTAGATTGTAATGCAGTTACAGGGTAACTGAACACACTGTTAAGGAATTGAAAAGAAGCAGTCGTCCCCAATCTTTTATCACTTACTCACATTTACAAAAATACATCTCTACGACCCAAGCAGCATACGCTTCATTATCCTGCTATTGTCCATCGTACACCTCCTCCACACTTCAAGCCAGTCAGACTTCAGTTCCCGATGAGCCCTCAACTCACCGATCACCCGCCCCGGGTCTCTCTGGCCCTGGCTGCGGTTACCTGCGTTGTCTGGCCATGGCTAATGGAAATCATCTTATTAGCGCCGTGCTAACGTCTGCTCTGGATTCCTGGGACACTCCGGCCGCCCCTATTTTAATTGGCTGACTATTAATATTTCATTCGTTCAAATACACACATCACCTTTCCCTGCGCTGACTCTGACCCCGTGGCTGGCTTCTCAGTATGTCAGACGGGGAATATAGGTGTTGGAAAATTCTTTTCACAGACTGACCCGCCACAATATTGCTTTGGATGTTCTTTGTGTCAGAGGATGGTTAAGGTATGTTCTTCCTGGACTCATTTTGAGTTTGTCTGAGGTGCTATTTGGATAAGGATACATATGGACACAAGGCACGATCTTTAAACAACAAACAAGTTAATAGAAATTCCGAACGCAACAAACTTTAAAGTAAGATGTGGATTCACTGCGAACTAGCTGTAAAAATTGCAGGTGAGCACGCATGCACACATACCAGCACACATGCACACACACACCTGGCAGCCCCGGGGCTACCTCCAGGACAGAATGGGTGATGGAGCTGAAGGAAGGAAAGGAAAACACAAGAGGTGGAATAAGTAAGGGAGGGAGATATAAAAAGGTAGGAGAAAGAGAACCGATGCAACAAACTGACTTTTTTTTAATGCACTTCATTTGGTCGCTAATTTAGAAGTTGTGTTATCATAAAGTCATTACGACGAACTATTATTTTATTATGCTGGTTTTGTGGCTTATTTAGTGTAATAACAGCAATAATAGACTCTTTTATCATGTAATAGCAGAGTTATGCATCTTCAGGGATCATACAGGCGTCTTCTGTCATGATCAAGGAGCCGTAGAGACTCGGATGTGCACTCACAGTCTAAGTTTATAGAGAAGCAGGCCTTTTCATTTTCACTCTTGAAATGTCCAGCACAACAAAAGCTGCTGAAGGTTAAATGTGATCTGCTACTTTTTATTGTAAAAGTTTGCAAGCTGAATTACAATTTCTTCCCAAGGTGACTACAAAGGGAAATAATTTTGCTCTGAAAATGCCACAATAAACTGGAGATATCAGCGTGATCACCGTGTCACTTTTAAAGGGGAACTGTTTGCAGTTCTTGGGGAAAAAAAACAAAACATTATATAAAGTGTTATGTCAGATAAATTGCCTTAAGTGATGTCACTTGAGTCAACGTCAGTTGTTCACAAAAACTGCGTTGCTAAGAAGAGAGAAAGAAGTGAGCTTTTTTTGGAAGAGGAGGTTGCACTTGAACAATGGACTTCAGTGAGGTGCTAAATATATAATAGTATATAATTAATCAGATTGAAACCCCATAACATACAATATCATTGATTCAGTAGCCTATTAAGACCATACACTAGATGGCAATAAAGATACATCTGAATAAACCGTATTCCTTTGTCATTGTAGGAAGTTAGATTATTCTGCTTGGAGAACATGCCAGTGTCTCTTGAGTGTAATTTTTATTTAGGCACAATAATTTTATTCAGTCGAGAAACACCCGGCTCATGTATTAGATGGGAGATCAGAGCAAGAGGTGTTGTTGGCACGTTGTACGGCATTCTGAATAGAGCTGGAGGCATAACCTCTTTTCTTGAAGTGGCCATGATGGGTTTTTTTTTTTTTCACAGTAAAAATCTTTAAGAGCTGGACAGTTGCATTTGAGCTTTAAAAACGGACCGACTAGGATATTATCTTTTAGATGTTTGAGATGATTGCTAGCAGCATGCAATATTAAATTGCGCTACATATCTTTACGGTAGATAGAAGTAAGAATGGCTCCAGTTTCATCTTTGTGTATGGTTAAATCCAAGTAATTGATTTTGTTAGTGCTGTATTCACAGGTGAATTTCAGGAAACTTGAGCTGCTGTTAAGATATGACACAAAATTCATCAATTCCCACTGTGCCACCTCCAAAAATAACCGTCATGCTGCCAATGAACAGTTTTATCTGTGAGTGATATGGGTTGTTATTGGGGGCATTGGTCCCATTTCCCCATGACCAGTCCAGTCACAGATGGTGCTGTTGATGTTCACAATGTGGTCCCAGCCAGTTGGATTAATATTGCATGTAGTTGTGACTCAGAACAAGGTGGAGCCATTCTAATAAGAAAGCATTAGGAGGACTTTGTGTTTCTTTATGTAATAGGTTGCATAGTTCAAAGCATTTTCATTGGGAATGCAACATCAAGGGAAACCAGTATTGTGTTCTGCTTCAGGTGCAATCACTCAATTAAGTAAATGTTTGTGTCTCCAAGATAGGAGGGTAAAAACTTTTTTTTTAAAAAGTTTTTAAAAAGAAATCAACATAATGTGATAATGGTTCAGTAACAGAGCCTCTTCTCAAGACTATTGGCCGGAGAGGGGATTTAGTAGGATGTTTGTGGATTTTTGGAAGAATATAAATAATGGGGGTAACTGGTTAGTCAGATAAGCATGCTCCTTTGTTGTGATTCAGTTTGATTGAAGTGCAACTTTCAATAGATGACACAAACACAGGATTTAAGTAGGTTGAGGGAAAAAATCATGACTTTGGCAAAAAAGGAGTTGTCCATGTATGTTTTCATCCTCAGTGAATTTTAATGACTCCAGTGCAGTGTTTTATGTGTTTTTAATTATAGAATACAATCAATCAATCAGTTTGGGTGCTATTCTAAGGAATCATCTTACTGGAAATGCATCAAAGATGGAATATTTCTTCACACAGCACAAAAGCTACGCCGATACATTTTCTGTTATGAGGATTTACATGTACTTCGTGTGAGCTAATATGTGATTAGAGTGGAGAGAAAAATCAGCTTACTGAAATGTAAATCCCATGATCCAGTGTTTATTCATCATCACTACTGTTCTCCATATGTTGGCCCAACACTATACCTCACATGCTCATTACAATCGCAGAATTCTTATTTTGCTGGATTTTGTTGCTTTTGATTAAAAGCAGAACCAACATTTGCTTTGCAGCACCATAAGGTATACATTCACAGCTTGGGTGTGAGCCCCTAAACCTGGCAGTTTGACACGGTTAGGCACACAGGACAAAGAAAGCAAACACAGTTATTATGAGTTTCAACCCTTAGGGGAACACAATGTACTTACACAGTTTGAAAAAGTTATCAATCTGAAAATAATGTCTGCTGTTTCCTTATTACTGAAATGTGCACTATTTGGAAAAAAGGGGACAATTTAGCACATTATTTAAGACCTCTAATAGACAACAGAGTGATGATACTCAAACTTGACATAACACTAGACTTTATTTGGCAGCCATAAAGGTGAAAATTGGTGCTAGGAGGAATGTAAGTACAGGTAGGATTGTAATGTGACAGCTTCAGCAGTTAGGAGTTTGCACATACACACGTGTGTGTGAGTCATGGCTGCTCCTGCGGCCTTTAACACCCAGTCATCTGTCATCCATCAGCTCAGCTCTGCACTGCTGGCGTCTCAATCGCCTGACATAATATTGCACACACACAACACTCACTTTCTCTGTCTCTCTCCTTCTCTCTCACACACACATATATACACACAGCATTTTGACAATGTGCCACCAGCACCGAGTGTGAGTGGCACAGAAACACACACACTGTGTCCCCACAGTGTTCCCTGATTAACGAGATGGTTTGTTCTCTTCCTCAGGCCTGGACCAATCAGGCACGAGGACACAAATCTCCCCCCGCTGGTGATGCTGAAGGCCACCGGCCACTATTTATTGGCAATCTCAGCCCTGACTACCCAGACAGACAGAGCAACACGCTTGCCACAGGAAGACACAACTGTCTGTCTATGTGTGTGTTTTTCATGTGCTCCAGGCACATTTTGCAACGGGAGATAAATATTGCTGCTAATATCATGAAATAACAGTTTCAAAAAACATCACACAAATACACACAACAAAATGTACTGAGGGATCTCCTCATTTTTATATTGTGTGGGTGTGTCAATAGTGTAGAGTCATTAAAGCCACAAACCCATCAAAGCTGTGATTAAAGCAGATTAGAACTTCTCGACTGAAAAAAATAATGTCTTCTTATATCTCAACAGAATTATTCCTTATTTTCTTACCTCTCTGGACTTAATTAGCAGGATTTAGCAGGCTTGGTTTTACAGCAGCTCAGCTAAACATTAGTAATTGCCGTGTTTATCTGCTTTCAGAGTAAAAATAACCCACACAGAGAGGTTGTGACAGTGTGGCTGCTTTTACCAAAGCTGTATTCCTGTTTTGTTCGCTGAAATCTGAATACAGCTCCTCATGCAGATTCTTTTTTTTTTTTTTTTTTCTGAAAGGCCTCAATGACAGCTTTGTTGGTGAAACATTTAACAGTGTTCCCAGCAGTTATTTAAAGAAGACTTTAATTGTTTACCCCCCCTGTTTTCTCCTTTTAATGGTTTTAACATCATATTAACGGCTAAATTACAGATAGGCCTGCCATGAACTTCAACCTCTGAGGTTTCAACTGGAGCGACAAGGATTTTAAGAAGAAGGCACTTCGCCTCTCATCTCCCATATCTCTTTTTACTCCTCTTATCTGTCCTCGGCTCATTCGCTGTCCTGTTTCTGTCTTCCATCTTATTTTTCCTCCAAATAAGAGAAACCTTTGAAATCTGCTGACTACTACTGGTTTATCTCCAAAGACAACAACCTGCACATGTGGGCCACAGATACACTATAAGACAGAGTCAAAACACAACACAAACATCCCAGGTATGCATATTTATCATGCTTAACATTCCCAAGTTAAGAATATGACCTATAGTGGAGTTATGAGAAAGTCAACAACATCTACTATGCTCTAGTGATACTGATGCCATACACAAATCCAAATGCAGAGAGACGTAGTGGGAGGAAACGTGGAATAACAGGAGCCAGAACTGAACTTGGCCCGTACTGTACTGTATGTGAGTCATTCTTTGCATAGTCAGACATGCTGTGATCTCAAACCTGGCTCAAAGTCATTACAGCAGGGAGGCCAAAGGGTATTCAGGGGCAGGATGACTGGGGAAGGAGTGAGAAGATTAAAGTGTAACTTTATACTTTATAATCTTTAAGATTGTCATGAAATTGCTATTTATTTTCCAACAATAGCTATTTAATGTATTTACTTTCTGTAATTATCTCTTTATATTGACCTTATGTGTTTTAGAAAGAAGGAAGTGCTGCGACTTTGAGATGAGTCTGTTGGTGGCGGAGTCTGCCATTAAACAATGCATATCATCTATTTTTTGAGTTAGTATGCAGTTATTTTTTGATACCAACTTTTAATCCTGGTCCCAGTCTCAGTTCATCACAATATTAGTATTTAGTTTCCAAAGAAAATCAAATAATTGTTGACTCAATCAACCCATGTCAACACATTTTATCTGGTATATTTAATCCGTACCAAACCGAAGTGTAAAAACCAGACCAGACTATTTTTGTCTGGGATCAGTGACTTCTTGGAGTCTCCACTGGTTACCTGGCAACTGCTCTGAGGTAAGAAATAGTCTGGCACATAACCCCCCCGTAGAACTACAAATTGTTGTTTTTACAGGTGAGTTTTTGTACAGATTAAACAAACATGACACACCGTGTAAATTTTTGAACCTTTGAACAGACCCAGTAAAGCTGTTTCCCTCTGTTTCGAGTCTTTTTTTGCTAAGATTACTTAGCTGGCTGCTGTTGGTAGCTTCATCATTACTGAGATTCAACAGAGCACACCCAACCAAACTCAGCAGTGACGCTGGTCCGAGATGCAACAGACTTTTTAACCAGAGTGGGCAGTAAAACACTGCTTTTCATCCTGGTGTTCACTTTATCTTTAAGGTATGAGGGAGTGGAGAAGGAGAAAGAGAAGGAAGGAGGTAAAAGAAAAGAAAGTGAAGCGACAGATGGTTCAATGAAGTGGGGGGGACAGGAGGAAAAAGTCAAGGAATAAAGGTCAAAAGAAGAAAGCAAAGAGGAGAAGAGGGAGGGTTATGGGCAGGGTATGAGTAGAAGACACACACAAATACGATCACAAGCCAGAACACTGGGGTTTGTCAGCTTGATTGGGAATCATTTCAGAAATCTCCCAGAGTTCTGAGCGATGGCAGGGAATCTGGACAAAGAGAAGGATCACAGGGGGACCGTGGGTAATATGCCAGGGAAGTGAACTAACTTTTCTCTGCCGTCAGCACATCTGCTGTGGTGGCTGATCTATCTCCTTCTCATCACTACAGGACGACACATATGGCAGGAGAGATGGAGTTCGCACATAAGCTTCTCTGTGACAATACACACACACGCGCAAAGAGCACGGCAGCGAAGACATGCCAGTGTGCACCGTAATTGTCTCGGCGTGACTGTGACCACAGCTGCAGAGGACACATTACATAAAAGAAAAGGGCTTCCACACTCAGCTTCAACTGACTGTGTAAATTATCACTCAATTATATCTATTTCACGCTCCTCCGATACAGATCATCCCACAGTGGAACAAACTGAATAAAACTGGTGACCCCGCTTGTCGGGCTTCCCCAGAAAAACACTTTAAACAGACCTTGATCTGATTTATGTAGTGTTTAATATGGTTAATAGGAGATTATTTGCAATTTTCTCACACAAAAACATTTTCCTTACCAAAACTTACATTATCATATACATTTTTGTGCAATGTAATATGAGACAGATTACACTTTTTAACAGCACGAGAAGGAAACATTTATAGTGAAAGTACTGTGTTTTCATAGCAATATATCATAGCTGTTCCTGCCATCATATGCCTGGCTACATAGAGGTTTTTTTTCCTGGCTCTATTTTGTGTTCTTTTTATGATGAATGTTTTCATGGTTTAAGAAACTCAGAACACTTGGTTAATGTCAAGGGGGAAAGGTTTTGGTCTTGGTATAAAAGTAAACATACAGGACACATTGATTTTAAATAAATTACACTTTCCCTAACTATAATCGTGTTTTGGACGCATGATGGTCTTTAAAGTCAAAGTCCTGCATGTCCAGCCATCCAGTTTAAGAATGTTACACTTCTTGGATTAAAATAAGAAATGTACACACGCACATAAACACTCAAAACTCAGTCAACAGAAGGAGGCCCAACTAACCACTCCGTTCCTTTTATATTTCTTTGACAGAAAGATACTGCTCCACGCAAACATTTGGGTCGGTAATCTTACTGTACATATCACTTCAAATTCATCCCTGACAGTGATTTAATATTTATTGTTGCTTTAACATCAACAATAATTTGGACAATATGAATTGTAAATTAAATTTCAATGTATTATATCCAATTGCAATAAACTATGGTATGGATAAAAGGCCATGTATGGCAATGCATGGGCTTTCATCCATCCCAGAGTGACTAAATCATATTGCTGCAGCCACTATATACAGGATGTGAACAGAGCCTGCGAGATGAGGAAAACACAATTAAAAAGCATCATTAGATTATTGTAGCTTTGAAAAATGAAGACTAATAACCCAGCCTGCAGTTTGCCTCCTACCACCACTGTGTTACGGTAATTGCTCCACACAAACACACACGCCATTAAAGGTCAGGGATCAACACTGTACGGACATGACCCATCTGGATTTGACAGTCACTC
The DNA here is from genome assembly GCF_905237075.1 of Dicentrarchus labrax. NCBI lineage: Eukaryota > Metazoa > Chordata > Actinopteri > Moronidae > Dicentrarchus > Dicentrarchus labrax. Next base: position 11,840,762 of record NW_026136713.1, on the reverse strand, counting down.
CGGTTCATTGGGTCCAATAAACACTATGACAAATGTGTATTTTCAGTTCCTGCTAAGCTCTAAGCAGGCCTTGTTTTCTCCTCCCTCTCTCCATTCTCTCTTCTCTACAGCCATTCTCCTCTTTTATTTGAGCTAAATCTGAACACATCAGACTAATGCTACAAGACATATCAGGCAGCTCAGTGGGAGCAAAGAACTGACGACACAGGAAGATGGAGAGGATTGGAATTTATCTTTCCCTGCCCCCCCTCTCTCTCTCTCTCTCCAACAGTTCTTCATCACATTTCAGATAAAATAAACATCCATCCATAACCTGTCCTACCCATTTTTAACCTACTGACTGTCTGAGCCATAGATTAGTGCGTCTGTCCTCAGTGCTCATGGCTAGTATTATAGCCATTGTTGAATGAAGAAGCACAAAGCAGTGTTTTATTCAATTAAACTTCCCTAGGGTGCGCAACAGCAAATGAACTGCAGCCTAACCAACTCCCACCACCACACATCACTCGGCTAATCAGACAGCAGCCATGAGGTGCTTACTTCATTTTGACAATCTACATAGATTGTCTGTGCATTATTGCCATTGTGCACACAAATAGCAACATATTCTGTCTTTGTCTGTGAAGATTAAATATTAAGCTTGTATTCCAGCTAGGGACAAGAAAGCTTAAATTGTCTATAAGGTCAGCAAGAAATATCCTTTTCTTTTCTTAACAGTTGAAGGAATGATGCATTGATCAAATTTAGATTTTTGGAAATAAATTTAAGAAAGAAAGTTTTAAGTAAAAAGTCTTGACTTATCATACTCCTTACAATCTTACATGTTCCTAATTCACTTTTAAAATGTATTCCTATTTATATATTCATATATTAGACTGATTCAACAAACAAACAAACAAGTGAACATATAAAGGATTTCACACAAATAAAATTTTAAAAATTTAAATAGCAATTACCTTTGCATAACACTGAGTAAGATTTTTAAAATAAAGGACAACATGAACATGGATATGGATACAAATGTGAAGTAAATCCAGGACTCTGATTGCACATTTATGTACCTCATAGCCCATGACACACCATTTCAGATTGAACGTGCCTGTAATTAATATAATTAAGCATGTGATCACTTGAGAACTGCTCTTAAAGGTTACTCTTAAACTTTGCTGAAAGTAAGAGTAAGTGGTCGTCAGAGAAGTGCTATATAAATACATCCATTTACCACTTTTAGTGGATATACTTTGACAAGTGCATTTATTATCAAGGATTAATGGTAACGTTGTGGCCTTTTTTACAAATATTTTTACATCTTACTCTGAATTAATTTTTTTACTTTTATCAACTATCATTAGTCATTGTTGGAAAGACTGTCAAAAGACTAACAAAGACGGGTTTAGTGAGTTTTATTTTATTTCTACATCGCATGCTCTTCATCAGCAGATGGAGTTTGCTTTGTTGTCATTGGGGAACAATCTTTTGACATGAGAGGTCAGCAGCTACTACAATTTTACAAAGTCAAGAAGTCCAAACGGTGCTGTGGATGAAATCATAACAGCTACTGAACTTGCATGTCCAACAGCTCCATCTTCGTGACACCTCAGCCATCAGCAGATGAAGATCATACGGTTGAAAGCCACAGAAAAAACTAGTAAGTGGTCTTTGAGTTAAGATTCATCTGTCAAATTAGATATGATATTAGAACGTCTTGCCACATTTTTGTTGTTTCATGTTTCTGGCTTTGAAAAAATGTTCACATAGATTTGATCACAAACATACTCCTAAAAGGGAAAAACCACAGACTCCACCATGACTCTAATGATTTTGCACTTGATGAACATGTTCACTCCCCACTGAAGTAGATAACTACTGCACACACGCAACAAACCGACACACAGAATGAGGAAACTGCTGTGATAGTGGTGAATGTATTTGGGTCTCCAGAGCGATGAAAGCCTTGTTCACATGAGAGGCTCCATTAACCTCGGAATCAGCTGCCATAGTATTACATCCTCTTTAAACACACATTACTACATTAACCTACACTGTGTTTTAGTGAGTGGTTGCTCATACAAGGGACCATTACATTACAGTTTAAAGCCCACACAGGTGTCTTCAGTTATTCTGGCTGATTAGACTTCATTTCAGGGTGCTGTTGGGTGGAGATGTGCTGGGAGTCACTAAACCCTGTGTACTTACAAAGATGATAAAGGTGCAAGTTGTCCTCGCCCAACAGATACAACTAAACTAAAAGGAGATCACCATCAATGCCCTGAGAGGTGCTATAATCAGCCAAAATAAACAGAAAAAACCTCTGTTTGGTTTTTTTTTCACCATCTGTGTAGAAGCTGTAACATTAGAAAACAATGTCAAATTTTCCTGCTCAAGCGTGGACATCAAGGTAGCTTATTCAGCGATGGCTGTGGCTCCCACACTTCTCTGAGGAGTGCCAGATTTAACACAGCACGAGTGTGTGTGTGCATGTGTATAGAGTGTGTTTGCAGCACTGTGACAGTAGTGGGAGGAAGGAAGTCACACGCCATCTCATCTTCCATGAGCTTCTGTCCCTTAGGTTGGCTGGTTACATAACTGATGCTAACACAGAACACTGGCCACCTCCAGGGAGGTCTGTTGCGATTAATTGTAGTCACACAGTTCTACCTGCATTTAAGCCTTAATATATCAAGATTTAGATACTATGATACTATATACTATATTATACTATTGCACATTCATAATCCAGCTTCTGTATGCACACATTAAATCTAAAATATGATTTACTACTTTCTGATGATGATGATGGAAGTAATGGTATGTTTTCATGTGTGTATAATCACCTGAGTAGAGTAATTATGTTTTTGTTACCTTAGAATGAGCTGTTTTAATCTACAGATGCTGCGGGTTAACTTGCATGGAGTTCGTTATGTTTAACCATACACCTACAGTAGCCCAGAAGGCACAAACGAAACACTGGTTCTAGATAGGTGCAATAGTCACTGTCCTTTGCAGGTTTCTGAATGCTGAGAGGGAGGCAGCGAGCAGAATTGAAGGGTGTAGTTAGGGAAATATTGTTCTGGCATATAAACAATGGTTAAAGTATGGTTAAAGACCCCTACTTTCCACCTCTACAACTGCTACCACACACTGCTTCCTGCATTGGCACTGAACATTGGCCGTGGAGGTTCAAAATTGTCCATCATGCACGTAATTACAAAAGATACTGGGCTGAGTATAAAAAAAGTATATATTAACATATGAATTAACATATTTATAAGAATTTAGTTCAGTATTTTCTACACAGGTAATCATCGTGTGACATCTTGAGGGGTTCCGACGCAGGATTGGGAACTATCGCTTTGTTAATCACAATCACAACCTTTTTCCCTGAACCCATGTTATGCAGGATCATCACTGTTCATCATAAATAGAAAAATTCAGGGACACACACTTTTTCACTGGATACTGGATCAAGAACGTGGCAATGAAAATATGAACACAACATCAGAAGCAGCACCAAGGTTCAGAAAGGTGCTAATCTTGTCAAAACACTATGATCACCATGATTATAGTGATGCTCTCTCAATCACTAAGGCTGTAATAACACTTTACCCTTTCATCCCTCTCTTCTTCTCCGCCTCATCCTCTCCTCATTCACTCACTCTTTGTCTCACAGACAGACAGAAACCCACACACACAGACTGCATGTGGGTCGGTGCGGCAGCGGTGGCTGCAGACTGGAGCAGAGGTCAGCCGCACCCTGCTATTATCCCTTGAGTCCTGCTCTGTTTAAAGGCAGCACTGTGGCACACTGAGTGATGGCTCAATGGAGGGCCTGCTGGGAGCTTACTAGCAGGTGAAGAGTCAGACGAGCCAGAGGGAGAACACACATAGAGGGACACAGCGCCGGCACACGTCCAAACACAAACTCACACACCGGTGGACGCACCAAAGCTGTCAATCAGTCATGAGTGAAACAGGCAAGAAATAAAACCTGTGAGTGCACAGGGAAGCACACATACATGCAGGAATGCTTGACACACACACACACACACACACACACACACAAAACACACACACATATGCTGAGTGTGGTAAAAAGCCAGTCGTGCTCCCCAGGGATAGAGCCAGTGGACACAGAGAGGGAGAGAGGAAGCAGCTGGCTGCTGGAATACTTCCCCTCCTAACGCTGTAATTTCCTCCCAGAGGCACACCTGGGCCAGCACTCATTCACACATATATACTGTATCAGTGTGTGTGTGTGTGTGTGTGTGTGTGTGTGTGTGTGTGTGTGTGTGTGTGTGTGTGTGTACAGAGCACACATGTGAGAGTATTTGCGCCTGAGTATGTGTTTGATCTTTCGTGTGTGTATGTTTCTGCTTGGCTGCATGAGTGCGTGTTTTACCCACTGCCCAATATTACACCCATATTATAATAAAGCATTACACATTATTACATACATAAAACACACCTTCCGTAAGTAATGCAAGCTGTGAGTATGGTGCCGCTGCTTTGTCGACTTGAAATAAGCGGCAGCTGCTGCAGCAATGTGGCCAGAGCTGGTTCACCAGCTCATCTTAGACTGGTACCTTTGACCTATTTTATTTGATGGACACAAAACGCATTATACAATTTCTGTTAGGGGAATTAAATCAAGCAGAAAATGTTTTTGATAAAAGAAACATTTATTTTCACACACTGAATCCTGTGGAAATCTTACTTGAATGCTTTCCAATTAACACCTTCTTTTCCTGGATAGGCTATACTTACATTTTGGACTGCTATCTTCAGCTTTACAGCCCATATTTATCCACACCATAATGGTTCACTGAAGTTTATATTTCCAAATTCTAGAATTTGCCGCTAAACATTGGGTTTTTCTTGCTAAAAATGCTCAGACTCAGACAAGCCATGGCAAATTACATTGTTTACATAGGCTATATACGGTGAAGGAATTCTCCTCTAAAACTACTGGTTTTAGAGCTTTAAAAAGCAGCCTAAAGGCACTCAGGACACACGGCTCCTGATTTCATTCATACTAGGGCTTAGACAGCCAATTTTGCTTTGGGGTGAATGGGAAGACTGTGTTGGAATGGGAACATGTTACTTTAGGGAACTGGGCCAGGTAATGGAAATGGAAAGATGCATCTGGCAGTTATAAAGGAGATGAGAGGTATTTTGAGGAACCTGTTTGTGTATATGCAATGAATTTGCAATTAAAGGAAATGTCCTGTTTAATACAAAGATAGTGGTCAAACAATCATGACAGGTTGGAAACAAGTTAATCTATTGAAAATCACTGTATTTGGCTGTAAAAGGAAAAGTGAGCACACCAGAAAAGTCGCCCATCAATGTGCAACCACAGTAGGACAGTGGAACTGGATGTTTGCAACGGACATTTTAGTAATAAATGTACTGTTAATCTCTTTCTTCTCTTCCTTCTTTCTCTTCTTAAGAATGTTCTTAGCACAATCTCTTAAATAAGCCTCATAATGACATCAGAAAAATGTCACCTTTCTGGCGTTTTCAGATGGCTATTTGGGATTCAAACAAGAGGCATGCTGTACTGAAAATCATCTTCTGGGACTCACTGTTACATCCTGAAGAGTTCAGGCCATTTATGTGTTTGTGTGTGTGTGTGTGTGTGTGTGTGTGTGTGTGCTCACATCTCTAAGTGCTTAGTCACAAGTCTCCTCTTGAAAACCCTTGCACCGTATGACTATCCTTGTGTCACACCAGCAGAGACAGAGCAGGGAGGAGGGAGTAAAGTGAGAGAGAGACAGAGAGAGATAGAGAGAGAGTGGGTTCTCGAGGGAGCCCCCTTCATTTTCTGGATGCAAGAGGCAGACATTAAGCTACAGTGACTACCACCACTGACCTCTGTCTGACCCTCTCCAACTTCCCCTCAGCTCAGGCCCAAGCTGACGTGTCATTGTATCGGGCTGTGCGATGTGGCAAACCTAACGGCGACTCACATCAGCAGAACAGTAAAGCACAATACAGTACATGACAAAACATGCAAGAACAGCAGCGCCTGAGGGGTAAAGCGAATGCTGGCTTTGCGCAGATGCATGGGGTCCTGTGTAGCTGCCTCAGTCCTCCGCCCAGTCCACCACCTAATTGCAATCGCTTTGCCCCAGAGGCTGCAGGGAGCCTTTCTGCCCTGAGAACAATACAGATCTCTGAAATGTCAATGAAAACAAGTCAGTTGCAAAGGACTACATGTTTGTAAAGCAATTCTATAACCTATTGTGTATACGAGTTCAGAACAGAGCTGAATGACAGTTACCTTGCTACCAAAATATAACAGCCCAACATGATACTTCTGTAATGCTCAAATATGTAAATAGTAAGACAAAAATAAGAAAACATCTATTTATAACGTAATTATAACACATAAAAAGGTGAGTTTTATGCATTTATGTGGGAGTTTAGTCCAGCAGACTAGGTGAGGGGGATTATGGGAAAAAGCCCTGTGGTAGTCCATCTGTTTTGGCATGTCTCAGTACCCTGGACACAGCACTGCAATGGCATGCATACACATGCTTGTATACACACAATTAAAGCAACACATCCACACAGACAGACAAAATACTAAACCCCACCCTCACAGTGGGGGTGTCTGCAGACACCAGAAAGCAAGACAAGAGTTTGTTTGGGGCAAAAAGGTAGCAAGAGACCATGAACAGGAAATACAATTAGCAGAACAGAGGGACATTGATCAAAATCACAGATAAAAGAGGGAGATAAAATGAAACTATAAGGGGCAAAGAAAAGACAGATTGAAGGATGGAGCTCTGTCCGCCCCAGCAAAAAATGAATGGCAATCCTTCGTTTTCTATTGCCGCAGCGATTAATTGACGAATGTGCCACATTAATAATAAAGCTTGCTCTCTCCACTTAGGACATTGATTCACACCTCCTCAGCTTATGGTGTAAGAAACCGATCAATCTCGCTCTTTCTTCATCTCTCTTTCTCTCCTTTTTGAGCTCCTCTATTACCTTGCTAAATATAACTTCCTTCCCTCTGTCTTTAGCCAGGAAATGAGTCCAGCATTCAATAACTGGCTGTGAATTAAGCAGGCTTGGCGAAGGAGATCTCCAGAAATGATTGATTGATTATTAATTAATTTGCTAATGTCCCTGATTGATCTACAAGGGGGAGTGATTGTCTGAGAAAGAGAATATGAGGGGATGAAAGAGGAGAGGAAAGAATCGGATTTGGTTTTCAACAGGAGAATGGAGGGGAAAAGAAGTGTAAAGGCAGTAGGATCTATAATGTGCTTCCTATGTGTCCGTGTGGCTGTGATTTTACAGTGACATGATGTAACAACTGGAAGGTAAACCTGTGTTTACATAATGTTGGGTCTAGAATAGCTAAGACAAAGATAAAAAGGAAAAAGACAAGAGAAACGAAGAGAGAGAGAGAGAGAGAGAGATTCACATCAAATGCTGCTGGGAACAGCACATGCCTGCTTGTCTGTCTGTCTGTCTGTCAGTCTGTCTGTCTGCTTAGCCTTGAAAATCCCAGCACTCAAAGCCAGACGACCACAGAACTCATGCCCACGCCACACATGCACGCACACAGACACACACACACACACACACACACACACACACACTGTGGCCTGTTCTATCCTACGCTATTGATCTGCACCCCACTCTTCATTAGAAAGAAGGATTCAAAGGCAACAAGGAGCAGTGAGACGTGTTGTGTGTGTGTGTGCGTGTGTCTGTGTGCATGAATGTGTGTTCAGAAGTGTAAATGTATGATCAAGGGAGTTGTGTAAGCCGCGTGTGGTTACATCCTGTGTGTGTGTGTGTGTGTGTGTGTGTGTGTGTGTGTGTGTGTGTGTGTGTGTGTGTGTGTGTGTGTGTGTGTGTGCGACTTTCTGTATAGGTTTTTTTTCAGTTGGTGCATGTGTGTGTATGTATGTGGATGTACTGCCAGGTATCAGTAACAGTGGGTGCAGATCTGTGTTACTCTAATGCAGTCTGTCCTCACTGGGTGTTCCTATGGAAACTCTCTCTCTCTCTGTATATTATTAGACATTCTTGAGTCAACTGCTCAGAATAGGAAGACACAGATCACATCTATTGCGATACACTCGTTATAAAGCGCTTCGACTCGGCTCCTGTACAACATGGGAAACTTGATTCTCTGAGAATATTTTTTTGCTTTGGTGATTAGTTGAGATGCAGACTCTTGCACCGGTCGGGGTCACGATTGATTGACTTGTAGGCATCAGATCAATCATGGTGATTGGACAGCCACTTCTACTGACACAAGCCTGAGGCATGCATTGCAGTAATGTTTTATAATGTAATGTAAATCTTGTGTTTCAGGGAATTTGTTTTTTCTTTCTTCTTTCTTTCTTTCTTTACACCTTTTCAAAAACTTCACATACACACAAAATAAAATAAAATAAAATAAAATAAAATCAGGTAGATGTAATTTCTCAGCAAAAATAAAAAATTTTCCTGGGTTGTATATATTGTTCTTACTCCTCATCTTCCTCAACAGTGTATCATACAAATTAGTCATTTCTATTTTTACGACTCGTTAATCCATTTTTATTTCATTTTCAGAAGAAGCAGAAAGGGAACTACATATTTTTCATTCTACAACCCTGCGTTGTAAATGACAATAAAATAACCCTGAATCTTTGAATATTTTAGGTGAACTGAATAATAAGCAGCATAGCAATTTAAATAAAACCCTTAATATTATTTATCATTTATCTTACTGCAGATACTGAATACACTTCATGCTTCAGGTTTCCTCATATACTTAACTTATATATGGAATTTTCTATGGTCGGTGTATTAATTTAAGTTTGACATAAGTTGCAGACTAATAAGTGAGTAATAATAAACTGTGACACTACATGCAAGTGTTATCTATTAAATGAAGATTAATTCATTTGACTCAAGGACAATTCCTTGAAGCAAGTTCAACAATTGTTAATTAATTGTAAAGAAATAAGATTTGGGAGTAATACGAGATGAGAAACAGATGAATAGATGGATTTTTATGATGAAATATAATTTTGCTTGAGTGATAATGTTCAGACCTTGGGTATTAAAGCCTTTTTGAATACACATTTGCCTTCCCTCCCTTTAATCCTAGAGCCTACATGCTATGCCAAAGTCTAAGTATTATGCTTCCTCTAAAATAATAGCCCTTCTTGTTGTTTCAGTTCATTTATTTCATCTGTAGAGTGGAAAATGGAGGCAGACATGAAGAGAAACCAAAGCCTTGAGTGCCAGCTGTTAATTGTTAAGGCAGCATATAATTCTATAAAAGAGAGAAGGCTGCTACCTTACCAGTCAAACATGCATGTCTCCATATGTCACTCCTTTACCACTGGAAAATTAGTGCAGTGACAGGAGGATGCATTTGAGTGTGAGTAGGTGTAATCTTTTTGACAGCAGGGTATGCTCACGCTGTGACTCACTGTCTTTGCATACAATAGTTTGATATGATTATATAACCAGGTGTGGATGAGGGAAGATTGGTTTAAGATGCTTGTTATTTTCGGTATAGTGTTTCAGGATTTACTGCAGAGTACATTAATGACAACAAAAAGTTTAGATGAATACTTATACTTATATAGGCTTTAAATTAAGTGTGTAAATGAAGAGGGACTTCAAGGGCATTAAATCACTTCCACATGTGGCTACTGGAGAAGATGGAGTTAAACAGAGCAGAGTGCTAAAGTGTGCATGAGAATCATCCAGTGAAGGGTGCATAAAAGTCGAGGGGGGCACAGTGGGAGCCACAGACTGACCTCTGGAGTGGTAGTCTGCCGCTGTGCTGCCGATGGGCGCTTTCTTTACGGCTGAGGAGCGATAGACGATGTGCGTCCTTCCTCTTCCACCTCCCTCCGCCTCCTCCTCTTCTATCACTCCATCGCCCCTCTCCACCGGCTCGATAAAAAACTCTTCTTGCTCCATCCTGATCATACCAGCCTGAAAGAGAGTGTGGAAAATTAATTGGATGACATGAATGTGCGTAGGTGAACTCTGACATCATGTTAATGCGTGTCAGTCCCTCATATCATTCTCGTCTCCATCCTCCTCTTCACATCCTAGCTTTCCCTGACAGTTTAAAGAGTTCCTTTTCTTTACTCCACTGCTGTGTTATGGGCATGCTGGGAGAAAAGACAAGAGAAGGGGACAGCAGTGATCCCTCCTGGGGCCTTCGCAAAGGTCCGGAGTGACACCTGGCATCTAAAATGGCCAACACAACAGCAGGAGATGAGACTGTCCCACTCCCATCCTGGACTAACACATTCTGTCAGGTAATTCCCCACGTCTGCCTTTACACACACACACACACACACACTCACACAAATACACACGAGCTGTGCACAAATGCAAACTCACAGGGAGAAGGGGAGTGAGGAAAGAGACAGTTGAAGAGATGGCGAGGAAGTATGCATACAGAAGAGACACACGCACAAAAAGGAGTTTTCATGCATACACGGGGAAAACAGGCACTGGGAAAATTGCCCGTCACTCTCTCTTATTCCATCTGTCTGTTTAAGACAACTGGTAATTACCAAGGCAACGCACTGCTGTAGAGGAAAGTCATGGGGGAGAACACACAGAGAGGATGGAGAGGATTTGGAGAGGAAGAGCGAAAAAAAAGAGAGCGATAAATGAAGAAGAGAGACAACATCGATACAATCAGCGCTTGTCTGCGTCTCCCTCTTGCTCTGACAGGAGAAGTAAGGGATGATGAGCGAGTTGTAGAGAGGAAAAAAAATGACAAAAAAATACAGTATACATTACAGAGGAATGTGCAATGAAAAGATGTGTGTAGACTGTACTGCGCTGAAAGAGTCAGAAATCCCACCCTGGGGCACAATGACCAGCTACAAATGGCTGACTCTATTAGGCCATTACATCTGTAGGAGTATACTGTACATCACATTTAATCTACAACCTGAACTGATATGAATTTTATAGACAGACATAGGCCTACAAGCACTGCACATTATTACATGAGTACAGTCATGCTTTCGAACACATTTCATGGATGGATGGATGGATGGATGGATGGAAAATATTATCTAAGAGGTTTCACAGCTCTAAGAGGTTTTTCAGAGGAAGCAAAAGCTTGATGCCGAAAAGCGGTCAGAGTTTGTTCTTAGGTTTAACTTGACCATGCCACGACAAAAAGAGAATGTCTTTTCTTGTGTTTTCTTTTGGTGATTTTTGTGTCAACAAATATGAGAGTAGTTTTAGTCTCTGAAAGCACTCAGACTCTTAAAATCTCAGTACATACTACTTATTGAATCCTTTGAGCTCTAAAGGAAATGGGGTATAAGAACTTGTATGCTCTTTTTATTCCTTGAAGAGAGGCTGATTTGAAAGAAAATGGATATTAATGAAAGTGGCCCCACAGAAAAAAAAGAAGCTCCTTTTCTAGCCTTTAGTTTTGTTCTTTTCCTCTCCCTCTCCCTCTCTCTTTCTCCCCATCAGTTTGAGGCTTTGGTCCCGGAAGGATGTCGACAAGCCACTGACCTGCCCTCTCTCTCTTGCTCCCTCCCTACTCCCTTTTTCTCTCTCCACCTCTCTCTCTCTTCTCATCCCTCCATTTCCCCGAGCCGTGGTGCGGCATTCCGATCGGAGCTGATGGATCTGCGATGGTGCATGCATTCCCACTCCAGAATACCAAGCAGAGGGGAGAGGAGAGCTGTGTCAAAGAAAAAAGATGACATGTGGGACTGGGAGACATGCTTGGATCGATCAGAGCCGGTATAGTGGGGGCGGAGGGTTAGAGAGAGGGGAAGGTGTGAGTGAAGAACTGGACACGTCCTTTGAAAAGCCGAAGTGAATAAAGCATCAAAGAGTCTGCACACATTTCCATAGTGAGAAGCATTGTCTTCATCTCCTCTAAAGCAGGAGAAGCCAAGTCCTAGTCGAGGGGATTACAGGGAGGCTTGTCCAAACACTGTGTCCAGAACAACTGAGAGAAATTCAGATTCAGATTCAGTACACTACCAGCCTTAATGTGCCAACACTAGTTGGGTTATTCTAAGACAGGGCTAAGGGCCACATAGAGATAATCTAAATGCAAAGATCAGCCATGATGACATGTTGTGCGTAGCGGTGTAATACGTAGTTACTGTTTCTGTATTACTGCATCTTACTGCAATTACACAAGAAGAAGAGGTTGGAATTTACAAAATAACATTCTTTAACCATTTATCTGAAATGATGAAGAATTAACTGTATCTCAGAAAAACAAATAAAGTCTATACTGAATCTAATGTAGAAGCTGTGTAAAAATTGTCTTGGACATTTTGCATGCACTTTTAAGACGGCCCCTAACTTCAGCTTGTTATTTTCCTGTCTACTGTCAAGTCACTCAAGGTTTTTATAGCTTCAGGCATCGAGGTAACAACACCTGGGCAACATCAGTCAAGCTTTATCCTGCACTGCCAAACAAATACTGTACGGGGAAAACTGATGAAACTGATGACAGGTTACTGAGGATGAACCTTGAATATCAGACTAAAGTCGAAACTTCATCTTCTTCTTTCTTTCGGATTTTTTGTTGGCCTTGTAAATTTGGGGTTGCCAAATCTGCATCATGGAATCTGATGCTTTGGTAATTAGTTATTGAAACCAAGTAATCACCTGGATTACTTTTAATACTGAAATATAATTATATTAGCATTGTGCGCTATTAACACATGTGGTAAGTAAACAACAGGTCGGGTGTGTCTTAGCTCAAGGTGAAACAGGAGATGATAGAATGTCACGCCTTCTGCTGCTATGAATTTTTGCCATTTCTTCTGTAAATGCTAGTTTAGGATTATCATTCTACAGCCTGTCTGTTCTGTTGCAGAGGCATCAGCTGCTTTGCTAGTTGCTGTTCTCTTATTACAGTAAATTCATAGTGCTCCTTTGGGTGATGAGCCTGAAGATGTTTTATTGGGTTTGACGTGTTAAAATTTAGCTTATTAGCTCCGCTCCCCTCACGAGACACTTAAATCTGACACAGTTGCTTTCTGCATCTTATCATCATCTTCACTGATTATAAAGGAGTTTCACATCACACACTCGAAGTATCATTACACATCTGGCTGAAAAGGTCACGGCTGATTTTGTTCATATAGATTCCTATTATATATTTCCATGTTTATTGGTTTTAGTCTCCTTGCCTCCGCAACCTCTGATCATTTGCATATAGTCGAGACAATATTGTAAACAACATGGTGGTGAAAAACACTACCTGCCTGTCTTATACATACGCCAATGGTTTCTCCATTAATAATGCCAAAGGTGAGACCTTTGACTTAAGCTTATTACAGTATATGTTTTGTCATGTCTTAAAAGCACAGTCAACCTGCCCTATGCTATACTATTAGTTGTTCTGCATCACTTGGTTACCATAAGTTTAAATTAATTTACTCAGTAAACCATGGCAGTCATGAGAACCGTACGCATTTTTTTTGTTTCGTGGCCACCGTATTTTCTCCTTCACAGCCCATCCTCTTTTCCATGGTCATCAAATACACACGCAAGAGAGTTTGTTCAGTTAGTTGCAATCTGCAACTTTACCACTAGGTGCCATGCCACTAAATCCTACACATCTTTTATGTTGTCAAAGTGATATGACTTTGCTGCTTCACAGTAACTCAAACTAGTCAACAAGAACTAAACTGAGAAGATCTCTTACTGGTAGCTGTAAGATCTCATATTTCAGTCAATTCATACACTTCCTTGAGTAAATCTCCTTTAGAAGGAATAATGGTGCAAATTACATCTCAGTAAATTATCACAGATATTAAAGAAGAGAAAACATTAGCACATTCTGCAAAGTGCAACCAGGGCCATATAGTCACATCTGGCTCATCATCAAACAAAATAACCATACATGCTCACAACTCAGCCTATATAACTGAGTTATTATTACTCTCACAGCCATTGACACTAACCACAACCCTCCCTCTGAGACCTGAAGCACATCTGCAGACTCCAAATCTGGATCCTACACGCTGAGTGTCCAGTTGCAACAGGAGGATCCTCTGTGTTTGAAGGCACACCGAGCTCTATTTGAGGATCTGAAAGGAGTAACTTGAGTCCTGGGTAAGTGTCCTGGGGGGGCACGTGAGACAGATGAGCAGCAGAAAAGCAGTGTTGGAATGGAAGAGCGGATGTTGTTGTGAGGATCAAAGTAACACCCGGTCGGGGCCCTTCAGCTCTGTCCACCACTGGCAGTGTGTGTTTGTGTGTGTTTGATCTGGTGTCACTATGTGTGTGTTTGATCTGATTCATAACCCTGCTACTGCTGGCTAACGTCACACACAGTTGCACACATTCATCCACAGGCAGGCAGGGCAGACACAGTCACACATGAGCACAAACACAAACAAACACACACACATCCACGCACAAATATAGCTTTGATAGTGACTCACTCGTACTGTGTAACCCACCAATTCATTCACCCTTTGAGTCATAAGAGAATCGGGCTCATACAATAGTAAGGCTGATTTGAAAAATTCGACACACTTCAGAGAGAGAGATTAAGAGGAGACGTCACCACAAATTTTAACAGCGTTTTATTTAATCGCATCAGCAGCAAATTGTGCCTTTATGCTCCCACACCAAGCTCTAAGAAAACCAAGTTTTGTGTTTGGATTACGAATATGGCTCTGGCAAAAAATAAAACAGTAAATTTATCTGAAATTTATGAAGGCGCATGAAGCAGAGCTATTCAAAACATTCAGGGAAGCTAAATATATAAGACATTTATGACCCTTGACAAACCTTCCCTCTCTGCTGCTTTACTCTCGCAGGAGAAAAGGTGACGAGCAGAAGGAGCGGGAAGAGGGAGAGACCTGCAATTAAGGTTAAGCATTAAGACAGATTTATTAAGTGAATTAAATTATTTGCTTACGTCCTGAAGAGCGAGGCAATTGCCCAATTATGTTAATCAAGGATACGCGAAGAGGATGAAGGGAATAAATGCGGCAAACAAGATTTATCAAAATGTAAACACATGAAAGGAGGGAGGCCTTGTCATATTTAAACCTTCTCATACCTATTTCTGTCCCCTGTCGGTTGCTCAAACACACTCGTACACACACAGGCACACATGTTCACAGACACTGTCAGGTTGCGTCTGTGTGTGTTGAAGGCAGATGCCAGTGTGATTTAAGCCGTGCAGGACTTAGTGACACAGCCCCATTCCTGTCACCCTGCTCAGCTCATTACATAGAGTGGTCTCTAAAAATGGTCACTCTAAAACTACATACATGCCTGGTAGTCCTGTCCCACTCACCCTCTATTTCTATTTCCCTGCTTTCTCCACCTCATTTGCAAATTGTTCATCTTTGACCTACATTTTTGATCACAGTATGTCAGCCAAACTACACACTCGCTCTCTCTCTCTCTCTCTCTCTCTCTCTCTCTCTCTCTCTCTCTCTCTCTCTCACACACACACACACACACTGAGCCTGGGTCATTTTGGCTTTTAACTCTCGAGTCCGGCCCATATACACATCAACTGTCTTCGACCCCTAAAAGAAATACGGTAATAAAAAAAAAATGCAGCAGTGAAAGGAAGAGGAGGAGGCATGGAAAGGAAAGGCCCTTTGCAAGTTCCTCACAATGCCACACTGAGTCCTTACTCTCTTATCTGCGGGAAAATCTTCCTACTTTTGAGTCAGACCCCCACTAGTGCACTTCGGTCGACCAGTTCTCAGTTTCCTCTCCATATTTGTGCTCTTCCTTCATCTCCTTTTCCGTCCTTGTTGGCATATAATCTGCTTCTCCACTGCTCTCTGCTTTCCTTGTTTCTTTTCCATTGCTCTTTTTGCTTCTCCCTCAATTTTTTTCTTACAATTCCATTAGTATCCTATCCCCCCCTTACTCTATCTCTTTCCGTTTTTCATTATGCTAAGTGGTAGAGGCACTCTAAATGTGCGAGAGTGAAGACAGGGCCAGGTGTTGGAAAAAGGAGACAGACAAAAGACAACAGAGTGCAGGCCATATTATTTAAACAGACTCTGGATGGCACGGCCCTAAGAATAGCAGTAGTAAGCCAAACCTGGTTAGCCTGACCGCATGATCTGTGGAAATTTTGGTTCAGGGCAAGAGCGTTGACACAGACAGAAACACAGTCGCTGACAGTCTGGCAGATAGACCGAGAGACTCAGTGCCAGCCAGACAGACAGTTTGCAAAGGAGGCTGCCTCCGTATCCCGTTCTCGCTTTCTCTCTCTCTCTCTATCTCTCCCAATTCCGGTTGTTATTCATCAGGACAGAAGCTCCATCCCTCTGTTTTCTGTCCAAACAGAGATTATGAATCAGCAGTATGAGGATGGGAAAAGGAGAGGAAATAGAGACAGAATGAGCAGAGAAGTTAAATCAGACAAAATGTGTGATAACCAGCTGGGAAGAGGTGATGGGGAAAAGAAGTCGTAGGTAAAAATTTGACAATTTGAAAGTGACAGATGAGAATTAACAAGAGTAGAAATTTAGAGAAAAGACTTGGCAGAAAAGCAGTGGAAACCAGAATGATGTGTGGAAGTATTTTGTGGGACAACAGACAGAGATAGAGAGGAAAACTAGAGGAGTGAAGTTACGAATTAGGGGGCGTTGTTTACTCTATAATCAGCTCAGCACTGAAATAAAGCGAAGGTCCTCCTTTTCCTCCTCCTCCTCCTCCTCCCCCGTTGCTCATCTCTCTCCTCTCTCTGTCTCACCCTTTCGTTCTTTTTTCTCTCAGCAGTCTGACAGCTTTCCCAGACAGCCAAATGTTCTTGGCCTGACCAACATGGAGGAGTCAGGACAAGTGTAGGGAATGTTTACAAGATCCACTCATCAGAAGCATCCACACTCGTCTCTTATGTTGTCTTTTTCACAGTGTGGCTCAGGTATTAGCAGAGGTCCGGTACTTTCTAAAGAAGGTGGCAGTTTCACTGCAGAGGACCAGAGGCTGTATAACTTACAGCTGATATATTGTTGGATCAAACTTACTCCAGCCCCAGAGTAAAAGGTTCAGAGCGGCTGATGTTGTGTTACATTTACAGCATCCCCCAACAATGCCAAAGTGCCATTAAGGAAAGCTCAGAACTCCAAACAGACCCTGGGGCAGTGCACCAGAGGCAATCTCTAAGGAAATGTTTGTTTAGGCCTGGAAATCCTAATTTTAACTTGTGTAAACTGTGGAATACACAGATCTCCATAATAAAATTACTTGAAAACAAATTCAAGAGGCTGACGAAATGAGACCTGCATTTACTTTACAGGTTTAGGGGTGTAAGTGATTTCTACGAGGCACATATGACATTGTTTGACTTCCTCTTGATAGTGGTTGTGCAATAGTATTAAAACTTTTTCTGATAAATCACTTAAATGTAAACATCTCTGTGAACCTAGGCAGTTGTATGTTTGGAGGTCAAAAGCTCGCAGAAAGCTCAAAGTTTAATCAAACTTTTGCCAATAAGTACAGTTTGTCTAAAATATGTAAAATAAAAGGTCCATGATTTATTGTGCAGCAAAAGTAGTTTTTAAGTGACAAGACAGACACACATCGTAATCAACCGGAGGTTAATCTTTACAGATGTTTAGCCTTTGTGTGCTCCCTACCCTCGCTTTGCTCATGCCAACACACTTTTACACACACACACACACATTCACACAAACACACGCGAAAGAGCACCAGCCAAGCGCCCATCAATCCCTCTTACCGGCCTAGCCCAGCCATCGATCAGTGTGTGTGCGCGCGTGCGTGTGCATTTCAGTGTGTTCACATTTGTGTGTGTGGTCTTTCGGATTGATAAATGACCCCGATTAGTGGCGACTGACCGCTCTATGATTGCAATCTAAGTGCAGCTGAACAGCTGTTCTCAGAGCAGTGTTGTCTAGAGCAGTCTGTGATTAATACAACAGCACTTTAATGAATTACAAACCAACCACAGGCCTGGGATCTGCTGGCGGCCATAATTACATCTCTTAACCCGTACATTCTGAGAAAGTCAGCGTGGAAAATGTGACATTGAGGTTATCTGGGTCCTGTACAAACATTCCAAAATGAAGAATCTGGTGTCATTTGTGTTTAAAAACAACAAAATGAAACAGCAAGAAAATTCTAGCATTTTAAGATCTCTCCATATTCAGTCCATTTCAATTGTTTGGATAAGCTGTCAGTTTGGATTGCTGGAATGTGGATAAATTATGTTTGTCTGTATGAACAAGACTCTGCACTAAAACACAATAAACCAGCTTTTTTTCCCTTCTCACTTTCAACAAATCCCTCTGTATCTCTCATTTATTGTCACTCCCGTTCTGTCTCACTCTTCCTTCCACCCTGCTGACCCTCAGTCCTATCGACCCTCCCTGATGCTGACAATCACACACACACACACACACACACACACACACACACACACACACACACACACACACACACACACATTGACACATTCACACACTTACACACACACAGATCCAGGCTCAGATCCACACCCATCCCCATCCTTATCTCTACTCTATCTCTATATCTCCACATCTATTGGGTATACCTGTAACCTAGCAACAGAGCAGAGTGAAGACCCTCCCCTACCTGCTCACTGTTCTGATTGCTGGACCTGACAGCCAATCAAACCGTGTCGGGGCAGCAACAAGCACCAATCAAAGATTTCCTATTGCTGGGAGTCGCCCCTTGCTCTCCACCCTTTTGACCCCACATGCGGGCAACACACACATACACACACACACACACACACACACACACATACACACACACACACACACACACACACACACACACACACACACACACACACACACACACACACACACACACATACATGCACACACTCACACAAATGCAAGTCTCTTGAGGCCAGCCAGGAGAGATCACAGGATTGGGCTGACTTGCCTTTTGATTTTATTTCAACCAGTCCTTCATTAGCAGATGATGATGAATGTGTCAGTCTAGGCACATAGTGTTGTTGTGCACAATGTTGGGCTAGTAACTCAAAAGATGTAATTTATAACTCTTTTCAAAAGTAATATTATAACTTTGGTCATTACTCCATGCCAACAGCAATTAGTTACACTAGTACTTATATTACTTTCTGACACTCCCCACCGAATTGGTAAGGGTGCCCCTTCTCTTCAAAATTCAGACTTTTTACAGGTTTATTTGTTAAAATCAAAGTAATCCAGTATTTCCAGCATTTCCATTACTTGTTTCCATTCTATATAAATGACTAATTATGTTTTGGGAGGGTAACTGTAATATTATGACTGAAATGATTTAGTAATTAGTTACACTACTACTACTACTAGTTACTAGGCAAAGTAATGGTATTACTGTAATATTATTACTAGTAATGAGTTATGGCTCAACACTGGTTATGTACCCACATAACATGAAGCCCCTCTTTTTCTCCTCTATTCTTTTATTTATTTTTAAAAATATATTCTTTGGGGGGATGTTCCCTTTTATCAGATAGGACAGCTGAAAATAGACAGGAAATAGGGAAAAGTGAGGGGGGATGACATGCAGCAAAGGGCCACAGGTTACATTTGCACCCATGGGCCACGCTTTGCGGCTTGAGTGACATGTGGCTTCGTACGTGGGGGGCCAGCTCTACAAGGTAAATCTATCCGGGCACCCTCCTCATCTTTTCTTTGCATGCTCTAGACGTCTTCACTCTTTGACAATCTCATGTTCCCTCTTGGTAGAATAAACATACAATAATATCCCACAAATTATACCCAGATACATTATACCTGTGGCTAAAACCAGGAGACCTAAACTATATTCTTAACAACCACAAAGACATCTGAAACTCACTGTCTCAAAATTCCTACAAATCATAATTTATTCTCTTCAGGGCTCTCTCCCTCCTCCACATGGATGGATTACCTAACTGACTGGGCACGGAACCAGGATCCCAAGTGATCAGAGGTCCCCACAGTCAGTGCCTCTGTGTGAAGTGCCAGCAATGTCTTCTTGAAAAGCAAAAATCATATTTAAGAGTCATACCGTCATGATATCTTCAAAGAAAAAGATTACATCCATCTGTTTTTCTGACGGATGTCCAGGTTCTACATCTAAGAGCCCATGAAATATGTTGAAAGAAAAAACTCAAAATGGATGTTTCGACTGCCATTTAGGAGCCATGTTTACTGATATGACATGTATATCAAGAAGCTGGAAAGATACATCAAAGGAGGAAAGCTGCTATAAGGAATTGTTGTTCATTCATTCATCAGTTTAATCATTGCAGAAGTTACAGCCAGTACACGTATACAATTGATGTCGTAATGTTCCAGTGTCCTGTTATTTAACAAATCTGGCTGTGCCTCTAAAATGGACCTTTACTAAGTAAGCTCCTCAAATTACTGTATTTACAAAGGCCTAAAACTGACCCAAAAGACTGTTGTTGATACACATATTTGATATATGATATGATATTTACTTAACTTCCAGTTACATAAAGGCAAAAGGAGGATCTTAACACCAGCATGTCAGTGTTTCTTTTTCAAAACTATGACAACTCTCTTCATGAAAGTGCAAGGACAAGAGCGCGCCAACTATGTATACTTGATTCGTTGCGGACGGCTGGTGCATGAAGCAAATTGGAGCCTTTAGAAGCAAACAATGGGGACGTCAGTGAACTTAGGCCACAAGGACCACAGAGCCTCTTTGTTCTCCACCCAACTCCATTACACTCTTACTCTCACTTTCATTCTTATTGTAGAGCTACAGATAGGTATGAGAGCTCATAGACACAAAGTAGAATCTATTTACAGTGCATAGCTCAAGAGAAGTATGTGTCTGTGCACACCGTATAAAATGATCCTGGCTGACTGTATGTGTACTGCAACCAGCTTACATTATGTGAATGTGAAGGGAAGACCTGGTCAGTTGTGGAAAAACTATAAACCAAGGCCAAGCAGAAGGTGCGATTATACAATGAACTCTACAATATAATGTCTGAAACAGCCTCAACATCATATGACAATTCATTTAGATTTACGGGCACACATCTGACACAGAACCATAGAGGAACTGACCATTTACCCCACCACTCTAAGTTATTGTTGCTAGGCCTGTCAAAGCTTTAGATTCTCGTATGGCACACATACAGTATACAAATGGGGCAGATACACAACTCAAAATTATTGGTGGTCAATCTTTTGAAACAAATGATTTTTCATTCCAGACAGTGACAAAGAAAGTCAAGTGTGAAAGGAACGTGTTGACCTGCACTCTGATTGGGCTGCTCTAGAGAAAAATCTTCATTTAACCACAATAGGCTTTTTAGGATAAATACAGCAGGGAACAACTGCTATAAAAATTGAAACAAAAAGTTTTTCTGTGAATTTAAAATCAATTAAATATGACACAAATTAAATAAAAGTCACATCTTCTACTTTGATCTTTCAGTGTAGCCTTACATATGATTTTTCATGAAACTCCGTATTGGAAAGTTCAAGGCATTTCCCTCAGACGTGTGAACGCTACCACCAGAGGGCGACACTGTGATGTTCGAGGCCCGTAGGAACTCAGTGGGCAGCGAGGTCTGCGAGGTCTGTCTGGTGGGCAGAACAGAGAGAGGAAGACAGAGACGGGGGGTAGAGGCAGAATGTGTGTGGGAGAGAAAAAACACTAAACAGAAGGTGAGGCGAGACAACTGAGTGGGGGGCCATGAGACTGAGATGTACTCAGAAAAGAGTGTGTGTGCGAGCGAGCATGTGTGTGTGTCTGTGCATGAGGCTTATGTATGAGATCTTGCATAAGCGCAGGTGTCAGCAGGTGCATGCAAGCACTAATACAAAGTGGTGCATTGGCATCTGTGTGTGTGTGTGTATGTATGAGTGTGTGTTTGTGTGCCTAAGGACAATACTGCTCCCTCATTACCCAACTGTTTCCTCCAGTCCAGCACTAATGAGGAGTCTCACCGTCACCGTGGTAATCAAGGTCAAGCCTAGGCCAACACACAGAAACACACACACACACACACACACACACACACACACAACACTTTGCAGAACCACAGTGTGCATGTGTACGTGTGCACACAGCTGGATTTAGCGACACGCTTACAATCCGTAGACTCACTTTATGTGGATTTGCACCAAAACAAGAGGAAGAGGCAAATGGATGGAGTTTTGTAGGATCCCACAAGATCCAAACTGTTTCATAGGAATGATGTGGGTGTGATGTTATGTCCCTCCAGTCTCCTACTCCTCCTCCTCCTTCTCTTTTTGACAGAGAAAGAAAGAACATGAGGGAGAGGATGCATGCATGGAGACAGGTAGGATCAGGTAGGGAAAAAAAGGAATAGGCAAAGAAGCATTAGGATGGGAGAGCAAAGAAGGGGAGGGAGAGTAGGGAAGGGTGTGATATACAGGGGAACAAGACTGGGAGGAGGGAGGGAGGTGTGGAGAAAGAGAAGGAGGAGTAATTAAATGAAAAGAGCAAGACTTAGCTCTTTAGTCTCATCCCTCAAGACCGGCCTGACACTGCTACAGCTAGCTAATGTCATAGCAACAGGGAGAAGGAAAAAGTCTAATGGGTGCGGCACAGAGGAGAGGAGTAAAGAGCAGGTACAGGCGAGAAAGAGGAGGTAAGGGAGGAAGAAGCTGAGTGGGGAAGGATGGAATGATGGAAAGGGAGGAAGGAGGGACAGAAAAGGGGTGAAGCTGAGAGAGAGAGATGAACACTGCAGAGTCAAGGACAGAGACATCAGGCTAGGAGTGATGTGAATGATATAAACATGGAGGAAAGGGAAGGAAACAGGAGGGGGGAGGCACAGAGAGTGAGAGGGCTGGCAAAGAGCCAGAGGAATAAAGGCCATACCGTCCCCTTCTCCCTCTCCATTTCATGTCTCTCTCTCCTCTTCTGTTATGCGGATGTACCTGTGTTTACCATTGTTTTCTATATCTAATTATCCCCTCTGAATAATTCACTAGAGTATCAATAATTCAGCTTTAATTAGCTAAGACACACCAGACAGACTTGGACCTCACATTAACATAGACAATCGTCAAACAGAACCAAAGACACACAGCTGGAGAGATGTAGTTTTGGGTGGCCTAAAAAGGGAGTGGCACACGAGAAAATATGAGCAAAAGATGGTGTTGGAATTAATCCTGGTGACAAAATCTAAAGAGGGACCTTGAGACAAAGTTAGCAATATTGTCTAAAAGTGTGAGCAGGATGACACGCTTGAACTGCAACGATCCAGGGATGTGTTTCTCAAAATATAGCAGAGGTCACTGCTTAACCATCCTAGCATGATGGACTGTTGCACTGCACCCCAGAACTATTACTATTACTACTTCCCCACAGCTTAATACCCATGTCTGTGTTCGCCTGCTACTGTTTGAAAGTGAGAATGCAATGGTCTTACCAAATTCAAAATCCACAGTGTAAAAGTGCCACAGACTACATTCCACATTGCTCAATCAGTAAACTAGGCAATTTTTGTTTTCTACATGAACTTCAAAGCTATCAAGCTGCTGAAAGTACAGTGATGTACAAATTGTGAATGAAGGTTAGGCTGTTTGCTGTCTTTTTTAAAATAAAGAGGCACCTTGAATGAATGCAATCACACTCATTTTATAATTTAATGTGAGTTTACTATTAGGCTACAAGTGTTGTGTTCAAATACATTTTTGAACATAACATACAAAGCTGCATTAATCAGTGCTAGGGGCACAAAACACAAAATCAAGGTGACAGACACACCACCCTGGCCTGTTATCACTTTATAAAGTTCTTAAGCTTAACGTGTTGTCAAACAAATGAAAGCCTTTATGAACATGATATCCGGTGGTGAAATACCAGTGCATCAGAACTTAACTTAACTTTTTCTGACCTATATCTATTCAACTCAAAAAAACAAAAAAAACACTGTGATAAAATATTCTAAACTCAAGGTTCACTCAATAGCTTGTGACAGATCCCACAGCCTTCGTCAGCATTGTGGGATGGGGTCAGGCCACTGGGACACAACCAAAAGTTCCCAAAAAGAGATGAGTTTGGAATATTTTATCAGAGATAAGTGTTTCCAATTTAAAGAAAAACTCTACATGCTCAAGCATTTCTCAACATATGAGGATTAGATTAGACTTATTTCCATAAACATCACAGTAGTTTCCTCATTAGCACAGTGTGACTGCAATCAGGTGGATTTCAACAACACTTCTAACTACATCTCTGGCGGTGTGACTCTTTACGACAATTGTTTGGCAGCAACACTTTAGGGAAACACACTGCTGGTCATGGACGAAACGGTCAAGAAAATGTGTCCCACACCAATTCGCTTTCAAGTTGTTTAGGCTTCTTGAGATGAAAGAGTCTGATGGTCATTCACATCCAGCAAAGAGAAAAAGAAGGAGGGCAGCACTGACAGCTTCATATCTCTCTCCCAGTCCCCACAACCTCTCCATCTTCTCCATGTTCACCAAATCTTTTTATTTCAGTGCAAATTGTTGGCAGGTTAAGCGCAGAACTGGGACTCTTAAAGGAGCCTGTTTTATCCATCAACTCCCTCGATATTTTCCACAGACACTCGCTCCTACACGCACATGCACGACTAATACACAGACATCCCCACAACAGCATCTATGTGGTAGAGATGGATTAGCAACTAGGACCAAAGCCACTATAAAAGATTCCTACCTAGAGCTTATGACTCACGTCTCTGTATGTCTGTGGTGTGTTTGTGTCTGTACAGTGTGTGCGTGTGTATTCAAGCCCAAATAGAGTGTACACCAATAAGATCTGCCTCTGGATCGATTGGACTCAGACTGTGCCTCAGTTGACAGGTCGGACCTGTTGTTCTCTTGATTGATCCAACCTCTGTGTTATGTGAGTGAGTGAGTGAGGGCATATAATAAACAGAAAAGAAAGGTTAATAAAGTGATTAAAATATATGTGCGTATTTTGTGGGGATTGTTTAGTTTAGCCTGAGTAACCATTGTCTGTTTTAAGACCTTTACTAAATCTTGATTTGTATACCTCTGAACACATACTGCAACATGATCTCCACCTACTCTGAAAATCATCAGGTTCAGGAGGTCAAATGAAACTCTTTGGGTCCTCACTAAGATGCTTTATAAGTTCAATTTACCATTTTATAAGTAAAAAGTAAGGATGGATATCATTTAAACATTTGTATCCTATTGCAGACACCTTTATCTCAGTACTGATAACAGAAGAATAACTTGCTGTACACCTGTAGACATGTTTTTCTAGGGTCTCTTTTCTAGCGTTAAAAGCTGGTTAAACAAAGCTATACAAAAACTTAAAATTTTAGCCTAAAATTGGCTAAATTCATGATTTGAATGAGAAACTGACTGATCAAAGAAGGAGTAAAGCAGAGTACGAACCTAAAAAATCATTCATTACCAGCTTTTGATACTTATGATACTCTGATCCAAGAGCAAATTTAAATCTGTATACTGACTTGATACCCAGCCCTAAAGCATATTGATTTCTGTAGACCTGCAGTTCGGTTAATTTGGTCAGCATCAAGGGGGAAAAAAACAATACATTGTTGCCTTTTAGTTCTGGTCCAGTTTGTGTTCACACTGGCTAATTACAAACAAACCAAGAGGAGTAAACACGACGACTGACAGGTACCTAATCCTACATCAGCACCACCACATGAACCCACATGGAAATCAAAATCTGGTGACTGACAGCAAGTCATGCAACACTTCACTGAACCGTATGTGCTTATTTATCTCGTCAGGTGGTCAAAAAAAATAAGATTGAAAGAAAACAGATTGTAAAACTTATTAGTCAAGTATTGTGCCTGTATACTCATATATCATAATTAGAACTGGGACAAAAAAGAGGCAGTTTGTATAATAATATCACAGGAGGCACTTCTGATTTATATTTTTCTTTATTACAATTATTTATTATTTTAATTTTGTTTGAATGAAGAATTCAGACCAACAGTTGAAAGCATCCAAACCTTCAACAAATCATTTTCATATTAATTTATCTTGTGTATGACAGATATGCCTCTAGGTGACCTGCTTTCACTATTTTATTTTTCTCACAATATTCAAAATGCCATATGGCTATTGTAGGTTTTATTTGAGCCATTTTGTAGTTCTTAAGAGTTGTGCATTACACTGCTGCTTACGATAACTAGCTAACGTTGCTTGTCAGACAAATTGGGTTGACAAATTTCCGTTCTCTTTTTGACTTATACGTTGCAGTTGTAACATTAGCTTAAAGGAACATCGCCACCGCTGTGTGATATAAAATGTTTGCACTGCATGTGGTTTCTTCTTTGCAGAATACTTGGTCAATGGCATTCTAATGTGAATACACTGTTTGTTTGTTTTATGAGTTATTTTTAGTTTGTTTTATACTTATTAGTATATTTCTCAAGCCTTGGTGTCGAGTTCTGGGAGGATAATTACTGTGTGGTCACTATGGTCGTTTAGGAGTTCAACTGACAGTATTCACGCCAACCCAAATGAAAACCAAACAAATTCACCAGAGATGGTCTGCACAGGTGAGGTGTGAAAGCACACCAAGTGTTGCCTCTCAAGCGCTCACACTTTTTTTTTATCCTTCATAATAAACATCACACAGCTGATTTCGGCGTTGTTAACACCTTATTTACACGATGTCTTTTAACATGCATAACACACATGGAACGGAGCAAAGGGAGGAAAGTAAAGTTGTGAGAAACAAAAGAGGGAGAGGATAAAGCTGAGAAGCAGAAGCACCAGGTTAGCACTAATGGTCAATGACATGTTAGCGCTGTGGCTAGGCTAAGCGCAGGCGCCTGAACTCCTGAAATATTTAGAATGGCGAACAGAGCGAGAGACTCATTCACTTCAAATCAGCTGGAGCAGAGAGAGAGAGAGAGAGCTGGGCCACTTTTCTACCTCTTCACTGCACTGAGGTAACTGCACATGCAGTCAAATGGACAGCACCACATGAATAATGTGCATGTGTGACTTTTTTGTTTTACTTATTCATTTTTGCCCCGGCATGTTGGACCTTTGCTTCAGTTTGTTTACAGGCGAGGGTTTAAAGATGAAGAAGTGCAGAGACAAACTTACTTTTCCCTGTTTGCTTTTGCAGTGTCTCATCTAACCATTATTTTTCTCTGTGTTCATTCATTCACACGAGGGCTTTATTTCAATGTTGTGCTAATTCTTTCCATGACAGGTTTGCTTTTGGACCGTCTCTTTCGCAACTTCTTCTTTGCATGCCTTCCTTCTACACTCATTCCATATCTATCTATAAAATTTGAAGACAGATGACACCCTCATGACTGACAGGCCCCAATCAGCTTCGACTTTGACACTTTCATGCCAGCTTAGCATTTGAGATGTGATTTACCACGTGTGTGTGTGTGTGTGTGTGTGTGTGTGCTCGGTTTTCCTGTGCATGTGCATGAGCCTGTGTGGGTGTGTGAAAGTGAACCATCCAAACTCCTCAGTGTGTTTTCCGAGCGCTTGTCAGCTTCAAAGATGGGGGTCAAACCAACAGGCACCTGACACAAGCTAACTTCACTTACCGCTGCCATGACAACAGAAAACAAACAGAAAATGAAAACATACTGTATTTTCATAATGACGGCTCAGTGTCTCTCTCCCCTCCTCACTTTCTCTTTCTCTCTCGGACTGGACAGATGACTGGAGCGAAGGATGTGGGAAGAGAGACTGAAATCTGTCACTTCTTTCTTCCCTGTGAAATTTCCACTCTCTTTCTCTCTGTAGTAGTGTTTTTTGTTTTTACCTTCAACAGCAAATGATTGAACTTCTTCACCTTCTCCCTCTCATTTTTCCTCTCTGGCTTGCTGGGAGCCCGAGGTGGATGTGCCTAGTAGCAAAGTTCCTACTGAACAAGCCTGACAGTTGGAGCTTAATATTTAACCAGTGGACACACACACACACACACACACACACACATACTGTACCATACACATGGAGATGCACACAAATGCACACAAGCAAAATGGTTTGTGTGTGTGATGGTGACAATGATAACAAAAAGAGGCAGCCATCCCCCTCCAGGAGAACTTTCTGTGTCTTACCTACTTGACGGCTTTATGGCAGAACCCACAGGCTTTAACATGGCGGTCGCTGATGGCACTGCTAATGACAAGTTATGTTTTCAGGCGAAGCTGCATGAGCTTGTCCATTATCTTTCTCCCTACTGGCCTCTTTCTCTCCTTCCCTCCCACTCCCCCCCCCCCGTTCTTTCTCTCACTTTTCTTTTTAATTACCTGATGTCTCCTCTTCTGGCCCAGACGCCAATAGAGATGTGAGCGGCACCGTCTGCACTGAACTGTCTGTGTACATCTGATCTCTGATCTTTCCTCTGTCTGACTGTGTGTATGTACTATGTGTGTGTGTTTCCCTAAGTGTGCTGTGTGTATCTAGACGCAACTTGTCTGTACTTTCTGTCTGTGAATATGATGTTTTTTTTACGATCATTTGTTCAAGCATCTCTACATACATTTTTTGAGCAAATTCTTGGTGATATTTACAAAAGAAATATTGATTTAAATGACAGGTTCTTGGGATTAAAAGAGGGACAAAAACAATCAACAATACAAATCAACACAATCCTTTATAAAGATAAAAGACCGATCCGCCTAAGACTGCAACTAACAATCCTTTTTGTGAGCTGATTATTTTGTATATTTATTATTTGTCAACCTTTTGGTTTATAAAGCTTCAGAAAATAAAAAAAAACCCAATTCACAATTTCCCCGCACACAAGTTGACTTGTTTTCCTTGACCAACAACCAAAACCAAAAGATAATCAGTTTTCTTTTAAAGACGACAAAAAAGACCACTGAAAATGACCGAAAACGATTAATCGGTTATCAAAACTGTGGCCGACTGTGTGTGTGCCACATACTTTCTCTTTCTACGGGTCCATGTTTTTGTACTCGTTTCTGTTTCGTGTGACCGATATCACTGGGACGCCCCTTCTCTCTCCTGATGCCAAGTTCCCCATCTGCGACATGTATGAGGACAGAAGCGGCTTGTTGCACTTCAAATGCAACCGGGAGGCCTCTGGCACCCTTGGCGCTGCAGCAGAGGCAACTGGATTGTGAGACAGAAAGTTACCTGCCAATGGTTCTGTGTGTGTGTATCTATGTGTGTGTTTGGCAGGAATTTAAGAGCCTTCATTCCTCTTGTCTTTGTTGGCATGAAAAACGTAACATGAGGAGGGTTTTACTATATTTGTGAAAGAAAGTATACCTTTTTAGTATTAAATATTCACCTTATGTAGGCTTGAAAGGGGGTTGTTAAAATTTCTATAATGGATGAACCATATTAGTCATTCAACGCATATTTACTAAGGATTTAACTAAAGATGCAAGATCGTTGTCTCAATGGTTAATGGCTAGTGAGCAAAATCAGTGAGGAATTTCCCATTTGTTTTTTTGTGGGTGTTCAGACCAGAAAAAAACTTACGTTTCAAAAGAGAAAAAATAACAATTTTACCATTTTTTAATCTTGCTAGGAACTGCAGAGCTGGAGACTATTTCTTCATTGAACGAAGAGATATCACTGAAGGCTTGTCTTGATGTAAAAGATGTTTTTGCTCTGATCCCGAACGACTTAAGTAAAAGTTTGACCACGTTATATGATTCGGTGATCTGATTGGTTTAAGTTCCATTGTGATAGACGGTCATAGACAGATGGTTCATCCAATTGTATGCGGAGTAGTGAGGTAAAGAGCAGTAAAGTTCCTGCCCTTTTCAAAACAGTTTCCAATGGCAAATTTCCAGATGGTTCTGTGTAACAAATCATCAGGTGCAGTCAGGTTACCATTTTTCCCCCTGGTTTTGTAAATGACTACAACTAATTATTACTTTATCAATTCATTGATTTTAACGGATCTATCTGTCAAAGTGTCAAAGTAGTCAAAATCACCATTTCCCAGAGCTGAAGATGTCACACTAAAATAGCTTGTTTTGTTCTCCTAATTCAGAAAACAACAACAACTAAACTACTCAGATTATAATGATATAAAAAACTGAACAAGCAGCAGAACTTTACATTAGAGAAGCTGAAACTTAAGTGACTCAAACAATTGTCAACTGTCTAAATAGTATGTAGTAAAATAAAATTGTAATAATCGTTAGATGACAGCAAGTCAGACCAGACAACCCCGGCCTATTAAGAAACAGATATACCGGAGAACATGCCACATACAGAGAAATATCAACATCAGACCAAGTTTCCACAAGAAAAATAAAATCCAGAGCATAGCAAGTGATAAAATCAGATCTCGAGTTCCACAGGGAGTATTTGGAAATGGAACTATTAAGCCCTCTGACACACTGTTTACAGTGAGGAGGTTAGATACGATCCTCTGAGGTCTACAAGCTTTAAAACCAGATCTATCAGCCATCGTTTTTACACATTCAAGCAGTTTAATGTGCAGGGATAAATGACACTTAGGGACAGCCAAACTTCAAAGTAAGTACCAAAATAAGTAAACTGGAAAAATAAAAAACTACTGTAAATGACTATATCCATTCACACAAAAATGTTGTACACCGCATATGAAGTCAAAATTAGGGCACCAGCCTTGTTTAGGTGGAGCCCTAATTAGAGTATTATATACGGTACTATATATATTGTATATATATATTTTACTCATACATTGGTCTAACATGAGTCAAAAGATTATCATGTAACTCTAGTACCCTCTCCCACTTACATCAGGCTGCAATTCAAACAGCTTGAAATCACACGATGGTGCATTCAAGGACTGAACTAGATACAGTATGATGACTGACGTTCGCGCTGATCAAAATGGAGTGCTTCTGATAATCATGAACATGAGGGAAAATGAGGGAGACGGGAGAATGAAAGATTGAGTGAGATGAGAGGATAAAATACTGAAATGTCATAAAACTAACACTGAAATACGTTTGCCTACTTGCTGCTTCCTGATAGGAAAATTGTTTTATTATCAAATGATGATTATACAGCAAACTATGATAGCTATGAATTACCCATACAGATGTGTTTAATGAGGTGTAGCTCGTGATGAGAGGGCTCAAGCATGACAGACTTCAACTTGCATCAACTAGGGTCACTGATATGACAGTATATACTGTGAGTTTGTATAGTGATTTTAATATCTCCAGGTGTATTAAGCCATTGTGGGCAATACTGAAACTATGGTTAGCAAGACTATTCATCGAAATATTTTCTGTGATTTTTGCATCAATGTGGTAAAGTATCTTAAGGTTGTAAAACATAACTGTCTGATTATTTTATCCATAAACAATTTCTCAATTGTTTTTAAAGACCCTTCACAGTAAAACGATATTTATCACAATATAAAGTTACCTACACCCAGGTAGAGGATATCATGCACATCGCCTATTTCCTGAGATCAACTACTGCACAACTCAGCTGGGTGTTTGGCGCTGTAAGTGTTCAAACCCTCTCACCAGACAAGAATGGCAATATTGGACGATTTTGTAAAACCTTGGATTACAATCCCCGACCCTGACCTCCACATTCTTACTTCCTGCCTCACTACATACTACTTCCTGGTATTGTATCAACCGATATGGAAGGAACTCCTACATATACTGGGCTAAACTGTTGCCCTCCAGCTCATCCCGCTAACTGAGAGTAAATGCTTGGTGATGAGTAGGTCATGTTTAGGAGGTCATTTAGCAAATAACACAACCTTGACTACTCAGCTTCTGCCCTCACCAATTTGTTTGTGGTCAAGCAGCCAATCAGAGTGAGAGATGGGAGAGCAGGCAGACACAAACAAGCCTTGCAACCTATATATGAATGACTCCTGATGCAAAATGTATTTAATGAATCCTACAACATCAGTTTTATAACATGTGGTTGTTTTTTTATGGTCAGGGCATCAACTTTGTGCTCAGTGAACAGGAAAAACACTGTAGGCTGTATACAGTAACTTGGTGGTATGGTAACTTGTGAGGATACAGTTGGTAGGGGCAAACGCAAACATTGCTTTACTGCATTTCTGCTTAACCCTATGCCACATGTCTTTCAGTAATCAAGGGCTAACACACACATACACACACTCGCACAAACACACAAGCACACTGGAGGTCAAATCGTCTTTATGCCAGAAACCTTGTAGAAGGCCACCCAGTGAATAGCAGCCATAACAGCTCTGCACAGCAGGCAAGACACTAGAGAGAAGGGCACAGCGTGCACAGCAAAGATATATGTCAGAGCAGCCGGCCTTTTGAAAAGAATCACAACATCTATCAGCTAGAATCTTGTGCGATCTGTGTGGAGGAGATGCTTCAAGATGTGTCAAGGAAAGCACAGTGGTAATGCTATTGATATTCCTGCGAGCTGTAAGGTTACAGAGGACTGCTTTCAAATGAAACCGGCCTCTTTGAAAAGACACAACTATTTAGACACAGAGAACAGAAACATAGAAACAAAGCTGTTTTCAATTTCACAGTTACACGGTTGATTTTGAATAGGTTACATGGGGCTGCAGATGAAAGCGTGGATAAAGAACGGCAACCTTTAAAGGCAAGTATCACAGACTATGAGTTCCAGGAAATGAATCTAACATCACTACACCCACTCCTCGTGGTTGCTATGGTAACACTGAGGTCAGTAGGTCAGGCATACATGTGTTTTTTGCAGTTTATTGATGCTCGCCATTTATGTCACGCACACTCTCACACACTTAATGGCTCCATGTCTGCGTATATCCAACGGCCAACATGACTTCGGCTGCACTCATTAGACGGAGTTAGCCTAATAAATGCTGGACTGGCCTGGGAAAGGGAATGGGACTGGGGATACTGCCACATTCCCTCAAATCCCCTCACACTTATTTAACCCTTACAGAGCCAGACACGGGAATGACAGAACAGGATCAGGCCTCGGGGGCTTGATGTGGATACTGGAGATATAGGCTGAGATAGGGGCTGTGGAAAAATGGTTGCGTGTTGTGAAGAAATGGAGCATAACTGGATCTACAGACCAGCCTTTGACTCACATTACGTCTTTGTGAATGGCTGAGGACTCAACTAACTCCCAAAATGTGTGTCACTATCATGGTGCTTCTCTGTGATAACTGTAATTCAATGTATCATATTTAAGCTGGAAAGTTGGGATATGGTGTTTATTACACATTCAATTTCCTGCACCTGTATGAAATCTGATCAGAAGCAAATATATCTTTGTTATTAATTCCTGGAAAAGCTGTACTGGAAGTGTCTCATCCAACAGCTGCACCATCCTGAGAGGTGCTGTCCCCAAGGCTGAGTTCTCAGTCTTCACACATACAGAACATACAGTACACTGGTGATGATTTTTAAGAAGTTAACAGTTTTGTCCTGAAATAAATATAGTGTACCTAGCCACAGAGGGGCAGGGTATTCACTAAAAGAAACATGGATAATCTAATAATCTCTGCAGATGAATGCAGGGAATGTCAATCCCTGCATTGGTCAATCCAACTCCTTTTGGAAAGGGGGAAAGACAAAAATAAACTTTTTATATACTTCCAATCAAGAATAAAAGGAAAGGTCTCCAAATGTACCACATTCTCTCCTGCGTGCAGCCTTGAGAAGGATGTTCCCGACCTTGGCATTTGGCAGTATAGTCACAGATTACTATGCCCTCGCTTCACTTTTGCATGTAGGAGAAACTATGGTGCCAAAATCCCTATATAGCTCCAGTGTTTGGTTTGTCCACTCTGGGCTTCTATAGAAACATGGCGGTTCAACATGGCAACCTCAATGGAAGAGGACCTACTCCCTCTGTTGATAAAAACGTCTTATTCTAAAGTAACAAAAACACAATGATTCTTATTTTTAGGTGATTATACACTAATGAAAACTTACGTATGAATATTTTATTCTATTTTTTGCCACTAGATCTTCTTAAATGTTACACACTGGCCCTTTAACTTGTCTGGCAAAAACATTTGTGTTTTTGTAAGTCTGTCAGATTCTCAGACTTCATGACTCAAGAATGTTTGTCTGTAGTGTAACCCAGTAAATATGAAGAATTAGTCATTTTCAATAGTAAACAGCAGTTAAAGATGGGTGGTAGCAGCTGTCCTGGATGACAAACACCTCATGTTAAGCAATGCCCGCCAAGTCTTTTCACTGCGGCCTTGTCAAAGTCACAACATTGTTGGTTAATTTAAATCAACCAGTGATCTAGAACAAGTTGCCTAGCATGTTAATGCAGGTTAGGTGCCTATGCGTGGTATTTCCCCCCCTTTTACATCGTCTCTATATAAACTGTATGTATACATGAGGACAAGTCAAGCTGAGGCTTTACAGTGAAGATGTCCTCCCTGTGTAATAATTTCTGGCACCTACCAACGGCCTGAGAGAATGGCTTTAGGAGTAATTTCCACCCCTCAGTCCTCTCTCTGTTGTTGTTCTCCTTCGTCTCGCCCCCTCAGCTGCCTGCCCTTCTTCCAGCGCTGTGATCCTGTCTGGTTATTAATTCATAGTTAAATCTAAACGGTCTGGACACTCACATAACCCTTCCACTGCTGTTCATTTTACGCTTGGGAGGGCCGCCGCTGTGTACCCCACACCCACTAATGTCCAACAAACACACATGCATAGAAACACACATGTATGTATAACACATGTACATGCTCTCTTTCTCTTACATGCACATAAAGATGCACTTTTTCTCTCTCTCATTTGTATGCATTGCAACTTCTCTGTGTATTAACATGAAGAAGACAGTTTTTTTGGGGGGTGGGGGCGTCTGGGCCTTCTCAACTGAATAGCAAACAGTGCACCGCTATGATCATCGTATTTTTTTTGGACACTTCACAGAAAGAATGTAAAGTATGGCTGTGCTTGTGCTGAAAAACTATGTGCATTAACATAGTTTAGATGCCATTTCCAACAAGCCATTCTGCTATCACAGTCTCAAGTGGCCAACTAACTACAAATTTGTACACAGGTCCACACTCACTCCTTCAACATGCTGCTTCAAAGAATATTTTCACACACTCAGGCACCGCACACATACACAGAGTTGCACATGCGTACACACCCTTGCTGTCAGGATAGTGATAAATTGAAGGGAAAATGAAAAGGGGGAACAGTAATCTGACACCTACAGTGCTGGGCAACCAGTAATTAAATCCCTTCATTAGGTCAAATATTTGATTATGAAGAACCTGGAGGGGAATCTAGTAATGACCTCTTTCGTTTTAGGGGAGGGAGGAAAAGGAGGAGAGGAGAGGAGAGGAGAGGAGAGGAGAAAGAAAATGGAAACGAGTGGAGGCAAGGTTGAAGACGAGGAAACAAGGCAAAACATAGACAGAATGGCAATAACGTCATCTACATATTGTCTGTAGTCAGTGACTATGTTGTTCACACCTCCTCCCCACTTTTCCCTCTGTCTCTGGATAGCGTCTGTGTGTTGTTGTAGTAAGTCGAAAACGCTGGCCGCAGCATATTGCTAATGTGTTGATGAAGGCAGTCCAGGCCAAGGGAGTCTCTCTCTGGTGGAAGACAGACAGTGTGCGTGTTCGACAGACGAGTGAACATTGCTGGCCTCCGCCTCAACCCTCTCTGGGAAGCTGCTAGCTTCAGCCTGCGAGTGCATCTCCTCCACTCTGCTGTGCTATTCCTTGTACATTAGCCTGAGATAACACGGGGGGGGATTATGCACATTAAAAGGCAGGAGTGTGTAGGATTAGCACAAAGTAGCAAAATGAAAAGGAGATGTCAGTTCACTTTGTTGTTATTGGTGTTCATATTTTTTTACTGTCACGTGTTATGTTATCATTATTGAACTCTCAAGGTGGAAGACACCTGACTTTACATACTGTTGGGGTCAAAATTGACCCGTTTTGACATTTGACAGCAGTAAAAATACCCTGCATGTCATTCTTTTAACCTGAAATTGTATGACTTTTCCTAAAGTGACCCAAAATACACAAAAAAAAAAATATTTTTAAATTTTATACTTTGCACAGGTGCTAAAAAATTTTATACATTGATGCTGATCTAGTGAGATGGATTTTAGACCCACTAGAGTGGGTCAAATCAAGGAAAATAGTTGTTCTCGGGAATCTTGAAACTGTGAAACTGTATATTCTATGTCTGTGTGTATTTTTATGGGACAGTGGTGACAGAGTTGGGGGGGGGACCCTGCTGGTCTTGGGGGGCCATGGCGGAACCTCAAAACAGTGAAATAGTAAAACAGCATAGGAGTGGTCATATATAGTGCACATAAGAATCAGAGGGTGCCTTGACACAGAGACTTGCACCTGCATCTGCACCTGCAATGTAACAATATAATCTAAAACTAGACAAATTAGAATCAAATCAATGTGTGTAGGGATCTGAGGCTGGCCCTGATCAAGTCACACAAGAAACCAACACAAAGGGACAAAAGAGAAGGAGATACAACCTCTGCTCTCCAAAAAAGAGGTACAACCAGCAGCAAATGTGGGAAGCACATTTGCAAGTCCCACACACGCAAAGTTTCCTACTACTGCATTGAATGCACTGACTAGTTTGCAACAAACATCTTTTATGTGTTGTGTTTTGAATGTTAATGTTAAATTAATATTGATAATTGTTAATATAATGATATTGCAGTAAGGACAGTGTCCAATGGTTGCGATAGTTATGTAGTTATATTATAACTGTTCCAGAATGTTCTTGCCATTTTCACTATATATAATATTATATACACTAATATATTTAAATCATTATAGCTGTTATCGCGCTGCGTTGTTTTGGTTCAGAACGCAGCAAACATGGCGTTGAGGCAGAACCGCTCTAAAGTTTGGTAATATTTCACGCAAAAAGACGACAATACGGTCACTTGCAACACTTGTAAAGTTTCCATTTGGTCAAAGGGGGGAACTACCTCCAATATGCAGAAACATTTGGCCACACAGCATGCAATTCATTTGCAGGACTGTCGCGTGTTTCATACACTACTACTTAGCGACACAAGTGAGTCAAGCAGCAGCGGAGCTAATGGGACGCCATCTGTTATTAATGCCGAAGGTAACTTTAAACTCTCCAGGCAGGACAGGCCCTGTCTACTTAGTTAATGTGAGCGCCATTTCATTGTGAATTGTGTTTCTTTGTATTTTTTGTCAGTTGAATTTTGTTTCAAGTTGAATCCAAATGAGCACTGTTAATATTCCAAAAGGCACAAGCCCTTCCTTGACTGTTTTCAGTCTGTGTTTTTAGTTTTTATGGCACATAATGGCAGTTGGGCTTAAAAAGCCAAACATTTATTTTTTTGTCTGGACCAATTAATGTGAACATTAACAATTTCCTAATCCTAAGGCACTCTTGATAATCTTTCAAGGCACACACTAGCGTGTCATGGCATACTGGTTGAGAAACACTGCCCTAGGCTATGGGTCCCTGGACTTTACTTTGAGAAGTAGCTCACCTACTTTTAGGTTTGTTCTGAGGTTGCTACACATAATTGGTGTATACTCTGTGCTTTGTCTTCTGATCAGATATTAAAGCGAGTTAATACAAAAAAACTAATTTGTACTTATTCCCTCACCCAATGAGAATCGATAAGAGAATCGATAAGGAATCGGATCGATAAGCAATATCAATAATGGAATCGGAATTGTTATATTCTTATCAATTCCCATCACTAGTAAGATAGGCTATTCATATATTCTAAATAGATCTGTAGTTCAAAATATGGTATAGACACTTTTTATGAGGACTTTCTTGTATCGAGTCAAATTTGACCCGGACCATACTGTGAAGGCATTGGATATGTACAGTTTGTAAGGGTTACATTTAGTATAATGGGAAAACAAATGCTGTTGTGTGAAAGACTTGGGAAGTTTAACTAAATTAGCCCCCCAAAAAATTAAGAACTGATTTAATTTATTACGCCCCAAGGAGTACAGCAATTCAAAGTTGCACATGCAGTTGCATTATCTTTACACTGTGTAGTTCCAAATGCTAATTTATCTATTGATTAGCCTATTATCAAATCCTAATAGCCAAGCAAATATAGAAATTGTGGCCATGCAGAGGGGATGTAGCAGTGTAGCTGCTACTGTTGCTGCAATACTGTTGATGAGGCACAATTATTTGGCCATAAATCACACACATAGAGAAGTACTGGTTCTCTGGCCTCACAGGCCCACAGGGAGAGACAGGAACACACTACAGTTTAAGCAGTAGAAGTATATAAACTATTAAAAAAAAACACTTCTCTTATGAGCTGCCGGCTTCTACAATTAATTAATAGATGTTTATGCAAGAGTGTACCTGAACTTAGATGCTCCTGTTTCATATTTCACAGCTTTCCCTCGATCTCTCCCCCTTCCCCTCTCCTGTGTGTGTGTGCATGTGTGTGTTTGTGTGTGGCTGCTCGAATGCCAATGCCGTCATCAAAGGATACGTCAAAATGAAGGCTCGAGCAGAGGCTGGATCTCAGATACACACACACAAACACGCATACACACACTGCTCCAGCTATGCTTTCATATCACGCCCTGGCAACGCCCACTGACTGCAGCATATCTCCACCGGTATCACCAAGGTTACCATGCAGCGGTAGCCAGGGATACCGTCGGAGCCGCCTGTGAAAATGTAGATAATGGGTGTGGCCAAAGTCTAGTTGGTCGACGGTAACATCTTGTCAAAAATGACACAATTAAGGACACAATCTTATGCTCCAAAATACGTTTTTATATATT
Source organism: Dicentrarchus labrax (assembly GCF_905237075.1). NCBI lineage: Eukaryota > Metazoa > Chordata > Actinopteri > Moronidae > Dicentrarchus > Dicentrarchus labrax. The sequence continues at coordinate 11,802,065 of NW_026136713.1, read as the reverse complement.
AAAAGCAGTGAAACTTGTAAAGGTTTCATTAAGACAACTGATATTTTTACTTACTAATCTTTTAATAATCAAGAGGCTGAAATTACTCAAAAAATAACTTTAGATTCACAAAACATGTCCTGTGACAAATGGTTTTGCTAATCCTTCCAGTCTATCACAGTTTTTTTTTTTTCATATGCTGTGAAGGGAATATTATTCCTTTCCAAGTCTTAGTTAGCACTTTGCTTTAACTGTTATCAGCATGCTTCGCCCCAATACTAATCCAGCCACATGTTATTAACAATCCAGGTGTTGTTTGATACTTTGCACCTCAGCTCGTCTCATTCTGCATCTTTGCACACGCTCTGATTACAATATAACGTGTGCATGTCTGATCTAACAGACATTTCTGATGCATCTATTATACCAGGGAGCATGCATCAGTCAGTGAGTTTGTTAGCCAATGTGAGAGGCTTGAATTCATTGGTTTAAGGACCCAAGATTAAAAATTGGTGTTTCCATGACAAAGGAGGGCCTCCGCCAGCACCCGTGTATCCACAGCACTGACACACAAATTGAGAAAGAATATTCCCAGGCATGCTCTGAGCTTCACTCTCTATGCCTGGAGAGGTGTGTGTGTGTGTGTGTGTGTGTGTGTGTGTGTGTGTGTGTGTGTGTGTGTGTGTGTGTGTGTGTGTGAGAGAGAGAGAGAGAGAGAGAGAGAGAGAGAGAGAGAGAGAGAGAGAGAGAGAAAGAGAAAGAGAGAGAAAAAGAGAGATTGCTTTCCTCTTCAGGCATCAAAACACTTGTAATATTTGGATCCATCAAGCGGAGGGACAGAAAAAGGCAAGAGCAACTCAAGGAGGAAAAAATTGTGTGACTTTTTTATCTTTGCACCTTTGTAAACCATCAGTCATACACACACACACAGCGGTTAACGTGCATTTACACTAAAATACACGCATCTGAACACATATGCACTGCATACATACACACAAATATCCCACAATGACGGTGAGACTTTATTTTTATCACATCACAATTCTAACATGATATGCATTCCTGCAAGTGAGAATTGCATTCGTATACAGCTGTCTAAGTGTGTGTGTGCGTGTGTGTGTGTGTGTGTGTGTGTGTGTGTGTGTGTGTGTGTCATTGGGTGTGGTGAGATACAACAAGACTAGCAGAGACGTCAATGTATGCCTGCTTCCAAGTATTCTAAGGTTTCATGGAGGTGGTTTGAACACAACTTCGAGGTGATGTGTCAACCCTTCCCCCACTATTCCACATCCTATTCCTACCCCATGAGGAATTAAAGGTGAAATCCACCCTGAAGCAATTTCAAACTGTTTATGAACTGCAACTTATTGTGTTTTTTATATAATGTCCAATGTATTATAGTAGGAAGTATGTTTTCTTTTACACATTGCTAAAACACTAGATTCCCCACTCTCCTTGAGGAAATGGAGGACATCCTCTGTGACAATTTTTGCGGTCTTGTCTTTAAAGTACAAAATGTCTCTTTTTCTAACTTCTTTTCCTCTAGTTTTTTTTCATCCCTATATTAGTATTTATATTATATATTTTTATATGTGTATGATTGTGTATTTATATATCTGTATGTATATATGTATGTATGTGTGTATATATTTATGTGTTTGTTTGTGAAGCACTTTGTAACTGTGTGTTTTAAAAAGTCTTTTTAAAAAACAGCCTTATGTCCTGTTCTACACACACTTACTGAGAATGTAAAGAAACAAGTGTGAGTCTGACTTACTGAAGGTCAAATATTCTAGCGGCAAAGAGTAAGTCTATCCACTACAGTTTTATTGTTATAGAAGTGTGCAGCGGTCCCTGGAGTCCCTTGTTAAAATAACTGGGTTTGTGGAGAAAGTAGAAGAACAGAGAAAGCAGCTAATTTCTGAATCTATACTTGGAGATGTACAGTTAATGGTCAAGTACAGAAGGAACCTTTTTTAGCAGAGCCAAATATTTTTTGCTTTAATGCTCAATGTGGATTGGTTCTTCGACCTCATAGCAGACGAGCTCCAGAAACGTTTGTTAAACGTAGAGTTAAGAAGACTGCTCCCTCTTAAAAGCAACTTTGTTGGACAAGCATACAGAACATTAATCGTGTAATATTTAGACATTTCACTTATAATATGACTTGATTAAAAATTATTATGTTGAATCATTACTAATGAAGCATAGTGTTATTTCAGGCAGAGCACTTACACTGCATTGCACACTGGATTGACAACAACAAGACAACTAAAGTGCAGATTATGAGGCAACAGCTGAACAAGACCTGGTCGTGTTACTGTGGTGCTGAATTTATTCGACTTTTAGAAAGAAAACAAGGTGGAACTGTGTTTCACAATGACACCATGTATAAGCACAGGGTTGTCATGTAAGCTGAAGAGATGTGTAGTAGTGCCACTATCTCCATTACAACATATTGTCCTGGATGATGTTAAAATACATGCAATCTAAGCAATATTACAGTCTAACAATATTAGCTTTCTAAAGTTATTTCTCATTGTAGTATTATATTTATTGAATTGCATTACATGTATTGTATTACTTACTAAATCAGACGAGAATTCTACTAAATAAGTACATATTATTATTAGTCTCACCAATTTCTAAATTGTTTGATCCAAATAAAAACATCCTTTGTTAGCCTGTTATAATGTTATATGCCACATATTACTCGTTTCAATGTCTCATCATTAAACAGTGTAAAATTACACCTTGCCATTGAAATATAATGTGCGTATGCAAGCACACACAGGGGACAAGGAAGAAGGGTTAAGGATGTAGCCTGAGGCTCTGTGAGTGTGTGAATGCATACATGAGTCTATGTTGTACTGCATACACTTGTGGGTGCCAATTAAAACACTGACACATCTACACAGCGTCCCCGTTCCAACATCTGATCCACAGGCTTTTGATAATACAACATATCAGGTTGAAAACATAAATCTCTAATCCCAGATCTGCAAGCGAGTCTAAAGCCTGTCTCCCATCTACAGCATTATTCACACCTGCACACACGCAGTCACACATACAGAAAAAAATGACATTTATACAGAGTCTCCTCAGAGAAAAGTCACCACCAGAAAAATAAGTCAATCACGTGGGAATCCCACTACTTTCAAACAAATAAATACGTGCTTGTGCACCCATAAACACCGTCAGAGATGTTCTACGTGCGCACACACACACACACACACACTGACACACGTGCATCATTCTCTTCCTGAGCTGAGGAATACAGTAGACACAGTAATTCACACCCTGTCTGAGCTAAACCAGAGATTTCATCTAGAGGGGAAACACCAGGCTCCTCTATTGCCCCCAATTACTGGGGCCTGGAAGCGGAGTCAACAGCCACAGTTTTATACAATCACATCGTCTGGGAGGAAATCGGCCCCCTTTCACGTCTGCTTTGAGCTGCGCACTGCTGGCCAGGGCTTCAGCAAAAGCCACTTAAACTATCATATTCTGAAAGAGAGCAAAAATGACTTGAGCTCCTTGTGGAAAAGGATTTCATACAATTTCTCACAGAGGCGTCCTCCACATTATTCTTTTTCATGTAATATGTTCGCTGACATCAAGCGGATACCTTAATCCTGGGAACACACAATAGCGTGCTTGGTAGTTCATATGGTGAAAAAAAAAGCCCATAGGTTCAATTTGTGTGCAATTTACTGTGTGTGTGTGTGTGTGTGTGTGTGTGTGTGTGTGTGTGTGTGTGTGTGTGTGTGCGTGTGCGTGTGTGTATGTGTGTGTGTGTGTGTGTGTGTGTGTGTGTGTGTGTGTGTGTGTGCGTGTGCATGTGTGTGTGTGTGTGTGTGTGTGTGTGTGTGTGTGCGGTTCGTGCAGGCCATTCTGCTCTCTGCGAGCTCACTCGTATTGCCATTATACATCACAGCACAGCACCAGCGAGTGGCTGTGTCAAAAAGCCTGCCTTCCTCTCCACCATATCTCATAGTTACCTCCCCTAACCAAATTACCCCCCCTACCCCTGCCTCACCCGCCCCCTCCTCCAGTAGACACTGAGAGATGAGCTTCAGAAACAGCTGCCTCAGAAAGACAGCAGCAATGTCCAGCAGCGTTTGAGAAGAAATGAGAGTAAACAAACGCACTCAACAAACAAAGATCCTGGCTGTCATATTTTATTAAATGAATAACATCTATTCAAATTAAAAATCCCTGATATTTTATAACATTCAAAGGCAGTTCATGAAAGCTTTTACATTAAATGAAAATCCTCTGGTACACCTACAAAACTCTCTCTTCATTAACTGCTCCCTCAGAGAAAAAAAGGTTGAGTAGAATAGTACATTTTGGAGCATACAAGCTTGTTAATGGGGCATCACATTAAAGATACACCTCCCTCTCTGGAATGTCATTTTTCTAGTTCATTTGCAGTTTGTGTTTAGTAGTCACACTGTGTTTAGTCTCGCGATAGACGACCAGAGATCTCAGCGCCTAACAATTATTTGGGGATTTCTAAATGCAAAGTATTTGCTTGAACAGCTGCTAAGAAATGCACACCTTACCGAAAACAAAGCTCAACAAACAGTGTTAAGTTCCGCATGTCACCGCCCTACAGACTTAAGCTTGGTTCTGCAATGCAGGTTTTTTTTTTAACTCTCTAACTGTGCCCAACCAGCTTTAGCAACGAACGCTAGGAAAAAGTCCTAAGTCTTTACTGAGCGAGGCGTTTAGCGAGTCTACACTGTGTTTTGACCCATGCAGGTGTTTCTGCTGGTGCCTTGTGTTACCTCACACACTCTTCCTTTAAATCAGTCTGACCCCGAACAAACACAGAGTGTTTCAAAAGCTGAACAAAATGTACTTTTTCATACAAAATGTACTTCTGTACCTCTATTCTGGAGCACAAACATTCATTACCATTTTATGTGTGGGGGTGGAATGCAAAACCATCACAACGCTGATTGCCTAACATAGAAGGTTTCATCAACATTAAACAACTAAGGACACAAAAATGATTAATGCCAGTCCAGGTGTGGTTGTTGTCACTGTGAGTGTATGTAATGAAGTGTTCAATCCTACACCTTTTTGCCGTTTCTACTAAAGAACTGAAGCTGCCCTGGTGATCTTCGCCATGCAGAGCTTGAGTGTAATGTGATAAACTGGGCTTGCTGGACATATTAGCAGGTAGAGTAAGTCAGTGTAAGGCAACAACAGCTTGTGGCTCAGCTGGGGCTATGACCTCTACGCATTGTAGTGGGAGGGAGGGAGGGAGAGAGATGTGGAGAGGGCAAAAGAGAGATAAAGATGGATGGGTGGTAGAGGAAGGAGAAGCAGCAAGAAATAAAACACATCATACACAAGAGTGCTTCAGTCCAAAGTATCAACTTAATCTGAGCACCTTTCTATGTTTCTGTCTGGCTCTACACCTCTAGGCCTATCAACACACTACACGCATGTAGTAAGAGGCTGATTTATCACTTCTAATGGTGATTAAAGCTGCAGTTTTAAAGACACACGCACAGCAACCAATAACTGTTATCATATCGAGAAATAAAGAGAAAGAGAATAACTTAGACACTTGAAAGACTATCAATACCATGAAAAAGAATCCTTCTTGTTTGTCCTAATGCTATGCTGTCCTCTGTTCCCTTGTAAAAATCAGCAAATATATTTTGCCTCAGCAAAAAGAGTCCCTTACCTTATCAGCTATAATTATTTGGTCACCTTCGTCTGCAGGAAGTATTGGACTACTTTGCTTTCCAACTAGACCAATTTGGCGGGAAACCCATGGAAGTGACAACCCTACAGTAACACTACTACAAGGAAGACGGTGTGAGTAATACAGAATCCCACGAAACATTTGGAGGCAATGACAATTTTAGAGCTGATTGTGTTGAGTCATACTATGATAGTAGGAAACACTTACTTTTGATTTCCAGTCCCAAAAATAGAGAATTGTGATTTAGCAGCTGACTAACAGGTGTAAGGTAGTTTCTAATATTACTTTCCTGTCTTCTGCGATTGTTGTGTGTTGACGATCTGTGAAACAATCTTTATAAATTGTTCTCTCTGGCAATATTTACTTAATAACACTGACTACTTATTATTTGCTCAACTCATCCCCTCCATCTTAAAATTACACCAATACAGAATATCCTTCAAAAAATTATGCAGACATGGTATTTGACTGTATTTGAATAAAATACATTTCTAATTCGATATTTCAACTGTATAAATTGGTGGCAGACAAGGTGAGATGACACAACTAGAGATATTACAACTACCTTGAACTTTACATTTGCGTAAAATAATTTCATCAATTTACAAAACTGTTCTTTTAAAACGTAGCTTTTTCATAATGCACGCTGGCCTGACTGAAGCCTATACCCACTATTGTTCAAGCTTCAAAAATGGGCCATAAAAACCAGTAATCCCTGACACCTACCACAACTTGGACCCTCAGTATAAGTGTATAAACACAGTGACTGGTCCCATTACATCTGTCAACTGGCCCTGCGGCTCACCGCCTCAGGAAAGCCCTCAGTTCCTTTAGCCCAAACACAACACAACGACCAAAATCACATAAAAAATATTTGCTATATTGGGAAGAAATAGGAAAAAAGAGAGAATTGGACATAAACAGGCTATACACAATTTAAGACTGCCTGGCCATTGTGGCTGACCCTAAACTGAGAAATTCCTTGACCAGATAGAGCCTCAGTCAACACAGAGTGGCCATGGAAACAGGCCAACACAGCTACAGAAGTGCTAACTGGGAGGTCACGCTGCTCTCAAAAGAAATGCATATGCCGCAAACACAGCCTAAATATTAGAAAAAAATACAGATTGAATGTAATCTCTCACCCCTAATATAATATTATTTATATTATATTCAACACTTGAAATTGCCATACTAAATGCAAGTCCACTGAGATCAGATGGAACAGGTTTCCTTTCATGTTTAATCATTACTAAAGTTTATTTGGACTGTTTATTGATTACATTTTCTTTAAGGGATTCATAATTGAACTGCTTTTATTCCTTATTCATTGCTCAGCTGAATCGAAAAATGTGCTAAAGATGACAGAGAATGGTACACACACCTTCATACATGTCTCCACACACACACCATTCAAATAGAGAGATATAGACAGAGACATTCTGAGAGAGGAAGGGGACATAGCTAGACCTAGAAATATTTTTTGTCCCCAACCGGTGAGAGAAATGAGGAGATGGGATGGGAAAAGAGACGGAGGTGGATGGCGGCTTCATGCTGTCACACACCAGCAAAAAGGACAGAGAGGAGGGTCCTGTCACATCGCATCAGAGTCAGCTGCAGCCACACCCGCCCTGCGAGCATACACCCTGCTGCTGGGAGAGGAGAGGAGAGGAGAGGAGAGGACAACTAGAGCATAAAGCAAGGAAAAAAAGAACATCCCCTTCTGTTCTATTCCACCATTAGTCTCTCCTCTCCAGTGTGTCTGATTTCAATTGTATCTCATTCCTCATCTAGCCTGCCTCACATACAGCAGTCTCTCTCCACTCTCACCATGTTGCCAGTCTCCCTGATTTGGCCACAATGGGGACTTGTGTGGTGGATCCTAGCCTCAGGACAGAGCTACTAGAGTACAGTCCGGGTGGTGGTGGTGGTTGAGTGGGTGGAAGTGGGGAGATGGTAAAGAAAGGGAGAAAGAGGATTAGAAATGAACTGTGGAGATAGAGCACAACCTGACAATAAGTCCCTTCTCCCCAGTGTGTCTGCGTCTGAGTATCAGTGTGTGTGAAAGAGAGCGGCAAAGGATTAGCTTGTGAGAAAAAAAATCATTTCCCTTTGTGTTCCAAGTGATGCTGTCAATCATCGCACTTTAAGAGGAGCTTTGTGTGTGTGTGTGTGTGTGTGTGTGTGTGTGTGTGTGTGTGTGTGTGTGTGTGTGTGTGTGTGTGTGTGTGTGTGTGTGTGCGTGCGTGCGTGCGTATGTAAGGATAATAGTTATAAGGATGCACAACTCTGGCTAAGGCCATAACCATAACTAATAATAAACTAAGTCTGACAGCAGAGCTATTTTATAATATATCTTTTGCTCCTTCTAACCAATTGTAATAGCTTAACACTTTGTGCCACACTAAGCCACACAAATGACACCACACACTCCTAACATAGTAGGCCTCAACAGGCCATACGCAAATGCACAAACATGCACACCAATAGGAAACAGCTTACTACTAACATTCTTCTTTATTGATCGCTGCTCGTTTCTCTCTCCTCTTTCTGAGGAGGCCAGAGGTCAGGGCTGGAAACTTTAACAGAGCAGACGCTACATGAGGGTTTGAATCAAACAACTGCAAAAAGGGCTGGGCAATATAAACCATACAAACACTGACAGCAATACAATTTTAGAAACTTTAATTCAGTGTTGATGTTGACAATGTACTAATAACCCAGTCTGAACACAGAAACTGAGCAGCTTCTAGGAAATCATATGGCAGTCGTTCTGATTCCCAGGACGTAATCTACTTTAAGGTAATTTTAAAGGCAATTTTAAACTCAACAGAATAATGGCTTCATTTATATTGTGATAAATATCGATATTGAACCAAAAAAATAATATGTTTGCCACATTACCAAGCCCTACTTATCACCCTGCGTTTGCTTGTGGTGATAAGGTGCTTGACCCTGTCCCTGTTCCAGAGGATACATCCAGCACACCTTGGAAGCCCAGCTCTACAGTAACTCAATCTCACACAGAGCTATACATGGACAAGGTCATCTCAAAGTCTCCATTACATCTTGGCAAACAGATTATATAATTGTCAAGCAGTATCCAAAGCTCTCCTTGTACACACTGGCAGATGATCAGTCACAGTGATCAAAGTGCTAGATGTGTTTCTTTGTTTCTGCTGCTTCCCTCCAGCCCCCACAGAGTCAGTTATTAGAATACAATATATTATTATATAATATATTACATATGCTGGTACACTAACAATTCCCGAGATCCTCGTGCACTAGCAAAAAACCCCAAACATAATACTCTGGGAGAGAAAAAGTGATTATTTCTCTATTGCAGAAAACAAAAACAGGCAGCCTTAGTAAGATGAGGAGGGTGTGAGGTTCTGTTATGAGGTGCGATTCCTGCCGCTTAACTGCCTGCTGCACCAAGTGCCAAGCAAAATGATTTTCAACCATAGATAACAACAGACAGACAGACAGACAGACAGACAGACTCTGTTCCATTAAGGAACATGCAAACAGAAAATACAAACGAGACAGCTGAACAATTCAAGCCAGAGGAAGGACAAATGCCACTAATTAGATCAGGCTAGGACAAAATGCACACATATTTTTAGAGTGTAGGGGGGTTCAAGTATGCACTCATGCAGCGAAAACAACTGGCAAACATAAAATATCCATGATAAGTCAGAGAAGTGTACAAGCTTCTGGAAGCAGGCAAGTGACCTAAGTGGAAGAGACAATAAAAAAGCTAAATTCTTCATGATAATCAAGAAGCCCCCGCCCCCCCTTTTTCCTATACTCCACTGTTTCTGTCCGAGCAGGTGGTGACAGTTACGATGCTGCTGTTGTTCTTGTTCAGGTTTGGGCACATTAAGATTCCACCACGCTCTTCCTCCCTCCCCCTTTGTGTTACTGTCGGTTTCCTCCACCTACCATACCTCCCTCACTCCCGCTCCCTCCTTTCTCTTTCTCTCTCTTCCTCTTTCTCTCTCTCTCTCTCTCTCTCTGTCTCTCTCTCTCATGTTGTGTTTTGTTTTTTGAGGATTATGTAGGGGGAAACTTTAAGAGTACAAAGCCACCTGTGCAGGTAAAACAGCATGGCCACAGGAGACATGGGCCAGGTCAGCCAGGGGTAGGCAGGCAGAAGGGTTGTTCAGACGCTGGAACATGAGGAGGATGTCTCGTCCTGTTTCCAAGATCCTCCACAGAGGCTGCCGGGGCCTGTTAGCTAGAGAACTGCTGATGTGGCTAGCATCGATCAGTTTCCTGCACGGCCCTGTGGCCTGTGGGACTGGCTGGCTTACTGATTGACTGACTGACTGACAGGCGAGCTGGTGGTGGCTGTCTGGCAGGCAAAGAAAAAAACATTTCCAACATGGCCTGGTCTATTTTCTATTTTATTACGTATTTTATTTCCATTGACTTTGCAGAATAATGTTGTTATCCCTTCTGTGCAATGCTACCCAACATGTGCAAGTCACGAACGACAAATTTTTTCGAAATGCTTTAATGCATTCATTTGGTATTTGGAGGGGTTTGCCCTTCCACTGTGCACAATCATGGTAGGAGACAGCATGTTTGCATTAAAATCTGTATGGTAATAAAACAGAGACTGGCCCAGCTCTTTCAATGGTATGACATAAGCAACGTGACTGGCTGAGAAGACAATTAATTGATCACCACTGTAAACCCTCTGAAATCTGGAGTCTGGAATTCACAGTGACATCATAGAATCCAGGAAACGCACATTCCATTATGACATCATGTGCACAGTGCATCATTCCATCCGCACTGCTATAACATTCCGGAGTGTCGGAGCTGATTTTAGTATCAAAATAAGCTGCTGTAATCATGACATCACAGAGGTGTTTCCCTTTAATCATTGGGGTTCCACTGCTTTATTTTCTCAGATGAATCCTGTTATTTCGACCACTCAAACAAACCATGCGCTCTGAGCAAGCACTCTGTGAATGACAGAGAGCGAGAGGAAAGAGAGTCAAGGGGGCTGGTTAAGTGCACTGAGTGAGCGGCAGTAATCACAGCTCTGGTAAAAGCACTCCTTTGCTCTGTATAGTGTTCCTCAAAATGGGCCTGCTCTCTGTCTGCCTCCCCCCTCTCTCTCCCTCTCTCCCTCTATTTCTCTCTCTGTCTGATAATAGCTCTAGATTGAGTAATTGTGTGTTTGAGTGGAGCTACACTGCAGGGTGGAACCTGCAATCAGATACCGAGAACACGTTTCTCTCTCTCGCTGTCTCTCCATTCATACCATGCCACAGCAGTCTGGCCTCTCCACACCCGGCCCTCCCTCCAGCCATGCGGTTCCTGCGTGAGCTCCTCAACCATCACCCCTACACACAGCCTACTCTACGCAGCCAGCCAGGGCTAGGGTCAATAACAGTTGTGCGCCGTGCTGTAATTGATGTCATCATTTCAATTTGAGCTGATTACAGTTGAGAGCTGCTTATCGTGTGACCCGGGGTGGAATAACACACTGTAGGGCCCAGCGAGCTGCCACGCCTGACCAAGCTTAACTGCCGGGCTGGCTGGCTAGATGGATGGATGGATGAGTTGGCTCAGCCCAGGGCTGCCTTCTCTATTGACTCCTAATGCGGAGGTAATGACTGAGCGTATTCCAGGGGCATGGCTGGCGCAAGTGTCCATGTCGCTGGCATTTAGTGTAGTTCTGGGGCTATTATTGTGATTGGCCTGCCCCTCTGTCAGCACACTCTCACATGATTAAGCCCTCTGCTGGCACAGATTTGCAAGTGTGATGTATGCATGCAGACCACTGTGTGTCTTTAGTGGCTTTCTAATGTTAAGTAACTTTACAACCTTTCTACTTTTATTGAAAGACATTGCAATCAAAGCATCATTACATTAAATTAGTCACCCTGAAGAGGATTTTTATAGTATTTGCAAAGAGATTGCCATCTCCAAGCATCCGCCCACAGAAAAGAAATAAATAAAACACCTGTCAATGCTTTTGGCATTTCTCCTTGCTGTTGATGTTTGAGTTCTTTCAATGAAAGCACCAAAATAACACAGCCGCCTTCCAGCATTCCTGCTGTGCACTAATAACACACATGAACAGACTGAAGCACACAGCCATACATAAATATGGCATTTCAGAATATACAAAGGGCTACACCTGCACCGGATTATCTGACAGCAAATGATGGTGCCCATATTGTACAAATAGCAGGCATTAAATACATATTTTCTAGGTAGAAAATTCTTAATATATCTTTGTGGCTTTAAACTTTTTCTGCATAGACTGCGGGCAATACCCTTAACCCTCAACACCACTTGTCTGATCAACGCTTGGGAGCAGAGTTGCTGCTAAAAACAGACTAAGACTGCTCACTAAAGGAACACTGTCTCTTGCTGTCTCTTTCTTTTTTGCCGGAGCTCTGAATCTGTGGGTGTTGGGGAGCAAAAAGCTGTCTGCCACATTCTTTTTCTTTCTCTTTCTCTGTCATTTTCCTGACTCTTTTAATACCATCATTAGGCGAGCTCTCCTGCTTGCTGCTACCGCTGCTGGCCAAGAAACACAAGACAGAGAGAGAGCGAGAGAGGAGAGCGAGAGAGGCGAGGGGTGGAGACAATACGAGAAATGTGTGCACAGGTTTTTTCTCATGCAGCGAGGTAAAGATGGTTCAGGGGAACTTCACTGCTGTCTGTCCCTGCAGTGTGTCTGAGCGTCTGACCATACTGTAGGTGTATTCACGTGTGTCGGAGCACATGATTCCCACTTCAGCAAAGGTGTGCGGCGTGTTTATTGCATGTATGTGTTAAAGTGTAAAATGTACATCACAGCTGTGGCACACACGGGCTTGTCATGTCATACCCAGGTGTGTGCACCCACCTGAATTTTAGGAGCAAAGCCTAAGATAACAGACAACGCGCACACACAGAATGTCTATTATAAACTCTGAGACACAAGATCACTTCTCAGCCAGCTGGATCTCACTTCTAGACTTCGTGCACACCTATCAGCTCCATACACCTGTGTGACCCTCTGTTCCCACACTTACCTGAAGCTACCCTACCATTTGTCAGAACTCACTGATTATCTCAGGTGCTGTGGCCCATCTGGAAGACTGGATGCCGCACACTAGAGATAGATATCTGGATGTGTTGCACTACAATGAGAGTATGAGTTTATGTGTGTGTGTGTATGTGTGTGTGTGTGTGTGTGTGTGTGTGTGTGTGTGTCAGTATTTATTAAACATCACAATTTATGTTTTTCTGTGGCTGTGGTTTATGCTTTTGTTTGAACGTTAAGTACATCCAGGTGGAAGATGTTTTGTGACTTAAAAGAATGTCATTCTATTACCTTCTGGCTATCCACACTTTTCCAATTTACTTTTTACATGTTTCTGAAGATCTTCTATTCATGATTCTTTTTTGTCTTACCCAGTTTCTCTTTTTCAACTTTTGCTGGGTCACATTGATGCATGCTGAGCATTCAAAGTTTAGAATTGGTCAAATGAAATTCTAATCACTCTCAACAGAATTTCTGTTTCTGTCAGTGTTTTTGGCTACTTAAAGCATGAGACCACTTTACCTTGTTAAATCATGACTGGGTGAGGGGAAGCTAAACAGTGTGTAGGAAGAACATGACTATGCTCTAGGAAACACGGCTCATAAACAGAAGAAGAATCGTCTTTCATGAAAATCCAAAAAGCTTAAAGATCTCCTGCAGACCAGTATTACGACATATAAAAACCATCTGTTTGGAACAATAATGTGTGTCTGATATGTTTTTTTCCACAAGAAAGTATAGTTTACACCCTAAACTCCTTAAAAAGGCATGTACTCTTTCTACCTCATTAAAAAATCCACAATCTATGAATATGCACATTTTGTTAATTTCTAAGGTTTTCCTGCTGGACACAGGACTACTTCACTATAAAGTCCATTCGCTTCGGGTTTCTACATCACAGTTGCGTAAGTTGTGTTCTGGACCAGGACTGACTTCCAAACTCTTTGTGATGTCACAAATCATGATCTTAGGCCCCGATGAGAAACTTTTACACTTTCAGCAGATTAATGTGAAAACATCCTTCTAGTGTCAAACTCTGCACATATATCATTCTGCACAGTGAAGCCCAAACATCTGACTGTAGGAACAAGAAGAGAAACATATCTTTTAGTGGAGAGGGACGGGTGACACTGATTTATATAATAAAAATTAATAAATTTCCAAAGTGAAAATTAATTAATCTCTGGCTAATAGTTTGACTGTGCTACCCACAGACAGTGTAAGCACACTGTGAACAGTGTGACAGTTCCCACTTGACTACTTCAGGATGTCACAATGACTAACTATTTATGACGTAAAAAATGGAATAGCCATAATTTTGTTACCCTTGATCTCCCATCTCTATGTCTCTCTGTATCTTCTAGAAAGAGGAAAAAGCTGGAGGTATGATGGCACTCACATTTCACATAAGATCCCAAACACACACACACACACACACACACACACACACACACACACACACACACACACACACGACTGCACCTGACCTCACACCCACATGTGCACAAAATCAGGCCAACACAGCTAACGGCCTCCACATCTCTGTACAAATACTCTAGGTGAGGCCTAAGGAAAGACCACAAGAGGGGCCAGAGGTTCAGACACACACACACACACACACACACACACACACACACACACACACATGCAGACATACATGCATGAATAATACATTTATTCAGAATTTAAGTTAAGGAATTGAGAAAAAAAAATATCAGTAAGTTTCCACCATTGTTAGCGTGCTTCTCCATGAAGACTACCATACTGAAACCAACCTGCTTTCTCCAAATTGTCATAGATCCTGAAGCATTACAGGAATAAAACTGGCTCAACTTTTAAAACTGCAGGTGTTTCTTCCTATTACCTTTTTGCTAAAATGGCTGCTTACAGTGAAGCAGTTCAACAAAACTTTAGTTTTATCCAACATGCAAGCCTCTATGCCTTTGCATTACTATAGCAGAGGATAGCCTTAATGTTGCACAAAAACAACCTAAAACAATTCTTCTAAATTAAGTTCATTTTAGTTTTTTACACCTTTCATTTACCATGATTCAAATAAACAAATAGTTGTTCACAGACATACACATACCTACACTGTACACACCAACATTCATGCATAAAGTGGAAACCTGCTAAGCTTTTGTTTGATTCATGCAGTCCCCCTTTCTGCACTCTGCACACACACACCGAAACACAGTCTCAGCTGTAGTTTAATTTCATTTTGCACTGCACCGATTTAGTAAAGACACATGTACACACACACAAAGACACACACAGCACAGTCTGTACACCACTGAACTGTGCACTGCCTCCTCTCAACCATCCAAAGGACTAACCAGCTGATCACAGCTTCTGTTCACAGAAATCCAATTCCCTCCAAAGGTCATTTCTCCATTCAGAGATTTTCCTTTTTTCCTGTGCTCTCATCTTCTCTTATTTATTCTGGTCATTTGCTACTCCTTGAAATCTATACCCTTTGCCCTCTTCATTTCCCCTCCTCTGCCTCTTTATTATTTTTATTTATTTATTTTTGTATTTTGGTTTGAACCCTATCTGCCCCTGTCCTCCCTCCTTCTACTCACCACACACCCTGGATCATAGCCAGCAAGAGGTTCTTGGCTGTGAATGGCAACACAGGGCAGAAAAGGCACTAACCAGGTGTCTGGGTCACTGAGGAAGTGGGCACAGCAGGGCAGAGCTGGGCTACGTGGCTCTGCTGGGTTTAAAAAGGCAGATGCGGGAAAAGCCTGACAGGGCTTGGCTGTATTTCTTGGCATGCCTGAGGAGGTTGTAAGAATTGATTAGTAATGACATGTGTTGTTCAGGGGCGGGGAGAAGCAAATTAAATATAAGCAGACAGCACTATGACAACACTAATATGATTATTACAAGTTTCTTTTTGGTGAGACTATACAGCACTGATACAACATTTACATATTTATGGGGGGTTAAATATGTAAAGTAATAGTAAGTAAGTAAAGTAACTTTAAGTATTGTACATACATATGTTTCAGCAAAAAAAACTCTCAACAAATATGATACTAAAGGATAGCTTCATATTGTTTAAAGTCATAAAACAACAGTCACATGCCCATACTGTTTGTATATTGGAGCAGTTTTTGGTTATTCTTTCTGTCCATACCGGCCCTGAAGAGATCCCTTTCTAATGCAACTCTAGTAATTGGGACTCTCTCAAAACGCACTGTACTCTTATATTGTGCAAAAATGTATTCTTAGGTTTGATTGAAGCCAGTATGAGACGTCACAAATAAAGTGAATATTTTCAAAAACTACATGAAATTCCCTGTTTGTTGCTTCTGTCAGTTATTTCTTGCTGAATTGCAGTAGAGGGACAGTATAATAAAGAGAGAATGTTGTACTAAAAAGACTATAACTTTGGAAGATACCCACTGACTTATCTCTCTCCGGTTGCTCAAGTCTCATATTACCTTCGCTTTACTTAAAGGGCCCCTGTGCACAAAAAAAGTTACATTTACATTCAGTGTTTTTCAAAGCCGATTATTTTTATTACATATTTTGCTAGCTCGCGATCATCTTCTTCCTGGCCTTTGAGCACTGCTACGTTACCACCACCAACTGGAATAACGTAAAACTGACGTGCGTTTCAATCCTTGTGCATGTGCATGATGCAAACAAAATGGGGACCCCCTTGTAAAAACATTGCTCTATAGCACTACTAGTGGTCAAAAACTATAGAGGATACCTTTAAGAATGCATTTCTGTACATAAGGAGAAGTGTGGATTGTCCCTAATTGGAGTCACATAAGGAAGGGATCTGTTTGTGACAAATTGTGGACAAATATTTTAGGGTATGTAAGACAGACCCGAAAACATGTGAATCTAGCCTTTAAAATCCCAGCATGCCTGGCATTGCAGTCAGACATTCAACAAACCAGTGGCCGGTGCTAACTGGTGATTTGTAAACTGTAACCAATTACACTTTGACAATAACCTTTCCTAGAAATTGCCAATAGCCCCTGGAATGACAGGCTGGAGCAAGCAGCAGTGAGTTGCTGCTGGATGGTGTCAGGCTAAGTGGGCATGTCAGGCCTGTGCTGTCCTGGCTGCCTGCCTGCTCTCTCAGCTGCTTGCTCAGTCCCCTGTGTCCTCAACCCTAAACGGATCCAGTCGCTGCTACTCAGCTCCAGTGGTAGGCTTATATGGCTGACTAATGAACACTTTTCCTAATGAGGGGAACTCCTCCCCCCAATCTCATCATCCCCTATACGTGTCCCTTGCCCATTTTTACTCCCATTACTTGTCTTTTTTTTTTTACCTCTACCCAGAGGCGATCTCTCGCACTTATCCCCTCCACTTCGTCCTCGGGCACCGGTCTCCATCTTTCTGCATCCTCTCATCTCAGCAGCTCCTGTGCACATTCTTCACACTGTCTATATCTCACTTCTCTCCCTTGCCGACAGCCATTCACCAACTGTTTGCCATCTCTTTTCCTTTTCCTCTATTCATTGTCAGCTCTATTAAAAGCATCTACAATTCAGGCTCTTTGAACAACTGTTGTGCAACCAAAATATTTTATGGTGGCAGCTTCAATTCAAATGCTGCTTTAGTGTCCGCTATTTGTCCAGTGCTTGTGTATCTATGTGAAGTGAGCAGTACAAGACAGTTTGATGTTATTCAAAACACATTGTGCTGAGATGTAGTCATAAATACCGAGGTTATCTGTGAAACATCAGTGAGCTCGTTTAATAATCCCTCCCCCCCTTTTTACATGAGTAAACTAAAAGTGGCAGAGGACAGAGGGATGAAAACATGACTCAGGTATTTCTCATGGAAAGCCTGGTGTTACAACCAGTGTAGAGGACACCAGGGAGAACAGCAGTGTAAATCATAAGTTTGACCCCATGACAACCTCTGAGCTATGGGGTCAACCAGAACGACTCATGAGGGACGGCGACAGGGTCAAGGGGCAAAAATCTCCTGCTTTTGCTATTTGTTTGTAACGTCATATCTATATTTTAACACAGAGGTCTCCTTACAACTGGCTCAGTTAACCCTACAGCGGTCAGAGGGATAAGAGCAGAGCACAGGTAACATGGGTTGTCCACTCACCAGGCCGTCACAGTTGCTGATGGCCACAGTGGCCCCTGGTGTGTCTGTGATGTCACCTACATACAAGCATTCATCGTGCAGTGGCTCAGAGTGCCGGGTGCTGTCGCTATCATCACGCCACTCCATCTTGGCTCCGGGGGCCACCAGCCTGGCATTGTGGTGCAGGCGCAGGTGGAACTCCCGGCCGAAGATAGTGACGTTGTAGAAAAGCCTTTCCCGATAGGCCACGGGTTCTCCTCTTGGTTCTTCCCACTCATCATTGCCTACTCCTACCTCCCTCCTCCGGCGCCTACGGGGCTGTCCACCTGCCATGCGGCCAGCCGAGACGGCGTGTGACAGGAAGCGGCCCTCTGCGTCCACACTGATCGGCCTCACCAGTCCATACTCCCCCAGGACATGCTGCAGGGAGTCTGGGATCAGGACAGTTCAGAGGGAGGGAGTTGGGGGGGGGGGGGGGGAGGTGAGATAGGGAAACAATGTTATTTTGGTGAGTAAGATGTGAAAATGTGGAAAAGGGTGGGAAAGGAGAACATCAGAGGTTGAAGAGGAGGGGGAGAGGAGGAGACGTCATGGGAGAAGCATGGGGAATAAACAGTGGAGAAAATGGGGAGTCATGGGTAGAGGGTTGAAGGGGAGGATGGAAAAAAGAGGTGGGGGGAAAAATAAGGAATTAGAAAAATGTCAAGCATGGAATTGTTTATTCCTGATTCTGCGTCACAAGAAGCACAATAATAAATAAAAGAAATAAAAACAGTAACCTTTCTCACACACACACACACACACACACACAGCCCCACCCATGAACCCAGAGGCGACCCCGGTGCTCGGCAGTGCTCGTTTGGAAACGGCAGCCTCAGCAGTGCGCGCTGCGCTCCTGACACCTTCTGTGCCCTTCCACCGCCAACAGGAAAGCCAGTACAAGATCAAGATGCTAATTGCGGCTTTCTCACGCTGCTTTCTCACTGTCAGGCTGCTAGAACCGAGAAAAAATATCACTAAAACCTCGACACCGACTGTACAAAAATACTGATCTGCCAAATGAAACTGACATTCTTATAAATATAATGACTATCATGCACGTTGGAATCATTGATCCTATCATCATCATGATCAATTATCATTATTGTATCTGAACTACATGCTAATTTCTGCACTATGAGTCAAAGGCACACGGATTTACGCCTAAAAGGCAGTTAACGCGTCTGACATTGTTTTGCATTGAAGAACATTTCTCTTGTTCACAAGTGACAGTCACAACACAGGTGCGTTTTGAAGGCGACCTAAGAGATGCTCCCCGCGCCCACACACACACCCACACACACATAGACACACACATACACACTGAGCCAAGGCCACTTTAGGGTGTCAATGTCATCACAGTCAGAGACAGTTATTCCATCAGCTTATACGTGGTCCTCAGGTACACTTGTTATTATCATAATAATAATAATAATTATTATTATTATTATTATTATTATTATTATTATCATTATTATTATTATTATTAGGTTATCCATCTGTCATGTGTAATTTATAAAGTTTGCTGACTGTATAAAAATATAACTCACACTGTTAATATTTCTTGAGCCCCCGTGTTAGAGGAATGATTTGATAATAGTGTGATCAATAAACTGACATCCGACTCCAGCGTCCTGTGACAGATCGATAGATGCGACAGCGGCCGAATCAGATAATGTTAGGCTACTTCCCTGCAAAATCCGACAGTAAACTGGTGCATCTGATGCCCCTTTACACCCCAGATAACATTATCCCGCGGATGGGAGAAAGCAAATCACAACACTGCTTGCACCGCTGAGGAACCTCCGGAAAGACCCTGCAAACACCACAGCAGGACACACAGAAGTTGCAAACGCGTCCTGCAATGTTGTTTGCAGAAACTGCAAAAAGCATGCCAAAGATTAAAAACACAAGGGGAGACCGGACAGTTTTTTTTGGGGGGGGTTTGCCGCTGCGTTAAAGCTCCAGACTTTCAGTAGAGCGCGTGAAGAGCCCCGAGCAGCCCTGCTGATGAGAGATCAGCAGATACGGAGAAACAACATAAACACTGACCACGTTTAACTGTACTGTACGTACCAACGCTACTGGCGATGTAAAGGCCGCTGGTGTGCAGCAGAAAGGCCGGTAGAATAATTAGGACAGTAAATCCAGGCGAGAGACCCATGGCAGCTCCGAACTGCGCAGGTGAGAGAGTGGGACTCCGGGCTCCAGTGTGGTGAAGTTCCCCGCCTGGCGCGACCAGCCACGCCACGACAGCAACAGCACAGCAGCCCGCAACTAGACTGCCAAGTGCACCGGGAGAGACGGAGCTCTCCTCCCCTCTCTCTCTCTTCCTCTCCGCCGAGGTCTCTCTCTCTCTCTCTCTCTCTCTCTCTCTCTCCCCACTCACACACTCTCACTCAACTCTCCTTCTCTCTTTCCTCCTCTATGTTTCTCTCTTTCTCGCAACTCCTCTCTCTCTCTCTCTCTCTCTCTCTTTTCTCTCTCTCTCTCATTGTGCGTGTTCCCCCACTTTGACTTAGTGCTCTGACAACCCCCCACCCCCCCACCCCAAACACACACACAAACACGCACACACCGGGCGCCCACACGCTCCCTACGCGTGTGTGTGTGTGTGTGTGTGTGTGTGATGAGAGGATATTTCTGAGAGCGCTGGCCGTGCTGCGGACTGACTGACAGACAGGCCCGCTGACAGCTCTCATCGACAACAAATGCAGTGGAATTAACGGGCATGCTGCTTTATCACACCTCCACTGAGTGATTTTTTGCAACTTGGACGCTCTTTTCTGGGATGAAAACTACTGTTCAACTCTCCCCTCCGCCGGTCCCCGGTGTGCTGCAAGCCTTGCATAAACTTTGGATACCCCGTCAATCGTCCTCGAGCGGCAGCGCCCCATGTGGCCGACTGCCGGAAACGCACTCAGTTTTTGCAAGGGCCCAAGGGTCCAATTTACACACAGGAAAAAAAAAAAGAGAAGTCTTACTAGCCCTAACCTGCATTGCCCTCATTTAGCACATCATTTACCCCTCTTGACCACTAATCTTACATTGGTGTAAACACTGATGAGCAGCATAAGGCCATCATACAACTTGATATGAACAAAACCAATTATATTAACACAGTTTTGTTTTTGCTTAACTTTTTCTTTTCTTTTCTTTTTAAAAGAATAAAACACAATAATAACAGGGACATAGTGAAATACATCTAAAACATCAACTGACAAGTATCTTTGAAGTGATACCAAAATCAGGTATTAAGGTGACTCTGTTGAGTCCCAATTAGCAGTATGTCAACTTAAAAAAAAAAGCTCTGATTTTATTTATAGTCTTTGGTTTCTGTTGGTTTTCACTTTTGTGCCCATTTTCAAGGCTGTGCAAAGCAATAAACCGCAGAGAAGCAAAATAGTGTCAGCATGCATGTACACTGGCAACACAAACTGTAAAAGATATAACAAAGCAGTGTGACATTAACAAACTGCAGAACAATGACAAACTGCATAATAATGAGTGACCCTTTGACATCATAACGAGTGGTCAAGCATGTGGTAAAGCTCACTGACAGAGATACATTAGTCATTTGCTGGGGGGCATGGGGGCTCGTTTCAAAGTTGAGTAATCTTAACCAATCAAGAATCAAGATCACTTAGGTATGTGCACACATGCAAGGGATTTGACTCTGGTTTTATGTTGCTCTCAATGTACAAAAACAGACTAACAGCATAAATAAACAGGACAAGTTCAACAAAGTAGACATAAACTACTATGTATGTATATATAAACAAACAAAAAACAATAACATTTGTAGACAGTAGTTTTGCAGAGTGCAAAGCTGAAATAAAAACATACGTGCAGGTTTCTTTATATACATGAGGTGGGTGGAAATGACAGTATATATAGTATGTGCAGCATAGTTTACAGGTGCAGTAATGTTTTACTGTTAGGGATTTACAGATATATTTACATTTAATTGAAGAGTTTGACTTCCTGGTTAACTAAGCGTTTTGGTTTTTTTTGGTTTTTTTTATGCACACACCCTTAGTTACAGTTGCTACGTCATACAACTTACTGAAAACTGGTCCTTCTGTTCTACTTAGCCATATTGCCGTGTATAAATGACGGAGAGACACATAGCATGGTGTTTGTATCTGAGTTGCAAGAGCTTTTGGGTTGACAGTGAAAGGATTTTTTAAAGGGTTTGTGTTGCCATTCACTCTAAATACAAATGGGAGATCAATCAACATTCCTCCTGCAATGCTGGATACGTTTTAATGCCTATCACATCATCCTAAAGTCAACACTGCTGAAAATCCTAAAAGGGCTGAAACTAACAATTATTTTTCCATTTTGATTAATATGCTGATTATTTTCAATTCATCATTTAGTTTATAAATACAAGTGAAAAAAACAAAACATTAAAAAGGTCCAAAACAAAAAATATTCAATTTACATTAAAATAAAAAGAGAGAAACGCAGCAAAGTGAAAAGCACTGTTTAATGTCAATGACTAAGAGTCTTTATGTTCTAAGAGCAGAGGCCCATTGATGATGTTTCTGCACAGTTCAGTTAGCTTAGCGTAGTGTAGCTTACTTGCAACCCAAAGGCAGACTGTAAGAAATGTTACCTAATAATTAATGTGAAGCCACAGGGAATTGAAAATTGTGAATATGTGACTAAATAAGTGTTAATTGTCTTGGTGGCCTTGCCATCAGCTGTTGGGGAATTATAATTTTATCATTATTTCCTGGTTAAAAGACCTCAGTTCTGAACTTTCGTGAATTTGTTGGAACAAATGTGAATAATTGTTCTTCCCTGTTCATAGACTGACATGTCAATACTGAGCTGGTTATTTATGTGTTAGTTACAGACTTTGAAATTCAGTGCGAAAGACTGGAATAAACTACAGTGATTTCAACAATTATTTGATGTTTTGCTTACTATATATATTGCATGAACTTTCCTTTGGTTTTAATGACTGAGCAGATAATATGTATGAGTTTAGACAGTGGAGATACCCTTGAGCCTTTGGTGTTGATGTTGACTTGAAATGAATTTCTACTGCAGCCTAATCCACGCTTGACATTTAACAAAATGCTAAACACAAAGTTGATCTTGGAGGGCTGTAATGCTAGTTATGAAATTAGAATCGTCTATCAAAATGTGTGTTTTATGTGAGGTGACATCAAACTATTTTCCAGTTGTCCTTACAGCACTTTTCTCAGTAAATTGCAGTAAATCAGAACTAAAACTTAAAATTGTGCTTTCAGGAACCCATGATCGATATCACAGACTGTATGTCCATATATACACTCCACTGGTTCACGTTGTGGCGTCAACACTGACCCTTGATTTTCTTCTATTCTGTGATGGCCATGCCCCCTCATTAGGAGTGGTTTCATGAACAACCGGATAAAGTGAAACTCCAGGGATTCCTCAATTGCCACATCATCACTGAACTTTTACAGAAAGCTCTGGAGAGCAGACTGAATAAATTTCCACCTCCGTCTCTTGAATCATCCAGTCTCTTACTATGCACTATTCAGGACTTGTATGCCAGCAACGTAGTAGGAGTGAAGCCATTCTGAATGCAAGCTTGTTTTTTTTCAATTCTATCGACTTAGATCAGTTTAATCTTTTTGTTATAACTTGCGCCGTTTTAGAACTCTGTCGACCGTATCACCTGCAAATTGCATTCATTTGCAACTATTTAGCGTCACTAAAATCAAATTAGTTTGGTATTTTGCCAACATACCAGACAGCGTGTTAGTTACTCACTGCACAATGTTCATAGCCTGTGGTTTATACTTGATTATTTTTCTAAATCTGTGCATGGCAACTTAAGAACGGTTGAGGTTAGGCAAATAAAACCACTTTATTAAGGTTAGAAAAAAGAACAAGGTCATAACAAAATTCAAGTGCTCACGACTAGTATGAGACACTGCACGAACCGAGTGCTGAAGGAAAACTTGTACTCCTCCTCTATCCTAACCTCCACAACTTTACTTTTCGCTGCAATAAACATCACACTATTTCCTGCACTGACACTGAACATAAATCATTGAGGGAGTTTACTGTCCACCACATATGCCTATGAGGTCCACTTTTTCAAACCTACAACATGTACAGAGAGAAAATAATAGTGTAAATTGACAAATGCCCTTTACAAATCTGGTTCAACATCATGCCCCACCTTTAACTCAGCTGTTAAACTTGTGTGGAAGTTTATTTTTTATCGTTGAACCTGGCTGCAGAGGAGCTACACCTGCAGAGGCCCTATGTAGATAGGCAGAGGGAGAGGAGGAGCAAACTGGAAAGCAACAAAAATTCAGATTGAAAAAGATCCAGATAGAGAATCAGGCTTGAAAAAAAGGAGATCTAGATGGTGGACAAAAGATGGAGAGACAGCCAAAAGTAACTAGAGAGGACTAAAGGTCAAAAGAGAGAGGGAGAGGGAGGGCAGAGGAGAAAAATTTACAGGGGTGGACATATCTGGGCCAGCATGGACACATGCAGATGTAAACACTGTCCAATAATACCTGGAGGTCTCTGCAATACAAACACTGACACTGACCCTCCACTGAGAGAAACAGTGTGTGTGTGTGTGTGTGTGTGTGTGTGTGTGTGTGTGTGTGTGTGTGTGTGTGTGTGTGTGTGTGGTGTACAGTGAGAGGTCATCTTTCACCAAGCATTGAGATCACACCTGGGCTCTCAGTGCATAGATCTCCACAGGGCTGTTTGGGAACACACACACACACACACACACACACACACACACACACACACACACACACACACACACACACAACACAAATACCTCCAGAAGAAAAGCCACACCCTGTTTGCCTTTAGTCCGCGTCGTCACGACACATGAAAATGTCACAGTGTTCCCAAGTCTATGTACCCAGCATGCCTATCTGTGACCACAGGAACCCCCCTCCACACATCATCCCCATTACCACCCCCGTCGCCCCTCTCCCCTGCCTCCATCCCCACCGCCCACCACCTCCTCCCTCCCACTGCTCCTGGTCGTTTTGCTGTTGCCATGGAGATACCAAGCCCTGCACCTTGAAAAGTGCACTTGGAAGGAGCAGGGGAGAGACAGACAATAATATCCCTCTTCCCAGACAAACAGACACAAGTCTTGTGTTTGTGGAGGTTATTTTTGCTAGGCTTGGCAGGGTGGGGGTTTGTGTGTGTGTGTGTGTGTGTGTGTGTCTGTGTGTGTCTGTGTGTGTCTGTGTGTGTGTGTGTGTGTGTGTGTGTGTGTGTGTGTGTGTGAGTGCAGGCACGTGTTTGTGTGTTTCTCTGGGAGGTGGGTGTTCAAATGTCCGTTGTCTGTGCATGTGCAAACAGATTGTGAGTGGAGAAATAGAGCTACATGGTCAGACGAGACAAGTGGAGAAAATCTGTTGTGTTCTCAATGCACTGCACTGTTTCAGCGCTGTATGTGGTTAATATAGATTCTAATTACAAGTTATCATGTTAACTGACAGCACTAAGTGTTTATCTTCCACTTTTACAGTCAGCTCGGTGTAGTGGCATTCAAGCAAATTCTTAGAAAACTGTTTGTACGATAGAATGCAACAACACAGAACAATAATAAAACCCACACATGCACTTCTGTATTATTCATTTATTATAATTACCTTCAGTTGCCAACAGCAAAGGAATGTCATCTTGTTTCTAAGGGATGTTCTTAATAAAAGGTGTTTTGAAATCAAAAGATGAGCTGATTCTTGTTTGCTCAAATTTGCGTTTTGTTGGTCTGACTAAGTGCTGTAAGCGCTGTTGGTGTACTCCGCCTGAGCATTATGCACCTTTTCTCACTCACAACTTGGTTATGCTGCATGTGTTAAGGCCTATACGGAGTGAGCATATGCCATATTGTGTCCTGCAGGGCCGCAATGGCCTGTCTCTCCAATGACTCCTGCTGTCCTAGCAAGGTCAGGCAGCAGGCCACCATGTGTACGCATGTATTAGCATGCCTTGTAAGTGCAAGGACAGGTGTTCCCAGTGTCTCAGAAAGGGTACATGATGAGGCATCAAAGCCTCATGACAGCACATCAGGCCAAAGCCATGAACCCCCGACACAGGTGGCTGCTGAAAGTCAATTCACATAACTCCACATGGAGGGCAACGCACAGGGAATTGTAGGTGTGTGAGTACATACAAGCGTACTGCAGTAAGAGTTGTTAAGCCAGAGAGTGTAACGATGTGACTGTATCAATAGAAAGGGACATAAACAATTTGCTTTGTTCACTTATGTTGCAGAGACGTATAGGAAACAAGGAGTGTAAACTGAAGAGAGTTGGAGGTGAATTAAACTTTTAGGTGGACTTCAGCCTTCTGCACCAAAATATCTGTGCATATCACGCTATTTCCTTGCTGAATTTGTGCCAGTTTTATCATTATTATGCTTCAACTCTATCCTGTGAAGTTCACAGTTCCATCTGCAGTCGTAAAAATCCTTACAACAGACTTTAAAAACACCACACCAACTAATTTTATCCCCAGATGCCAACTGGCCCAGATAGAAAAGGACTTGGCCAACCTTGGTGATTACTGGTGATGTCTAAATCATAATTCCAATCAGATCAACAATTGTAATGTGTGTCTGCACCTTCAACAAGAATATCGATCATCATGAACCACAGTTAAAAGCAAAAGAGAGAAACAAGGACAGCAGTATTGATTTTCGAGACACAAACAATGAATTCCAAACACTATAACCAGGTGGGAAGACATTTTGTTCATCTAATTGCAGAGTCAATGCAAATATATATGCAAGTATCTTGAGAACAATTTGTATCAGTAAAAGATGTAGAAACAAAGAAAGTACTGGGAAATGGATCGACCAATCTGCTTCATACACTGATTTCAATTTTATGCTTTCACAGTAAGGTTAACTGACTGATTTTGTCAATACTTTTCACTTTTCATTGGGTGGAGTACTGTGAAAGCCCATGGAGCTCGACCCTCAGGTCAATAGTGCCTTTAATTATTCACTGGCAATGCCAATACATCGCCGTCCACTGCAGGACCACCTTCAGGTGTGTGTTTATTTTGTCGGTCACACACACATCCCTACACACACACACTCCGCCTTTGCTATTGACTGTTTATGCACCATATGTTATCTAAGCTCTCAGTGGGTGCCTGTGGCCTATTTCCCTTTATGCCCTTAACTGATCTGATTGGCCCAGGTGCCCTTTCTGATAAGTGATTGCCATGGATCTGGAGCATGGAGGCGTGCTTCTTTCTGAATTACCAATATATAACACAGCTCTACTGAAAAAGAGTAATCAAGTGCATTTTTATGGTATTATTAGATAAAAGTATGCTCAGTACACTAGAAAAAAAAAATCTTCAAACAGCTGTTGGGGAAATAAGCTATCTTGTTTTCTCTTCTAAATTCCTCTCTTGTCCAGCACTAAATTAATATTTCTTAATCTTCCACTCTACTAAGAAGATTAGGATTACATTTTTTATTTTTCTGGATGATTTTAATCTTTGTTTGGACCTGGCATGTGCCAGTGACCAGGGCAATGGACAAGTGGATTTTCCCAGGCTGCCTCAAGTTCAAACAGCGCCTCATCCCACAGAGAGGAAGCAATGCCAGCAGAGACAGATTCTGCTCCCTGACCTCTGTGGCAGTGGCCACTGAATTTAACTTGACCACAGGAAGCTCAAGGTCCTGCCCGAGAATGAGAAGTACTATTGTTGTACTGTAATTATCGGTGGGAAAGTATGTGCGTGTATGTGAGGGAGGGAGAGGAGAGAAAGGAAGAAAGAAAGAAAGAAAGAAAGAAAGAAAGAAAGAAAGAAAGAAAGAAAGTCTATTCAAGGAAGTAATGCAAAGACTGAACCGGGTTCTTCTTAAAGCTACTGTCGTAGGATCAAGACAGAGAAAACACAACAACAGAGAGAAAAGAAAACTCTAATGGAGCTTTCACAGTAATAGTTGTGAAATCTGGAAGTATTTAACCTAATAATTCTCAGTGATAGATTTTATAGTTTAGTGTGTTCCTGGGAGAAGTCACTTCCACATGAATGAGCCCATAGCAGTGTTTTTACTAGCTATTAGTTTCGTGGCATCATTGGGAAAAAAATCTACATGCTGTGTCCTTAATGGATGGGCGGAAGACAACAGTCAACACAACTTAATGCCACTTGCACATACATAGCATCGTAAACTGATATCACTTTCATATGTGGACATGGGTGCTGAACTTGTTTAACTCGATGATGATGAAATGTATTATACAAATGTACTACAGGGAACAAAAAGTTTCACTAACTTTGAAACATGCAAACAGCAATTTGCAGCACTTACCTGCAGAATGTACCTGCAATTTGCAAGCGACAATCATTTGTGTAACATGACATTCACACTATTTGCAATCTGCATGTCAGCAGAACTTGCATATTCCTTTTGTGAAACAGACCCAAGATCAGTGAAACAGTTAAAATATTTGAAAGTAAAGCAAGATAGTGCTGGCCAAAATAGCTGCCATCAAACCTAGCTTGAAAATACTCTAAATGGTCCAAATATTGTAATTTAGCTCATTCAATACAGTATGCGTGGATGTATTCCACCAAAGGATTGATAGGGGAAAAAAATTGGTAATAGTGCAAGAAGCAAAGATTAATTTAAGGTATTTAATCAAAAAACTGTGAGACTTTAAAGTCAACTGAAATCACATCAAGTGTCTGTACATTGCCCCGTTAGTGTTGACACTGGCTACGTTTTATTTCCTGTTCCAGCGTCTAAGAGCAGGTACAAATACACATGTGGCTAAGATCTCTATAAAGTGGACAAAAGGAACTTTTAGTCACAATGCTGCACACGAGGTGGGATAATCCCTCAGAGGCATGTCCAGCTTTCAGAAGTAGGAGAAGTATGATAGTACAGCCACACGTGTGCACACACTTACACAAGTACACACACATACACAACCACACACACACACACACACACACGCATGTACTGTAGGTACATTATCAGTTCTGCAGAGTGTGAGGGGGAAAGAGGGCCCAGTAATTGAATGGAAACCTTTCTTCTCCTCTCTTGCATGGTGTGGGTTCAGGGTCAAGGCTGGCGCAGTCACACGTAAACCATTCAATTCTGGAGGGATTGGTGTGACATTGGTGTTATACTGACACAAAGATAGAGAGGCCTCCTTACTGATGCAGCACTAATATATAAGCATGAGACTAGTGTGTATGTTATCCCTGGTGTAGTGGACTCTATTAATTCTTTGCCTATTAATCAAATGCAGAGTTGATATCAACATACAGGATGTCAGCCAGTGTTAACCATTACATCGGAGCCGGAGTGTGTGAGGATATCACCTAATGAGACGCAGTGGAAGCTATATGATTGTAATGCCATGTGCATTGTGAGATGTTAGGAACGGTCTGTTGAGCTCATTGACAGTTGAGCTACTTGTGTGACGTGTGTATGAATTTAATTATTTTGTAGTGCTTCAGAAGAAAATAAGACAAGGCACAGTCAGTAATGGCTGTTTTCCTGCTAATTCATTTTCTTTGAAATAGTATAAATCTTAATGTGCATTATTTAGGAAATCCAAGGAAATCTTAACATGTCTCAATACGAATTTTAGAAAAGTTTCACCATGTCTGTCACTTCAAATTTTGTATGTGTTGTAAGGGCAAAAAAACTATTTTCAAATTGCTCTCGGAAAGCAAATAATGCTTGAGACTGAGTTGTGTGTAAAACCAGCAGGACTGGGTGGTGATTCCTGTGGCCTGTGCCCTGGGTAGCAGTGTCAGCAGGGTCAGGGGTCTCAGGCCAAAGGGTAACAGAGTGAGAGTTTCAGGGTGAGCACAGGAGGTGGCTGGCTGACAAATAAGGGCATCAGTGAAGAAAGAGAATGATGAATGGAGGACCAGACCGGGGAGAGGCGAGGACATGGCCAAGATGTCTAACGACGAGAGCAAGAGTGGTGGAGAGAAGAGAAAGAAAACAATACTAGAATAGGAGAAGAGGAAAGGCAACAGCCTGTTGAGGCTTCCTGTTTAAACCCAGCAATCATTACTGAATTACCAGTGCAAACAAAGACACTAAGCCGACTAAATTTCAAAACTTATCTTTTCACTGTTTTGGCCTTCTGTTCAAACTAAGCCTGCATCTTTCTTACCCAAAACCAGAACTTTATGAAAACGCTCTCCTGAGTGGATACATCTTTAAACAGCAGCTATGCATCTTTGTGAGAAACTATAAGATTGGGGACAGGTTGGGGGCTATGTCACAGTAAAGTGAAAACAACTTTGTGTGGCCTCTATGGTCCTCTGTGATCACTCATTTTAAAAGTCACGCAGCTGTATTTATGTTGACTGTCACCAAATGTTGATGCTTGCTCAGTTGTATGACAACAGACAAAGGAAAATATGTAAAAGAAAATGACTTGTTAGTATAGCCAAAATAAAACACAAAGAACAGAACCTAACAGCCAGAGAGTAAGCTGAGTAACCCTCCCATTGCTGACCAGATGTTGGGTGGACGGTGATCTGTATGCAAAACGATCTGAAATCTCTAGATGTAGACTGTAAACGCACATCATTTTCACATGTAAACAGCTTTGTAAAAATCTGCTGGTTTAGTGCATAAGTGCAGTGGTCCCGAACAAATAAATATATTAGTAGACAAGAAAATAGGCTTGCTGGAAGATTATATCCCAAATTCAAAAGTGACATGTCACTTAAACCACACAAGTAACATCTGTATT
This sequence comes from Dicentrarchus labrax, assembly GCF_905237075.1. Taxonomy (NCBI): domain Eukaryota; kingdom Metazoa; phylum Chordata; class Actinopteri; family Moronidae; genus Dicentrarchus; species Dicentrarchus labrax. The sequence continues at coordinate 11,771,449 of NW_026136713.1, read as the reverse complement.
TTGTTGCTCTTTAGGATCTACGTCATGAAGTTGACTCATAAAGCGGGAATGATCACTCTCTTCCGCCAGTAGATATTTATAATCTGTCAGTAGGTTAATGACTTCCACCATGACCAGACACTCCCCACATGGAAGACATCATGACTGAATCTGATCTCTAATTATACACACACATGCAATCTTTCAAACAAACACACATGCAATCTGAATACCAAAAATGACTTCACTTACTGTTCTTTCATGCTATTCTAAGAATGCAAAAATACGGAAAGACTGAGGAAAAGAGGGAGAAATAGAAGTCATCACAAGTCCAGCCGCAAATAAAACACAAAGAGGACAGCGAGCAATCAGAGTGTGGTGAAAAACACACCATGTTCCAATCCATATTTGTCTCTGTATTATAATTACTTATCCTCGGATTAACATAGCTAAATGTAAAATGTGTCATACTATTATTGCTATGATAATAAAACATAATCACTGCCCTAATCCTAATTAAGCTCATGGCATGTTTTGATACCATTTCAAAATAGTGGGACACTCACATTGCACACTGAGCCATATTTTGAATACCAGAACTTATGAAAGTAAACCAAAAGGGACCAAACCCAGCAAACAAAAGTGGGTGACCAAACATTTTAATACTGCTGTTCAACACATACTGATCCTTCAAATTTAGAGCTGATGAGACTGGATGGGGAGAAAGAACTGGGCCGAAGAGTTCCTATGTGAGAATCTGGACAAAATGTGTACTAAGTGTTAATGAATGTGTTTATATGTAAATGATGGGGCATGTTTCATGTGTGTTCAGTCAGTGATTCTGCAGTATGTACTGCATGTGCTGGGCTAATGCTAAAAGTGGTGTGATCAAGGTGTGGAGGTCAGGACACCTGAGCTCTTTCACCTTCTACCTGTGGTTCACAGCCTGCACCAAACTGCAGAGAAAATTAGTAAGTAACTGGTTTCCTCACACACACTCTTCAGTCAAAATAGCAAACAAGGCAGACAGTAGTCACACAGACATAATGATCAGAATCCGAATCACTACCAGAACTGTTTCTACTACTTGTGAATCACTGCTGACATCGGTACCATGGTTTCTACCCCTTTTGTAGCACGGCATGCTTCCTTTGTGTGTGTGTGTGTGTGTGTGTGTGTGTGTGTGTGTGTGTGTGTGTGTGTGCGCGTATGTGTGAGAGTGTGTATATCCTCCGCAGCACAGAAACATTTTATGCACCCCAACACAATTTAATTTAGCTTAATCTCAGCCTTTCCACTGGGAATGCAACATATAATTAAACTTTATGGAACTGCCCTGCAGCTCATGCGAAGAAGCAGATTGTCTCACACATATACACACTCACACACACACACACACACACACACACACACACACACTAAGACTGAGGATGCAAAATAATTTGTGTCGATGTATAATCAAATTATTATATAACTTATGATTTAAAATTCAACGCCTAAAAATAAATATTGATAAATCCTGAGAACACGGCAGTGCATAATTGAAAGAACAGCATGAATAACCATGTAAACTTACAATGCATCTTTTCTATTACATGAAAGTGTGTGGATTTCATTGATTTGATTCTGCGCTTCATTATGTCTCCATATATACGGGCAAACGCTGTGGATGCAATAACACCAGTTATTAGGAATGATACACAGAAATTGGTTCTGAATAGATTTTATCCAATGCTGCTCCTGTCTGTTCATAGCTGCTGAGCGTTACGTGGTGCTTTTATTAGGTTACTGAGGACATAACATGGTCATCCGTCTATCTGGATGGGGCTTAGCACGGTGGATTCTTATTGGAGTTTCCATGGAAAAGGAGTGGTCAGGACAGTAATGCCTCAGTAATACTGAGCTCAGGGTCTGAAGGCATCGCCTCAGAGACGGAGGGAGATCAACGGAGTCTGGATCAGATGTTGTGTAACCCGCGGACACACATGTGTTGCACCACAGGCACCGCCAAACACATGGGAGAAATGATGTGTCTACATGTGTTCATGCATCATATGCAGACGCACACTGGGTACCTGATGTGTTTTCTGCACCTGAGGGAGAGGCCAGAGGCATTTTGTTGATACATCTCTCTGTATCCACCTCCTATGTGGAACAAAGGCCTGCTCCTCTGAGACCTCCCGCATCTCCCTCTCCTCTCCTCCCCTGACCTAGTTTACCTGATTGATTCCTACCCAGCTGGCCACTTGTATAACACCCAACAATCCTTACGCGTGTGCGTGCATGTGTGTGTGGTCAAAGCATGCATGCAATGCGTGCAAATGGATCTAGTTTAAGAGTTTACTTTTTAATTTAACATTCATTGGGTAAGCAGTTTTCCTCCACCAAATCCAATGCAAGTATAACGCAAACATAAGTTTTCCCTGTATCACTACTCTGTCCTCTCTTCTTTTTCAAGCTCTCTCATTTTCTCTCTATTTTTCCAACTTTCTCTCTCCCACCCTTCCTTAGTCTAACCCGAACTTCAGCACAAGTTTGACAGCTTACAATGCAGTACAACAACATCTTGTGCAGTGCAGTGTTTTTCTAGAAGGATGTAGCAAATTCAACAGGTTTTTTTAGGCAAGTCCATTTCCCAAGCAACACGACTCTTTTCTTCTCTCCAAGTAACCTCAGTACAGTCCATCTGGGTCTCACACACACACACACACACACACACACACACACACACACACACACACACACACACAATAACGGCATGTACTGCCAGTACTGCTCCTCACACCCCCTTCATGTCCCTTTGGCCTTGCAAAGTCTGTTTCTCACACGACCACGCTATTTATACACTCATTTTTTCTTGTCTGTCTCTCTCTCTCTCTCTCTCATTAGCTCCACCAATGACTGTCACGCAATTCCAAAATAATGATACATTCCTAATATATGATATTCATTCAGGGCTGTTGCTCTGGGCAGAAATTATAAGTCACATGTGCAGTGCAATTCCAAGGAAGGCAAACGATTTTGGCTGTGCAGCCTCGACAGCAGAAGCAGCATTATGACTGCTCCTCAGACTGGCTTTGTTTCATCGCTGTTACAGTTAAGGTTTAAGAAATTACCGGAAAGACTTATGACATCAGCAAGGGAGGCTGAGATGTCTTAACTCAACTTCTGTGTGAGAGTTCAAAAAAGTACTGTGATTAAAGTGCAAGAGAGGCAAGAAAGCTGTATAATTTTTGTGGTTGACATTCAGTAACTGGGTGCTGTGTCCTCAGAACTGAGTACCTGTTGATTATACTGTCAGGAGACTAGAAGCAGGAGAAACATTCAGCCCTCACATAGAAGCTGCCATACAGAAGTTTGCTAAAGTTTCCTTGAGAAAAACAGAGACTTACCAATAGAGGCGTACGGTATGCTGTGTGTGTACAGGGTAGCAACATGAGACAAATTAAAGGAAAATTATTAGTAGTATTGGTCACCATGTCCATCAGTAATAACCATTCTGCAGGGCTCTGGGAACATGGCATCTCAATAAGATGACAAAAAACACATACAGTTAGTGTGTAATAAAACAAAACAATAGTAATCCTTCGATGCACATTGTACTCACTCATGGAAAGTAATGAACCAGAAATACTGCCTGCTAACTGCAACTGATGTTTAGAGTGGACAGTTTGCATAATCATTTTTTTTTACCATTTCTCTTCCCAGTATACAGTCACTGACCCCGGAATTAAAACTGTATGATTATCTGACTGTCTATGTTTCTTGCTCTGTCAGATTTCTTTTTAGCATGTGGCCGTGTGTTTCCAGATTTCAGCATTTAACTTTGAAAGTAGTAATGGACTGTTATTATCACCAAGAGAATTGGCCAAAACCTACAAAATGAAGACCCAGGTCAAAACTGCAATTTCCTTTAACCCTACCCTCTATCAGCTGATCAGCTTAGTAATGCAACAGGACATAGTGTAAGGAATCATAGAAACTGATGTTTATTTACTGAATCATCTTTTGAATGCAAGGTCGGTTTGTGTAGTTAGTAAAATCTATTACAAATTCATCTTTACTATAATTTTTCACGACATGCTGATTGAACAGTTTGCTTATTGCAGCAAATGATTATACAGCTGTATTTGGTGGAAAAGGGCTCTGCTTTTGCTCTACAAATAAAATGCAGATGAGTAGAGATATATCTTTCTATGAAAGCCATCACATAAAGCCAGACGTAACTCAGACTTAGCCCGCACAGCCTCCTCAGTGCAGACAAAGACAGGAGGCTGGATTCCTGGAGGGAGTCTGCAAAAAGTGCCTTATAAAGAGTGAAATGATATGATATGAAATGAAATGAAATGATATGATATGATATGATATGACTGGCTTATACATGACTGAACTTCTTTCCACGAACAAACAAACTCAGTGCTCATTTCAAAGCAGTTTCAACCTTTCACAGATGAAGCTCACACATTCACCAACTCCTGTTTGTGTTCTCGGTAACTGAACGTCCATTGAAAGCAATGAAGTAATAGTGATGCTGTGGTCTTGGGTCTGTGTGCTCCAGATTAGTGTTTTCTGGGCACACAAACTCTGCCTAAGCCACAGGCTGTGAGTCACTGGATCAGGAGGAAGAATTCACAGCTAAACAAACGTAGGCCAACAGCCAGGCCAACCCACTCTACTGGCAGCCATGCATGGACATGAGATCACACACACGTATGCACATGAGCATGCACATATACTGTATGAGCTTTACACATGGAGCAGCACATGCACACACCTAACAGTTACACACTTGTGCGCTCACACACATCACTGGTACTCTTCCCCGTGTCTACTGTTTACTCGAGAAATGTTTTTCTTTCACTCTCAATCTTTCTGATGCAGCCTTTGATAAATTTGCCCTTTTTGCTGTTGTTATCTTTATCTCTTCCATTGGCTTTTCTCCAGCTGCTAGACTTATCATGTTAGCAAGACAATCTACAATATCACTCAAGCCTATGGAGATAAAGTCTTTTTTACGGTGTGAACGTATTGCTTTAAGTCATAAGTGCTTCACAAGAAGAACAAACACACTGGTGGAGGGCTCATAGAGTTCCCTAGCTATCATTTCACCACCTCCACCACCATCCACAGAGAAGGGCAAAGAGCGCATTTATCTTACAGGTGATTATATATCTTCTAACGCTGTCCTTTTTATTCCAGGCTACTGACAACATAAATGCAGCCCATTTATTTAACAGGATTAGGAGATAAGGCTGCTTTCCATTTGACCCCAGAACCAGCGCCACCAGAAATCCTCCCTAGTCCCACAGCCTGAGGCTAACACTCCTGCTAACCGCTAACACCTTCATCCACAGGAAGGAGAGGCGAGGGCTGCACAGATCGACATGATCCCAGCCAGTGGGCCTCTAGGCTGGGTGATTTATCTCATCCTCTGCCTGCTGCTTTGGGAATGTGGGAAAAGAGCATGTGGCCACCGGGGCTGAGTGTGGCAAAAGTGCCTCATAGCATCGCTGTTGTTGAATCCAATTAAAGAAACGAAAAAACAAGGGAATAAGTCTTTTTCCACACAGCCCACATTTTCAATATTTAACAGCTTTACTCTGGCTTTTGTTTTGGAAATTAACATGCACGGTGGCAATTTTACAAGGACATAAAATCTGTGGTGTTTACAGCTGCACTTCACAGCAAACACAGAATATTTATTTATTATTTTATCTTCCTCTATCTACACACTGTTGACAGCCACTAAAGTCTGTTGACATAGTCTAACAAGAGAGTTCAAGACCTGTTGAGATCAGCCACACGTTTGATGCCAACTGACTATTTCCGCCAACGAGGAAAACTAAATATAGGTAGTGAAAAATAGTTACGGTCCTTATTAGTCGACAGTTCTCTATATTTCCATGTGGGGGCGTGGCAAGGGGCATAAACTTATAGCAGGAAAGAACAAGATGCTCCATCCCTGACATTATAAAAGATCAGGGAGCTCTAAAAGGTCGCCGTTGCCATATTCTCATTCTCGGCGGTATTGACACTTGGTATTTCTCTGATCTTTTGCTCTAATTAAAAAAAGAAAGAAAAACAGTTGCCAAGGCTGCAATTCAAGTGTGTTTGTTAGCTGTTAGTGTGTCGTTGTCTACTTTGCACAATCTTAGGGTGTGTGTTTGTATGTACCCATCTGTGTGTGTGTGTGTGTGTGTGTGTGTGTGTGTTTATACACCAAGGCGACAGGACATTCTGATGAACCCTTCAAATGTACTCCGAGTCATTCCAAATAATTTAACTTCTTCACTCTCTAGTTGATGTAGAGCCGGAGCTAATTCCAGGAAGTCATAGATCATAACGTCAAAAATGATCTTGATGATTAAAAATGCAGTTAAAGATCTCCGTAGGAAATAGCCTTGTGTTGATATGCAGCTTTGTATAATGAAATGTGGCCGGTCTCTTGCATTAGACTTAATTGACAGAGATTCTGAATAACAGACAGGAAGAGGTGCTAAAGGAGACGTCCTTGTCAGCTGCAGAATCACACATCTTCTATTCTCTTTGTCAGTATTAATCTGCTCCTTAACGTTATAATGTCCACCGTGTCAATGTTTATATGTACAGTTGGTCCACACCAACACATCTAGTAGTTTTGAACAACAGCCGCTACTGATTTCAGCTTTATGAGCCATCAAACAACTCTGAAATCAGCGCTTGTCACCTCAAAATAACTGTTACTGAAAAATCAATACTTGCCATGTGAATGTGTAAAACCAGGGCCAATGCACAAAAAACAGAAAGCCATTTGAGGCAGTCTTGATCCCTTTGCCCACAACAAAACCGTGTAAAGGCGAGATGATGAAGTAAAATTTGTCTACAGTGGAGATTTTGGCTACATTCAACTTGTCATTGCATAGAGAAATATCCTGAGGTGTGGATGAAGGTGAACAGAGCATGCAAGAAATGAAAATCCCTGTCAGGATCGTGACAAGGTAAATCCCATTGAGGCCTATAGGTAACTTATAAGTACCGGCATGTCCTGGCACAGAGTTGGATTAAAAGGCTAATGATTCGTGTTGGATCAATGTTTGCTATTTGGCAAGTTTGGGCAGAATGGAGTGGAGACAAGCTGGAAAAAGGGGGCACGGCAGGTGTAAAGGAAAATACAGGTGACACATGCATAGGTGATGTATGAGTTCAGTCAGAGTGCAGTAAGTACTCCTGACTTAAAAACAGACCTGCATGCATCATACATACCTTCCACACATTCTCTGTAATTGAGACAGTTGAGAGGTGAGACCAGCATCTTTGAGCAACCCCAGACTTCTAGAGATCATGTATAGTGGATGTGAAATGGAGCGAATGAGACGGAGACAGAAGGAGGAACTGTGGAAATATAAACAGATGAACTGGTAATTCCTTCAGTATTTGCCATTTAGTTTCCATATCCACAAAAGTTGAGGCCAATCCAGAGTTCATATTAGTTCACAGACTTACCCTTACACAATATCTCACACACATGCACACTGTCTGTAGATAAAGATCACCGGTGTCTTGTGACACTAAAGCGCATTAAGTTCTTGGCAGCTGGAAGCAACAAGAAAAATCCACAAACACAAAACACATGGCCTACTGTACACTTTCCATACAGCTCTAGCACATACTGTAGACAGCTGCAGACTCTCTTCAGTACTTTTTGTCAAAATGCTTTTCTGAAGAAAAGGTGTTTAACCAAGGTCATGCCTTCAGCTACTTAATCCTCCTCCCATTCATATATTTAGACATCATTTTTACCCTTGAATCTGTACGACATGGAAGTTAAGTATAACACACTTAGACCTTTTTTTATAATCATTTGAGCTATTCACAGTAATCTTTTCAACCTAAACCAGTCTTACCTTGAATCTGATATAGGTCTTTACTGCGACAATAGGAAAACCTATGTTCAATTTATTTGCACACTTTTAAAACGATTAAGCCCAGCCACGCTGACTGTTAAACGCCTCTCTGATTTCACCTGTTGTAACCTTCATTTTCTGCTCCAGCGTTTTAAATTCAATGTGATTACAGAAACTGGACCCTATTGCATATTATGCAAAGGTAATTCAATATAGATGAATTCTGAACAGATTTACAGCAACACTTGTAAGATTAATTTAAATATTATACTGAGGATTTCATTGATGTCAAAGGAACGGGCTAGCAGCACTGTGATAAAACCTTGCTGGCCTGTTTCATGTATATTTCTTACTGAAGAGGAATGATTGTTCCCACTAAGAAGTAATTTAATGCGACACATCTATGAAAGCTTAGGATAAAATCTTTTTTGTTATGAACAGACTGCAAAGCTGTACATAACTGACGATTCATAAGCTGTAAATATTAAAAATATGCAACAAAGACAACGATATAATTATAATTTCTAATCACCTAACCCTGAATACAGTTTTTTATACTCCCTGTCCACTAAATGTATAATTACATGTTTAAACACTGTGTAGCTTCTAAATAGCCTTTGTACTAACGTTAACCATAAAATGTCCTGCAAAAGATTTTTGCTTATGAACATAAAGAATTATATTTTACAAATGTTTTAAAGGGGAACTTGGCAACTCTAGCCATTTCTTCTCTGGTTTTCACTTTTGTTGTCGCATGTTTTCTCAACGAGCACCCCCTAGAGGTCTGGGACGTATATTTCAAAACACTGTCATAAAAAACTCACTTGCAGCACCCTCCTCCCCCTTTCTACCGCTGCTGATGTGCATTTGTTGCCGGGCAACTTTTTCGTGTGGAGCAATGTCTACCGAGGTGGGTAATACATTCATCATTGCTTGTTCTTATAGCCGGCGTGGCTAACCGGTATTGAGGGGGGTGTGTGCGTTTATGTGTTATTGCCGTAAAGCAGTTCGTGTTTCTCGCTCGTTCTCGCTTCTCACGATACTTCCTATTTCCAACTTAACGGAACGGTAGTCCCAAAGTTGCAAGGTTGGTTTTCCGCCTGGGGACGCTAGGGGGAGCGGGGAAAGTCACCATTTTCACCGGAACAGGCCATTTAACCATCCAAATGATTTCTAAACGGGTTTATTAAGTTGAAATAGTTGCCAAGTTCCCCTTTAAATTTAAAAAAAACCTCACCACCTTTAGATTTGGAAAGTGGCTGAAATTATTGGCTAGCTCCTTCGTGCAGTATGGCAGCTGTAACGGTAGTCAGCTTGCTTATCGTTAGCTAGCTACAGCAAATTCCAGTGAAGAGGTATCAATATGAAAACCTCTCCTAGACCTATTTATTTGTCCACATGCTCTTCATAACACACCTTCACTAAAAATATGGCTGGTAACTAACTTTCCAGAACAGCTAAGTATGCTAACTGCTAATAACAACCAGGCTTTGCTTACAGCTAGCTGTGCTGGTGACAGGAAGCTAAAGATATTTTTTTTTAGCACAAGATGGTCGGCAGATGGACAGCAGCAAATTGTTCTGCAAGAGTATTTTAAGATGTTTGAGTAGATATTGTTCATCCTAAATGAAAGTAACTGCTGCAATGCACTGTAACACTTCTTACTGCGTTCATGTCATATCATTCAGACCATAATTACAAGCAGGTGAGGAAAATTAGCTTAGAGCAGCCTACAATTGTAATTCAGAATCTGAGATATGTCTGACACCACATCTCCCTCTTGTTAATTAACCACAATATATGTAACACAGTGAAAAAAAACAATTTAGGCCAGGAGAAGATAGGAAATCTGGGCAACTATCTTGAAAGAACATGTGATGAATAATTAATCTCGGGCCACTAAAGTTTTTATCTTTAACGCAAATTTAGAGAGACAGTAGTTGCTTGTTGAGAAATAACGTCAATGCATCACTAATATAGAAGTACAAGATGCAGAGGAAAAATTCATTTAACTTAGAGATTACTAGAATTTTGGATGTAGGCTACTTGGGAAAGAATGGGAATGCATGTGCTTCATTGATGAATCCCATTTCAAACAGTGAAGAGGCTGTATTTATCTAAATGTACAATCAAATCTGCTAGTAAATTGGATTTCAATATTGAGTCTTAAATCTGAATCCTTTCAAATCCTTACTAAATCCATTTAGGTTTAGTGTTTAACTTTTGAAGAACTTATAAATAACAATATAATTATAAAGATTCAGCTGAAGTCTGTAGACATAAAAGGTTGAGTTAAAAGTTTGGTTAGTTAGTGAGTTAACCACTTGATGAGATAAGATAGTTACTCAATTCATAGCAAAAGACATTTGTTTGCCAAAGATGCTCAGTGTACACAGTAAAATAAATGTAGCAGATGACATATAATGTTGATTAAATATCTGCAATAACAGTAATAATCTAATAACAATAGCTATTGGCATATTACTCTTTGTTATGGGAACTACAAAATTAGCGTGAAGAGTGAAGTTTCTTCCTTCACAAAGGATCTTTGGCTGAGTTTGGCCCCTGGTCGCAGAGAGCACACAAACCTGACATCAGACAAGTTTAACTTGGCCTGTCATCAAGTAATTCATGGGATTAAGATTAATTAGCGACAGCTGATATGACCTGCCGCCACAGACCTTTGCCATTTGAACCACCTGAATGTTTTGTACGCTGTTACTCTTTGTTGTACATTGGCACACACTGTAGAGCGCTGCATTGCTGTCCTCCCTGAACGAACAAGAGGTGAGTGTTTGAAGATCACATATAGATTATTGGTGTATTCAAACATCTGGAGAAAAGAAAGGCACTTACCAGGAGATCCCCTGTCATTAGAGGCATATTTGTTGCGTCAGCCTTTTTGTTTTACTTTAAAACCATCATTAGGGGGCAGGTGACGGTGTTAGGAAACAAAAGCTAATAAGTAGCAGCTGTGCCTGTTGATTGCTCAGGTGTATTCAGTAGGTCGATGATGTCACAACAGTTTGTAAGACGACACTTATAACGTTTCACTATGACATCATCAACCTACTTGATTAATGCATCTACTTGTTTAATTTATTTATTGTTTAAATTGGTAATTATTATTAAAGTAATACTGAAAGAATTGAAAATGCTTCAACCTGCAGTGTGGGACTTTTGTCTCCCCCTTCTGGCAGAGAGAGTAATTACAACAAACACATGTCGACAGGTGAGTAAAAGCTACACCAATGGTTATCCAGGTTTGTCCTCGCTATCAATTGCTTCCTTTTCATGCCTCCATGCTGGTGATAGTTGTGGCTGGTGGCATTATGTTTTAGGGTTGTCCATCCATCCGTCCCATTCTTGTGAACGCAATATCTCAGAAACGCCTTGAGGGAATTTCTTCAACTAGGTACAAACTGGGGCAGCCTGATAGCTCACCTGGCAGAGCTGGCGCCCCATGTACCGAGACTGCAGGCCCCACTCAAAAACAACAACAACAAGAAAAACTAGGTACAAACATCTACTTGGATTCAAGGAAGAACTTATTAGAATTTGGAGGTCAAAGGGTCAAGGTCAGTGTGACATCACAAAACACCTTTTTGGCCATAACCAGAATTGATGACAATAGTTCACAGTTGGTCAGACAATGAATTAGATAATTTGGAATAACCTTGACAAACACATTTTTGATGCGGTAATTCTGACAACATTTCACACAGATGTTTAGTGGGATACAACAATGACAGTGATTACCTTTTTTTATCCAAAAGTTCAAAGGTCAACTTCACTGTGATATCATAATATCCTGGAAAAAACACTAGTGTGGCCATTTTTCAACACCATAACTAAGGAACAGAGGTGAAGATTGCGACCATATTTCACAGTTGGACAGTCAGACACAGAGTTGGTGACACTTTTAACTTAAAGTTCAAAGGTCATTGTGACCTCAAAATAGCTTTTTAGCCATAATATAAGAATGATTTGTCCGATTCCAGATTTCACACACATGTTGACTGAGACGACACAATGAGTAAACAAGAACATCTTTTCATTTCATCCATTCTGCTTTTCAGTTGCTGCCTCACTCTGAATTTCAAGCGTCATCAGAATCACGTGACCTTCACAGTGAGTGAGTGAGGAGAAAACAAAAGCACCACATTTTGTATTGCTATACTATCCTTCCTCTGCACACTGAGGTTCTTTTTTTATCTGGAGCATCAGAAACCTTTCTCGTACGCCTTTTCTGTTACAGGTTCTGCCATACTCCTAGCAGCTATCGCCTTTGTCTCACATAGCCAGACCACACTTTATTTTAGCACTGTGCCACAGCTGGAGGTCTGGCTGGACCCATTATCATTGTGCTGTCGGGGGGAAAAACACTCTGGCTTGTTTGTATTTCTTTTGTACCATTTACAATCGTCTTGGGCAGCGACAAGCCCAGGATAATTTGCTAATGGTAGGTTTATACCAACACCGTACTTCCTGTGAGTTAACCTACTCCATAGTTACGGTAGTCGCAGTATATACTGCAAAATACCGAAAGAGATTTACATGGCAGCAATTCAGCATTGTGTATTGTGTAAACTTGTGTGGCAAGGGATTGTTTTTTGAGAAATAATAATACACTGATAAGAACTTAAAGGAGGCATGATTTTTTGTAATTAGTCTTAACGTGACACTGAATTTAATAAATCCTCCACTTCATTCAAACGAGGTCAGTCTTCGCCAAGCCAGGAAGTTAGTTCTGCTTGTGGAGTAGGCATCACGCAGCCCATCTAGCTCATTTTGCTCAGGAATTTGCTGACCAAAGAAAACACAATCATTACACACTTGCATTATAACTGATTTTTCCAGGCACACAGCATAGTGAAGCAGATAACAAAGCATCCACCTCTAATGCTGTGGGATTTAATCACACCTCAGCCCCTCTCTTCACCGATCTCCCACGGTGCTCTCATTCCCAAATATCATGAAAAATGGGCAATAAAAGCTACTAGATCACAACTGATAAGGTTGTGTCAGTTGCTGTAATATCCACCGTGTGAGGCGTAAGTATTACATTATTGTTATTGGCTCATATCCATATGCCAATAACAGACTGGGCCTGAATTAGAGACAGGGTTTGCCCCAGTGAGGAGCAGGCTGTCTGCCAGACACACCTGACACTACTGCCAAATGACCTCCAGCCCTTTCTACTGCTTACTGCAGAGCACACGCGCGTGCACACACACACACACACCCACCAAAATTGCAGAAGGAAAACAAGGAAATTTGAAAATAATTGAATCTTTAAGCAAAATTTGAAAGTGCTGCACCCAGAGGTGGTGTTAATAGATTGGTTACCAGTTGTTATCAGTGTGAGTTAGTGTTATTGTGTGTGTGTGTGTGTGTGTGTGTGTGTAAACTGAGACTAACATACTGTCCATGGAATCGGCAATATTTATTTGTCTAATGAAGACAAACTAGGGTTGGATGTTTTTGTAAACACTCCTCATTCCTAAATGCAATCCTCTCCAGCTGTAAAAACACCGGATCAATCCCGATGCTCATTCATCATGGTCCAACGGCTGCCAAAATATACAGCATAGAGCCCGAAACACTTGCTATACACTAACACATAGGTTCAATAGACAGCAACAGTCACACGGGCGTGTGCTCTTGTTGTTACTGTTACTGTGGCTGGAGTTCTTCTTTGTCAACTATGACCAGGGTTAAGCTATTCTCATGTGCTCACATTTAAAATTCAGATAGAAGTCGTCTTTAAAACAAAATAATTTCTCTCCATACGAAAATCTTCCAGCAATGCAGTTGCAGTAAGATAAAAGATTATGTTCATAAAACAGTAAACAGTTCAGTAAACGGTTTCCTAACAATTTATGTTCTCAATGGCTAGTTCCAAGTCTTCTTGCATAGATTATGATGTTTATTTAGTAAATTATGGTTGAATTTAGAGTAGACGATAGACGATAAAGCTGTGTTTGCTTTTGGGCGTGGATACCTTGTGATTGACAATTAATTCTCAATGAGTCAAAATCATCCTCCACAAACTAATGAGTGACATCATGGCCAAAGAGTGGCAGAATATCGTCCGTATCCATGTGTAGGTCAGTCTTTTACTACCAAAGCCCAAGAGAAGGCCTCCCTGTGAAACCGAGACTGGGCCGGGTGGCTCAAAAGTGGCTAGCCACTCTTGGAGCTTAGTCTGTTGCTGGAGAAGTCATTGATGAGGCTTTCAATGGATGACAGTTTAGAGTGTATGCCAGAGATCTCTGCAGTGGACTCCACTGTTGTCCACACAGTCCCATAAGTGATTGCACCATGACTGGATGGGTTACATAAGCGCTCAGCTCAGAGAGCCAATGTTTTAAGTATGGAGCAGAGCATGGGAAGGGGAAAAGATCCAGGAACATCCAATGCATGCTAAGTAAAAAAATAAAAAAGTAATGCTGGTCTCTTTAAAAGCAGCAGAGTATCAAACATCATGGCGTGGTAATAACAAGACCGTGATACCTGAACTCCAGGTACGAGCAGCCAGGTGTACCCTAATCCACCTTAATGTGATGTCAACCACCAGCTCAAATTATCTCTTACAAGTAACTGAGTTATTTCAGTTTGATTGTGGGATTGATTTGATAATCTGGACTTCAATTATGTTGGATTACAGTCTAATTAAAAATCAAATCAAACACATTTGAAAGACAAAGCCCAGTTTTCTCTACAAAAGTCCTATTACTGAAGTAAACAAGCCTTTAACAGCATCAGAATACATTAATAACATGGATTTAGTGTTTCTCTTAGTCTGTGTATTAAAACACCTACCATCAAACAGGGAGTCATGGAGGTTTCTAGTCCTCTGTTTTCAAAACCCAGTACCTTTAAATAGAATACAGAGAACATTAAAGGGGTTGTCACTCTCTCTGGAGAAATACACTTTGCATCTACAGGCGGTGTTCAATTAAAATCCTTAAAGCCCTTTCTGCAGGCAGGGGATAGGTGACAATTACACACACGCTCACATACACAAACACACGCACACGTACACACACATATGCACGTTGGGAGGGGATTTAGAGAGACGGCTCTAGAGTCTGACATCAGTAAACCCAATTCAAACCTCCAGCTTACATTTCGCCACAGAACTGATTTCCACTAACACTCAGGACTACACAAAGAACATGTTCTGTATTGATCATTATACAAATGTGTATACACACCAAGGATGGATTATCCACACAAATGCAGAGTGTACACAAACACTCATACGGTACATGTGATATGTACATCTCTCTTCCTTTCTCTCCTGTAGACTTTCTTTCACACACACACACACACACACACACACACACACACACACAGAGCAAATGAAATCCCTGCCTGTCTGTGTTGGCTGTCCACTAATGTATTCGGCTGCACACCTCCCGTATTTACCAAGCTCACTGTGTCTGGCATCTCCTTAAAGGTGAAAAACGCCTTAAAATGTCCCTGGAGATGACCAGCTGGACCCAGTGAAATGCTCACCCTTACAGACTATAGACTCCTAATGTACAATGGAGTACAGCGCACAACATATGATCAATAAGAATATCAGTATAGACCACAGTCACAACAAAATAGAAAAATATAAACAAGTAAAGCCGGTTGCTAAAGCTCTTGCAAGACTGGCAGTGGACAGATGTTAAACCATTGAGAGGGAAATAAAGATATATTTAAGACACTATAATGTACTTAAAATTGGTTTCATGTAATTCTTGCGTGCAAAATAATTTGTTAAAGGCGAAGTCCACATTTCTTTTTCTTCTTGCGGTGCAATCACGTAGATCATTGTTGCTGTAGATAAAATCTGGGATTTGGATTTCGATGACTTGAATGACTTCGAGAAACCAGAAGAAAGCCAGTGTTGTGACATTTTTCTCTGCTGCATTTGGCTGTGTTGTCAGGTATGGCTCTGCATTACCTTTGATTATCATTTATGTATTCTTTCACAGTTAGTAGTAGGGTGATGTTTTATTTACATAACTTATACAGGGTTTTTGTTTTGCACCTCCAGTGTGTATGATCTACGTAGTATATATAGAATAAAACAGAACTGAGATTTGGTCAATGAAATATACAAAAGTAATCAGCAAGGCTACTTGGCATACTTGGTTATTGTATACATTGTATAAATGATGACATGAGCACTGCAAATCTGATAATGGAGAATTTCCCCTTTTAAATGAAGCTATTATATGACCCTGTATGGATGAAGTACATAGGTATTTGTAGACAGGAAAGAAAGATCTCACAAGATGACAGACTTAAATATATACACATATGTATTTTCTTATGTATATTATACACAGTATAAGACCTTAAGTTCCTCTGAAACTGAGAATCCCAGGGCATTTTAACTTTATTCTCCAGTCCCTCTTTCCTTTCCTCCAATCAATTATTCAATTGCAACTGTTAATTAGATACCAGTGTGAACCACATGTTGTCTTAGCTGCCAATTAGGAGGGAGCTCATGCGTGAATGAGGGAACAGTGTGGCGTGGTCAGAGCTCTCTGGGCCATGTGATTGGTTGGCTTTCCTTGCAGATGAAGAGGCAGCACCTCAGAGGGGAGAGGGGAAAATGGGACAAGCGGTTAGGTAAGTGCCCGACCAAAAGTTATGCAACACTCATCGATTGAGGAGTGTAAACATACAGCAGAAGCCACTTACCCTGCCTGAAGTTTGTGTTCTGTCGGCTTGCTGTCCCCGTCTGGGGAACCCTGTCTCCTCTCCAGACACCCCTAATGATTTAGAGAGTAAATGAGCCGCGATGGAGTGGATTTACACAGTTGGGCTTGGCTCTTGCCTGGTGCATCTGCTGCACAATGGATACAGAAAATCTACCATCACTTTCATTTGTAACCTCCCTAAATTCACTTTAAATGTCAAAACCTACTCTAGCATGTGTTCCAGGAGGTCCCACAACATAACGGGGATTTTCCACACAAACTCAACTCGAAAGGATGGGGTGAAATACTCCAGGCAGTAAAAATATTAAGTCTGCTTTTGACCAGCTGCGGTGAGTCATCCATTTCAGACTAGCATTGTCTTCCATTCAGCCGATATTGTGGGGTACTTTACTCTGAGATGTTACTAATTATTTATATCAGATCTGAAAGGCATTTAGAAACATTGAGCTGACACTTAAAGGAGCCATAAAATGTTTTTCATCCAAGAAGCATACAAAACATTAGGGGGAAAGTGTTGCTGGCTTTACCGCACTGGAAAATTGGAGCGGTCCACAGGCGCGACTGACAACCAGAAACCTGACCTACTCTGGGAAAAATGATGCTTACATCCCAACAGTGGAATGCCATGATTATGCAATTTTAGGTCAGTATTGAGGAAATTGTGAAGCAGAAGATGTTTTACATGTTATGTTTATTCTGCCTAATTTTTCAAACTCTTTATTTTTATAATCATTTCTTCTTTAGAGGCCATACTGCTTGTGGAGACGAAGTGTCTAAACACAATGTTTGTGGGAGTAAACTTACAAAAAGCTTTTGTTTTCTCCTGTAACACACTAGATGCTGCTTCTGAAATGATGGGGAATCCACCCTGCGGCAAACACACACACACACACACACACACAAACACGCACACACATACACACACATATTAATCAAATCCACCTTCAAGCATAAAATGGACGCCTACTCCACTTATAACTTCCCGGAATCTCTAGAGTCCTCTGCCAGCTGGACATACACACACACACACACACACACACACACACACACACACACACACACACATATGTAAGATGGAAAAACAGACAGTGTGCTGGGTCATAGATGGGTTCTGCATACATAAAAACATCACAGATGTCATCTGTTCTCTCTCTCTTTCTCTCACTCATACACACTTTTCTTCAGATATCATAAATGGCTCAACTATTTGGCATTTGAGCACTACTCTGACTAGCAATGTAATGGCAATGATGACATTGTTTTAGTAAGCTTTTGAGGCAAAGTACATTCCTGAAAATGTCTAGCCAAACACAACATAAACACCACATACTGCATGTCCTGGTGATGTCCAACATCCCAAGCAGCTGTGTTTAAGGGGTTATCAGAGTAACACTGCTACAGAAGCTGCTCATTATTGCCTTTGTCCACAAAACACTGTCTAACTCTTGATCTTTTAGCCGCTTCACAACTTGCTGTTTTTACTTATTTCACCATATAATTGTATTTTATGTTGAAGCCACAAACAAAGAAAGTCCTGATTTGTCTTGCTTGTCTATCTCTGGTTTTACAAGGGAACCCACACAAAGTAGTCTGTACATATGAATTTGTTTTAAAAAAGCACTTGCTTCTCAGCTTGGCTGAATTTTTTATGCTGGAATAGTGATTAGTGGCTTATACATGCTTCATATACACAAGACATACAGTCAAGCACAAACATGCATGTACATACACACTCTTTATATTAATAAAATGCAAACACACAAACACACCACACACTGTGGCCCCAGGTCATTATCTGAGGCAGGTCCAAGCGAGGGTCTCAGGGTTATTGGAATGTCATTTCACTGTTTTTGGAGGGGGATCAGATTTCCAATTCCTCTTGACCTCACTCCTCTCTGCCTCCCTTAGGGCTCCGCAGCAAATGAACAGGGTCGCCATGGTAAAACAGGCCCCGCCAAAAGGCTGATCTGCCGCAGGCATGCTAGTGGCAGAGTTGATCTGATCTATGTGGAGCCAAAAATGCAATAAATAACACATCATACTGTGATTAGTTTTATGTCTGTCACCATAAAATAACAGTGAGGATTTAGAACATTTTGTCACACGCTGGAACATTTTCAGCAACAGCTGGAGAGTTGTGTTGCTTCATTTGAGGTTTGGGTGAGAGAAAGTGAGAGATGAGTTTGTGGTAAATGGGGAGTCTCTCGCCTTCATGTTTTGTGTGAAATAGTCTCAGTTTTTTAGCACCCTCTTATAACACCTCCATTCACACATTGACCCCTTTTTCAAACCACTGTTGACAACCACATAACCCTGTAATAGAGGGTGTCAGGAGCAATCTGGAGACATTTCTCTCTGGGAGGCCTCCCTCAGATACAAGTCCAATATGTCCCACTCAGGGAAGAACTCTCTGTCTGTTATTCTGTTATTTGAACATTCATTTTTCTCTCTCTCTTTTTCATCTTTCACCATCTTTCAATCTAATAATCATACCTTTACCTTACCTGAACCTTTGTTTAGTCAGTAGGTTTCAGTACACTGTCAATGTCCCTGAATGGATGTGTCCCTGAGCATAGGGCAAAGAAGAGGAGGAGGAAAATGAGAGTCAGAGAGAGAGAGAGAGAGAGAGAGAGAGAGCGAGTGATGAGGGATGGATAGACACACAGAGGGAGCGGATGACAGAAAACAGATAATTCAGGGTCAGTAGATTCAAAGCGCGACGAGACTTGGATGCTATCATTTATATATCATCTCAAAACTATACTAAACTGTACTATTTCTACTCTTTTGCAACTGATAGTATTCATCTTTATAATATAATGTAAACAATTACAGACACACACATACCCTGGCAGGGTACAAGCACCGTACTTTTGAATATGGTACATTTTTGCACCTCTAAAAGAACATTTCTGTACCCCTAGTGAAAGAAATTTACATTTATGTCCTGGTACAAAAGTTGAAAAGGTACAGAATTGGTACCTAATGAGGTACAGCCTGACATGCCATTTTGTACCTTTATATGTCAAAAACATACCATTAAATTCAGAGATAATCATATATATTTTTAACCTTTATTTATTCAGGGAAGGTTCACTGAGAAGTCTCTCTTTTGCAGCAACGCACTGATACTCAAAATCACTCAAATAGAACCGCTGTCAACTTGCCAATACACGCTGAAGAAGGGCGTCTTGCCGGAAAACGTCCGTGTAGAAAATTAAGTTGAATGGAAGTGCTGTCCTAGTTCTTTGCTAATGAAATTATTCCCAGGCTACACAGATCAAGAATTGAATGGAAATTTACTAGTGGCCTATTTTATTTTAATAAACCCAACTCTCTGTTTCAATCAAGATTTTGTAATCACTGATTATGTACCCCTTTCTGTCAACCATGATTTTGTACCTTTAAAATTAAACAAAGGTCCCCAGTTATCACCCTGAGGACCTTATTCATACCTTACAGGGTACTTTTCTGACAAATGTACCGTTGGGTACAGAACTGATACCCCTATTCCTGTGTGTGCAGTTGACTGATTCAAGAATTGTCTCTTTGAGACTCTTTGCATTTATTATTACTGATCACTCTGTATGTCTTGACCCTCATAAGCACTGGTTGGACTAAACTGGTTTGTGTCCTACCTCCAAGAAGAAATTTTACTGTTGAGATCTGAGTCTACAGGTCCTTTCCACAAGGATGATTTGTGGGACGATCTTGGGATCAGTTTGTGTCTTTGTGCCATCTATTGCACACACATTTATTTATTTAGTTAGTGAGATCCCTATATTTGTCAATGACATGCACACACGCATGGGGGGGGTGTTAAATACATAACCCATTGCTATTAACCTATTTGGGTTAATTGTATTGTACGCATATAACCATAGCCATAGTAAATCAAAGGCAGCATGCTAGCTACCGTCATGTGTTAAGGTCAACGGTTTGGGCTACTACTTATGGTGCTATCCATTTGTCTCGTAAATCCCCCGCCCGAGTTACTCTGACGTGAGAACGTGATGTAATTGCCTGGCTTGTACCACTTATAGCGTTCCATTTGTCTTTGGGCATCACGAGTCAGAAAGAACATGGACGCCACCAGTGCAGCAGTTGTGTTATTGTTTGTGGCTCATCTAAACAAGCTCAATGTGAAATAATAATGTTTTTCTACAGAAACACTAACATTTCAATAATATTTTGCCATTTTCGCCTATTTCAATGTTTCCAAAATTCCCCAGCTTATTTTTCCATGGAAAGTTTCTATTTTTAATTTATCGGAAAATTTTCGCCCCTTTGCAACCCTACACAGAATCACCTGAGATGTTGTTGTTGGAAAAAAAATTATGAAAAAGGCAGGCACTTGGCATCTGTCTATTACTGTCTGTCACGACCAAACTTCAACCAATCAGTTCAATGAACCATATAACGTAATCCAACTCTTACCAAAACCTGTCAAGAGAAGAGCAAAAACATCATTTTTATTGAGAAAGCCCTTCATTGCCATTCTTTGCTCTTCTTTCAATGAAGAAATACTCCCCAGTTCTAATATAACTTAGAACTACGCTAACCTCTTTAGCAGCCGCTATTGTTACAGTCACTTCTCCTACACATCATTACACACACATAGTGTTAAACCATGCCTGTAGCTCATGGCTTAGCTGCCAGTATTCCTCATAGGACCCTGATTGTGTCTGGTACCACTGTACTGCCCATAAACACATAGATTGCATAGATCTCACGTTATTTTGTGATCTTGCAAGTCCAGCTGCCTTGCAAGGTTAAAGGACGGCAGACAATCCAATATTGTTATTTGTTTAGATTTTTTTGTTTTTTTAGTGACCTTTAACAAATCCTATTTTCAATAGGCCTTAGACGTCTAAACTCCTAAAGAGGGCTAAATACCAAAGCTCGACAAAAGAGGTGAGTCTATGGGCAAGTCCAGTGGCTGTGTCAAATCTCTAGCTTGTTCCAAAGGCAACAGTTTGAGTCTAATTTGTCAGTGAATTCCTTTACTAATTCACTGAAAATGTTAAAAAGGGAAAAAGAGTTTATTATTTAAAAAAACAACAATCATGAGATTGCGTGCTATGTCAAATTATCGGGTAGAGCCACTGGTTGTCGCTTGGACTGATCCTGATTATGGACAACTGAATTGTGTTGTGTTTTTTAACAACTTCTATGTCTTCTATATGTATACTTTTCTTAGAATACTACCCATAATGTCTTTAATATTTTATCTTTTTTTTTTTCCTTAAATTGATAGCGACAGCTAAAGAGTGACAGTAAAGGTGGGAGAGAGAGTTGGATGACATGCAGCAAAGGGCTTCAGGAAGGAACATATCTTAAGGTTAAATGAAAAGCCAAAGTCTATGTAATTCAATTCATGGCTTTGCTATAATATTCAAAATGTAAAATTATTTTTATTGATGGTTTATGGAATCTGTCACCCCCTGTTGGCTACAAGAATCAGCATCCCCTGACTCTGACACAAACACACACAATCACTATGATAGATCAACGCCTCCACAACCCCTCACACAGCTCCCCTCCATAACACATAAACTTACACAGACGCTCACACACACACACACACACATTCCTTACACGCCTCTCTTTGGAACATTTCATCGTGGTTAATCGACCTATGGCCCACTAAGAGGATGATGGGAGGTATTAGAGGGGAGCTGAAAAGCACCTTGGTAGACCAGGTCACTTCAACAACACCACTCATATTGGAAGAGGTATTATCTCATCCACATGAATTAGGATGGAATTGTATAAGCCAAGCTGCCTCTGTGTGAGGGGGCAGAGGGTCATTGCAGTGATGCATTTTGTGCACAGATGCAATGAACGCACAGACTCATGCATGCTTACAAAGACACAAAGCCACAAGCAACACACCTCTGCACGTTTCTCTGTGTGTATAATGGCAACAGCCTTCAAGCGTAAACCATTCTGCCTACCAGCCTTTCTTTCCACTTTCTCTATATGTGTCTCAACCATGGCAGCTGTACTGCAGGTGTGTTTGCCATCCATTTAATCTCTCTCTCTCTTATTCCAACTCAGTTCAATTTAATGAATATTTATTGGCATGACATTTTGATTGAAAAAACATGTTCCCTAACATTGAGCTATATGTATATGGGATGTGGATAACGTGTCCTTTAGTGTACTTTTGGTTTGGGGCTGTTTTTTTCATGGTTTTAGTTCCTGTAAAGGGAAATATTATTGCTACAGCACACAACAATAATTTTTGACAATAGAGTTTGTGACAACAATCTTGGGTAAAGCCTGTTTCAACATGATCTTGTTAGAAGCCTTCCATGAAGTGTAGAGGGTGTAGTGACAGCAAATGAATGCCCATGGCTTTGAAATTAGATGTGAATGTAAAGTTAATTTGTCCACATACTTTTGGCCATATAAGTAAAAAAATATATATATATGGTAAATACAGAATAACAGTGATACACAATAAATGTAAAGAAAATAAGAAATACTGTGTATTACACTATTTAAAAATGAAGAATAAATAAAAGAATACAAATAACACCTAGAAAAGCTTTTATATATTCAAGCAGATTTTAAAAAGAGCAGTTATATATTCCTCTGCCAGTTCTTCCATGTTAACAGTTTCACCAAAGAAAGTTTGAATATGTTCTCGTGGAAAAGAAGAAAAAGATGGAATTTTGGTGGGGTGAAATTATTTATACATTTTTCATACTTTTTGGGCATTATAAAAGAAAACTGCCTTCTGTCTCCACCTCTTTTCTTCTGGCAGATAATTTTCTTTTTTTTACATAATGTTTTCCTTTGGGGCTCATTTGGACTGAATATAAGGCCAGCTGAAACTGTCTTTTAAATGACTGATATTGTTCTAGTTTTGGAATTGACTTGTTTTTTCCAGTAACTAAAATAAATTAAATTGTTTGTCCAATTATTTTAACTGCTGTGAACATAGTAGACTATGGTCATTTTACTGTATCAGAGCTGAGGGTGGACTGCTCTCTGGCTTCAAATCTTCAAAGCTCCTGTAGCAGACATCACATCCCACCACACCTCGTGTTTTACAGATGAGTGAGATATAGCCCCACATTCCTTTAATCACCATTCCCAAACTTGAAAGATCCCCGCCTTGCACGGTTTTATTGCCAAGATTCCTCATACTGCTCCCTATACCTGGAGCATATCCTCTGGCTAGTAACAAATGCATTAACTTTCCCATAAAGGCATACTTTAGCTTCTTTGTTTCCCAGCAGGAATATTCAAAAACTGTAATAAAAGTAATATAAAGGAGTATGTTTCAGTAGTAGAGAAAAAGGGAGCATGAAGAGCATTCCCAGTGGCACAAAGGGACTCAGCAGTGACCAAGTGTTAAGTGATGCCTGTCTCTCTTTCTATGCCCCTTTCTGTGTCTGTCTTCTGCACACAAGCTTTTAAGGGATCCCCAACTATTCTGACAGAAATCCAATATTCTGTTTCTGTGTGTCGTGTTGGAGTCAGGGCTGGGTAAGGACATACCCACATCTCTCAATTCAATATAAAAATACTTTATTCATCCCTCAAGGGGAAATTTGAATCAAGCAAATGTGCGAACAGAAGGAGACATACACCATTAATTTACATACAATAAAAAACTAGATCTAAAAATACAAGTATGACAAATGTTAGAAGATAAACACAAGGATTAGAATAATGTGAAAGTGCAGGTGCATCTATCCGTCTACACACAAGGTAAACTGACTGTTGTATTGTGACTGTTCACAAGTCTAATGGCTTATGGAATAAAACCTTCCTTCTATTTGTTTTATATACAGTTTTTACTTGTTCGGTAAAGGGATCTTTGTGTTGCTGAGCTGGTAGCACCTCGTAGCTTCTGGAGTTCAAATTTAGCCTAAATATAAAATCCCCCCATGGGAGAAATTCAACAGTGTTTACTACAAGATTTACACAGCACTAAATTTAAACAAGTTGCATGCTAAATGCTAAATAGAGAGAGAAAGGGATTTCACAAAAATAACGTAACATACCTAAAACTACTACAACTACCTACTACTAATGTTATCATAATCAAATATATATAATATATAGTTAAATCAAACATCTCCCAATCATTCTAAACTGCACGAATACTAGCTTATTAACTCCTTGTACGCATGTATGTATAAAAAACACAGTAATACTAGAAGGGTTGTAGTAAGTTTAATATATTTTTTATGTGTAATTTTTTAAGCTACAGCTCATGATGCTAGTTTAGTCACTAGTTTGAAACTAGCTAGTTAAAAACTTACAAAGGAGGCACAGACCTAGTAGCCTAATGGATATACGAGTAGCTTGTGCCACCCAATCCTGGTCACAAAGAGGCACACATGCATACACACATATAGACAAAGATACACGTGCAAAAACTTCAAGCAAAAAGTGGAAAGATTTGGTCACTGCCTGACACGAACATACACATATGCACATAGGACTACATATTTTCTCCGTCCACATCTCAACCTCATGTGGCAAGGTGGTGGATTAAAGAGGGGAGCAGTGAGTCCGTTCCCCCTTTAATTAATAACTGTCTCTGTTATTATCAAAGCCACACTCATCTTTAGCAGGGAGGAGAAAGGAAGTCCTCCCACTATACCTCATAAAAAAAACAGAGAGGGTGGCGAAAGAGAAGTTTAACGTCCACAGCAGAAGAGTAAAATACAGGACATATGAACTGTAATAGCAGTCAGCCAACAAGTTTTGCTATTTTGTTGCTTTTTCTGTCACTAATATATATGATGAGGGGGTACATGCATCTGTTTGCAGTTGCTTTAGTACAGATTATACATCCTTTAAACTATGGTTGCATTTTTCTAGCAGATTTCCAGATGTGTTGTGTTTGTCTACATGTGTGTACACTCGTGCTACACTTGTGTGTGCGTGTTGTGGGGGGTTATCGGGGACTCAGGTCTAATAACAACCTTGATACTGTTCTCACAGAGGCCTCTGAAGTTGCCTCCACTCCATCAAGTCAGTGTGTGGTTGCCCGGCAACCGAGGGTCCGGTGTTCCCGAGCGGCGCTGTTTGTTCCCTACGAATGATCCGCCAGAGAGAGGAAAGATGGGCGGAGGTGAGGATGAGAGAAGGAAAGACACAAATTGGTAAATGGAAGACGCAGCCTCAAGGGGCCCTGAATCAATGCCTGAGCAAACAAGCTCTGTCTGTCTCTCTTTGCCGCCATCTTTCTCTCTGTTGGATAGTACTTCTGCTTCACTGTCTTGTCTAGCTCTCTCTGACCCTCATTCTTTCATACAGATCTTTTTTTAATACTATATTACATACACTCCGTCCACTAATTAGCTCAAACGTTCCCCTTTAAAATGTTCTTAATTTCCATGAACATATTCAGCTTTATGTTTCACTCCACAGGCTATTGTCTATCCAGTTACATTTATCTTTTCTTCCCCACTTCTATTCACACTTTTCTGTTCCTGTACCATTAAAAAAAGATTATGTCCCACAACATAAAACTGTTTTCCATCTCTCTATAGCAACTGACGGATGAAAACAGATTATAATCTTGTGTCTTAGAGTTTAGACTCTTCAAGGAATACTTCTGCTATTAGCTGTTATTTATCATGAAACACGTACTCCTACCTACCAGGATTTACTCCTTTAATGTGATTAATGGCAATAACTAATAACTCAATTTTTCACATTTAGTAGCAGTTGTCACAGGTCTTTATGTAAGGCAACACTAAAAGTCCCCCTTTCTGTTAAAAAGGGCACCTATATTGCTCCAATGTTTTTGTTGCTTTCATGCCTCTAATAGTAACATTACTACTATATTATTGCAGTATTAGAAGGATCTATTGGCAGAAAATGAATATAATATGCATGGGTATATTTTCATAATCACCTGAATATAGGAATTGTTGTTGAAGTGTTTTTCTTACCTTAGAATGAGCAATTTATATCTACAGATGCCTTCCATGGAGTCCGCCATGTTGAACCACCTGTAGATGGCTGTAGATAAAGACGTTTTTTAAAGACGTGTTTTTCGCAGTCTTGGTAGTTTCTCCTTCGTGCTTGGCAGGGGGAGGGCAGTTGCGATCTGCAACTACACGGCTAGATGCCAGAAAATCCTACACGCGGTACCTTTAATAATAAAAATAAGCATAAGTTATGTGCTTTTGAAGAGCCCAAGGTAATATTTCAAAGGAACATTGTAGAGTCGTGATGGTATTGCCAGACATAAACAAATGATGAGGGAAAGGATTGCAGAGCTGAGAGATGGTGAGCGGGCCTGCAGATGAGGAGTGGATGCATCTGGGTGGTACATATTTATTCATATAAAATTGGGGTTGAAGTCCACCGAGGGCTTTGAAAGTGAGTAGAAGCATTCTGAAGTTAATGCAATAAGAATACAGTCAACGAGGACCTGCCTGTGCGATATATTTATGTGAGCGGGCGCGGTAAAAGTGATACTGTGCAAAGTAAAGTTATAATGGATTACACGATCATCAAACAGTTTGTTAGAGAGAGTAACACAAGCAGACCTGCAGATGTCTAGCACGGTAAGGGTCCGAATTCGTACTTGTGGGTAAGTTAGAGTGCTTGTAGTGTTGCTGATGAGGATGTTACAAAGACTTGAGTAGAGTCAATTTGAAAAATTTGGAAGGAGAAAAATGTTTCTGTTTTACCACTGATGGAGTTGTGAGGTAGGTTTTGGAGACCTACGTCTTGATGTCAAGCACAGAGGAGGTGAGTGGGCCCAGCAATATATTGTAGAGAAAATAACATCTTTGATGTGTTCACAAAAACTGCTGAATTGCTGCTGAATATGCTGCAAGTTTATTGTATGGTTCAATCTTACTGAAACTCTAAAACAGCAGCAGGCACCTGTTACTCAGACAGATCCATTGTACACTACTCGATCACTGCAAGTCACTTAGTAAAATTTCCCAATTCCCCAAAATTGCCAAGAAAAGAGTTGATGCAGCTTTTCAGAAAACTTCTTCCACTTCTTGAGAGTAAGTCATGGTTTTGTTACTGTACATGCACCTTTTTCTCATGATAGGTCTCTGGTTTTGCCTGCAGCGGTTGATGTTTTTGACAGTCCTCCGTTAAAGAAATTTATGAGCTTTAAATCAAGGGGGGGTGAAATGTATTCACCAAAGACGGTGAAGATGCTTTATGATGGCATGCACAGAAAGTAGACAGTTAATCAGGTTGTTGTAAAGAAACACAGGTTTAGTTTCATTTCTGTATTGTAGTGCTGTACGCTAGCTAGCTAGATAGTTAGTTGATAGCTGCACGATGTGAGGAGTTCAGTTAGGGACAAAGTAAAGATATAGCCTCACATTTCAGATAAGCATGCATTCAGTGAATTACAATTACAGAACAGTTTTATGTTCAATGTGCTGCTGCTGTCTCAGCCAGGACACTCCTGTAAAAGAGACTGTTAATCTCAGTGAGACATTTAAATAAAGTTATATATAGAACAGGGTTGGGAAAAAAGAGCAGTGAATTCAAATTTAAACAAATTACACAATTGAGCTGTATTGTTTCCAGAAGAAAAGTGAGGTGTAGCAAGAACACTATGTACAACCATACACTTGATAAAATACATTTGGATTTCTGTCACATCTACACCATGGCTGCGTAAAGGATATTTCCCCCTAACTTTTTGAAGCAGCTGGACTCACAAGATAAAACGAGAATTTAATCTATGCACCAACCGCAGTGGTTTAGACCGATCAGCATCCTGAGGAACTACAGGAAGCTACGGTATGTGTGACAACATGTGAGAAGTAACTATTTGCTCAAAAACAACAATCAGGGCTGGAAGAGGTTAGCGTAGATTCTACTAGCATCAGTTATATCAGAAGTGGAGAGTATTTCACTGAAGGAAGAGTAAAGACAGCACCGAAAGCGTTCATGATGGAAAATCTGTTTTCGCTTTCCAGACTGACTTCGGTAAGAGTTTGACTCTGTAATATGGTTCTTTGAGGTTATTGGTTGAAGTTCGCCCGTAATAGACAGATGGTTCATCCAATCACCTGCCGAGTATTTTTTGACAGTTCCTGTCCTTTTCCAAAAAGTTTCCAATGACTACTTCCAAGATTGTTCTGTGTAACAAACACCGAGGTGCAGTCAAGTTAAATTTCCCCTCCACTATGTATAATGTAAGTCAGACCTCCCTGTGTGGCTCTACAGTCCACACCAAAAGTACAGAAAATGCAATGAAATGGCTTTCTATGAGCATTATTTCTCATACAATGTGAGAAATAAAGTTAGACCCTGCTGACTTTCACAAGCTGAACCGAAATAACTGTGGCTTGACCGAATCATTCCACAGGCCAGGCTATGACAGCAACAACCCAAACAGATTCATACACTGTGAAGCATTATGTGGAAAATGCGGTGATTGAATCTTGATTTTCATTTTGAGGTCTGTGGAAGCTGTATGACATCAGCGCATGGCTTCACGACATTGTGAAACACTGGATTTAGCAAGCTATCATTTAGATAAATATTATGATGCGATCTTATTAAACTAAACACTCTCTTTCTTTAGAGTAGTAGGTTAATGGATCCTGACAGATCTTGTTACGCAAAGTTTCAGACAAAATCAGTTTGTTAAAGTTGGTCCCAATGGAGTCAGGTTCAAAGCAAACACTGAATGCACACCGAAGCGTGAGAGTGTACCTGGCCTTTCTGCCAAATTCGGCTTACATCAGCGCTCCGACCTAACCAGCTAGGGGCCAGAACACACACACACACACACAAGCACAGAGCTTCTCAAAGGACACAATGTACTCAGCACCATCTCTTGTTCTTTTCCTTCTTTTTCACCCTTTACCCCTTCCTTAACCTAATTATATCTGTCCTTATCCTTCTTTCTCCTCCCTTGCACTGCAGAGCTGGCATTCTCACCACCACTAATGACACGGTGTGATCTCCACAGAGTCCCCAGCCAGCGAGCTAGGGTCACATATGTTCTATATCATCTCCTGAACACTTCCATATGGAAGTATGCCACCCATGCCAAGACCTGACACAAATACAGTGCCTCTGCAGTAAAGGAGAGAGAAACTAAGACAGACAGACTGACAGAAATAGTTGGGTGAAAGAAAAGAGAATAAACAATAAGAAAAACAGAGAGAGAAAGATGGACTGACAGAAAAAAGGAAAGGGTGAAGGCATAAGCAGAGGAGTGCAGCAAGAGAGAGAGAGAGAGAGAGAGAAGGGAGAAGAACAGCCAATTAAAACCCAAACAGAGTGTGAGTATGATGGAAAAAGAACACATACCAGGTCTACTTTTTCCCTGTCTGGCTGTTGACTTAGGCAGACAGAAGCAGTCATAAACAGGAAAGCCTAAAATGATGAAGCACCATGCTGCTACTGCATGTTTCAGTCCCCCCATATTCACAATGGGTTCCTTTCTTTTTTTCTTCTTTTTTTCCCCCTATTGAAAATAATTTGTTCTGCCCTCTCTCTGTTGCAGCTTCTTGTTGGGCTTAAATGCAGTATAATAGAAGAAACATTTAACCTTCTTAAAATCATGATGAATCTACTTTTTGAAGAAGTCCACAGCATAGTCAGATATCTTCCGATTAAAAAGAGGCTCACAAACCTATGCAGTTTTATTGATTCAATCTCTTCTATGGGTGTTTTTTTTTTAATTGGTACAACAGATAATTTTGTCAATACCGTGAGCTTTTCCACTAACACTACAGATAGAAAGTGAGCTTTCCACTTCTAAAAAAAGGATCTTTCACGCTTTTTAAAGGCAAGAATCTTTGTCCCATTTGATTCTGTTGCATTCATTTTAGTTTAGTTTAATTTTTGGTGTTCCTTGCCACTTGGGCACAACACTGACAAGATAATAATTACACTGTAAATGGGAACAATAACAAACAAGTTGCCTATTTAAAGATTTAGCAGACATAAAGCAACATTAGCCTACATTTAGAGTCATGCCTCTAGCTACCTGATAAATGTAAGTCCAATGTCCACTCTTTCAAACTCCAGTTCCTGAGAAAAATACCTGTCTCTTTAGCTGCAAAATGCTTCACTATGTTTACCAGCTAATTGCTAACCTTGCCTGTTTGGTGCAGGGCAGGATAGCGCACAATGGGTTTATCAGAGCTGCTGGAATAGTGGAGTTGCGTGCTGTAAAACCAAAACAATGACCTGAAAGACATTAAAACGCTTTGTCGACCTCTGGGGAACTAATTAAGCCCAGTGAGCAGTTGAAGCTGAAGCACGTTTCTCAAAACTAAAGTTATCAATCAAGTTTTGCCATAATACACATCATAAATTACAGTAAAAAAACATGAGCCTGCCCTTAGAACATGCATTATTTCCTCAAAAACCTGGTTAAAAAAATATGGAGTTTAATGAATTTTGAATATAATGCCTCTGTGTCATATACAGTGTAATTATATAATGTACACATGCACAAACATACACATTCTCTCTCTAACAAAGCGTTAATCGCTGGCTATGACCCTGAGTTGGAGAAAAGTGAAGGAAGGACAAGAGGCGGAAGGAGACAAACAAGTTGGTTGCCATGCAGACGTGTGTGGAGGTTGTGAGAACGCAGCTCTGCCACTAATCAGCCCATCGCCCAGACAACGTCAAGCCTTTTAACATTACAACCGGCGATTGGGGGGGGGGGGGAATGAGACCTCCTGCCGGAGGAGTGCAAACAAGTAAACAATGCGATATGCATTCAGCATTAAAACACTGAAACATTGAGACATTTCAACAAGTAACAAGTGACAGAGTTACAAATGCAGATCCATGTGCACAGAGTGTAGACATGTAATCATACGCACATGCAAATATGCATATGTGATGAGAGCGACCAGACATGGCAGCGAGTTTCCTCTGCTTCATTATTTCTCCTGTTGCGCAGGTCTATTTTTTGTTACACACATAGTGACAGGTAAATAAAAAATGTGTTCTTATGGGGAGATGTGTTCTGAGTATAGTGCAGGACATACCCACTTTATATGGCAGCATGCAAGCTTTTCCTCCAGGGGTGACATATGGTATGGAGTGCTATGGGGGCAGAACAGCCTGTTCATACATGTGTGTGTTACTGCAGTCATGTCCTTCAGTGCATCCTGTAACATACACAAGAGATTCACACATGCAAATAGACTCATATTCAAATAAACACAAAAACGCAGGGCTGTTGTATGTGAGGGCGCACTGAATATCGTGGTTAGGTAGTAATATGTTAGTGTTATGTATCATACAAACATAAAATACAACATAAAAATAGAAGCATTATATACTGTTGTGTTTCTTAATATAATATATACATAATCTAATTTATTATTTTAATTATTAAATGAAATTGTGGTCGCTGTGGGGCAGTGGAACAAGGTTAAAACAGAACATTGGCATATTATTACTATATAAATTTGTTATATGGAACATTAGCAAACAAGTATTAAACTAGGCAGACACAAAGCAACATTAGCATTGATCTGGAGTCGTGTTTCTGGCCTGCTGATAAATGTAGGTCCAATATTCACTCTCTTTTTACCACTGTTATGATCTTCCTGAAAGAAAACTTTTATCTAGATGCGAAAATATCAGGAGAGGAGTGAGCGGTCTGAATATGTTAATATTTTCATATTTAACTCTGTGAATTAAGTGTTTTTTTCTCCTAACAAACAAGAGGTGATGATTGTTGGAACAGTGGAAACATTTGAAATACTAAGAGAGATGGTTTTGGTTTTATTTAGTTTATGTCGAATTCAAATGTTAATGATCCAGAAAGGTAAAATTTCAGTTTTTGTCAATGGAGTCCGGTGGCTTTGAACAGAGAGATATAACTGCAGTTTCTTATAATAACAATCTGAGCCCATCATTGGCAAAACCAAACACTTTTAGTGGACGAACATTGATGGTGGCCAATTTCCCATAAGGATTATGTTGCAGCCAATTTTGTAGCTGCTGGCTGCAGCCCTCTCGCTCAATACTGGACCTGTTTCAAAAGCTGTAGTCCCCATTAGTTTCTTAGACAGTAAAAAATTGGAAAATATTGTCCAGGTTGAAAAGTTACCCTTTAATACAATGCTAATTACAACCTATTACATCCGTGCTATTGCCTAACACTACGTTAGATGTTTGGCTGGCTGCTGTGTAATATTCTCAACATGATGAAACTATTCATAAAGTCAGTCTAACATTTGATTGTGTGGTTAGTTATAGTTGACTAATCTATATAAAGTTGCAACCGTAGGAACAGTGGTTACAAAACCTTAGACAAGGGCCACAACTGCACGGGATGGCGGTGGCTCTGAAGGTAGAGCTAGTAATCCACTAATTGGAAGGTTGGTGGTTCGATCCCCAGCTCCTCCCGCTGCATGTTGAAGTGTCTTTGTATGAATGAATTACTTTCTGTTCATGATGGCCTTTGCCATCACTGTATGAATGGGTGAATGTGTTATGTAGTGTACAGCGCTTTGAGTGGTCATAAAACTAGAAAGAAGCTATATAATAAGTACCGACCATTTACCATTTATGTCATAGATGCACTCCAGCACTTAAACAAATGGCAATACACTTCTTTCTGTGAGATGAAAACAGCACAGTGCTTAAAGTGAAATATTGTGTTCCCATTACCCACTAAAGTTATGAAGACACGCAGTGTGAAACACTGAAAATGTGGAAGCTGTGTCCTCGGTATGTCCTTTGAAATTTCCAAAACATCATGTGTTGAAAGCATTGTTCATGAAGCTCTTGTTATTTACTGACAGTTGTTCATGCTTTGTGGTGAGAGTGAAGTCAGGACAGTCTGGTCTCCTAATCAGAGACCATATTGGAATATGTCTGTGTTTGTATCTGTTCTTGTACATGAGGCAGCCAAACACGTGGTACGCACACACGCGTGCACACACGCGTGCACACACACACACACACACACACACACACACACACACACACACACACACACACACACATGATAGCAGACATACAAACACAGCATGGTCTGCAGATGTACCAAACTCACAGCAGGCACACACACAAATAGCATCATGTTTAGTCTCAACTTCAAATTTCTCCATAATAATACTCAGAAGCTTACGCGGCACCCTGTTTGTATCGGAGAACCAGAGTGTGTGTTGCG
The DNA here is from genome assembly GCF_905237075.1 of Dicentrarchus labrax. Lineage (NCBI taxonomy): Eukaryota > Metazoa > Chordata > Actinopteri > Moronidae > Dicentrarchus > Dicentrarchus labrax. The sequence goes on along the minus strand of NW_026136713.1, from coordinate 11,737,736 downwards.
GGATGAGATGGGCTGATGATAGTGGCTCAGTGGACATATGATCCGAGGAACTCTCATTTGCAAACATACCTGTCCTTGAAATCTCTGTTCCTTCACCACAGGTTTCCATGGAAACCAGGGAAAGCAGGGAGGCTGTGTGTGTGCGTGTGTGTGCGTGTGTGGAAGAGAGAGAGGATGAGAGAGTTTGCAGGTAAGGAAGTGCTCACATCTTACAGAGCTCACTTCATTTTTAACACCTGGCTGTTCCCATTAGACATTTGTGATTTTCAATGATAAAAGGATGCTTGAGGTGAGTGACTGGAACCATAACAGTGTAAAAGTCAAATTAAAATGGATACCAAGAAATATAGCTATGCAGTTCTTAAATGTGTTTGGAGAAGTTGCTGTTCAGCAGTAAACACCACTGGGGGAAGACCTTATGTGAACCAAGTCCACGACTCTGCCCTTGACACCAAAGTCAAAGATCAAGCACATAAGCACTGGGCTCATTCTGAGGCAGCCCTCATCAGCCACAGCAATACCAATGATGTATTTACAAGCGACAGACAGAGAGGTCCCAGTGAATTTTTAATGAAAGCTCTGTTTGAAATTTTGAACAAGCTCAAATTGATTCATGATTTTTTAATGGGGCCTGTGGAAGCTTCCAGAATTGCTGATTGTTTCTCCCACGATGAGCAAACATCCACAGCAGGGGGAAGGGGAAAAAGGGGGCCATGACTCAGACTTCTATTTTCTCCCCCACACACTGTTCACACAAATTTTAAGAAGCCAATATCCAGTCCAGTCGGTGTTAATGTTATTGATAACTTGATCACACTGAGAGTCAAACAATTTGTAGATATGTCATTCTGGAGAGATTCTCCGACTGATTTAAAACTGTTTAGCTATTTTCGACTTCGCTGACTTTGACTTTAGACTGGGAGGGCCAGGAAAAAAACCAAAAAAAACTCCTGAGGGTGAAAACATCCATGTGGAGGTCAAACTAAAATGTAATAAAAACAGACTTTGAGGTCATAACACTGCTGCTGATCCCTTGGCTCCATGTCATCTTATAGTGAGCTCACATCTAGAGGAACATTTCATTTAAGGAAATATGATTATTCATTTATAAATATGGGACTAGGGACGTGAGGCAATTAGCCTAACTTTGCACAAAAACTTGGAGCAGGGGGAAACAACCTGGCTCTCTCCGAAGATCCTACTAAATGTTCCACACTGGACCTTTAAAGGACAGCCATACTTTAAATGTATAATATGTAATCTCTGCCTCTAGGAGTCTCTCACATAGGAAAAATAACAAAAGGCATAGTTTGATGATGTTGTGAAGTAGCATTGGATCATGGGAGTTGTTGTCTTCACCACCATTTCCATCACTGCAGTTAGCTTCCCTGGTTAGGATTACTTAACAAAATATATATCATTGGGCTAGTGTTTATAGACATTTTAATTTAATAATTATATCTTTAATGTGGAAATGTTACATATTACATGTTTATAGAAATCCAGGTTAGCTGTTTTCCCTTGTTACCAGTTTTTATGCTAATTGCCTCCTGACTCCAGCCCTTTAGTTAACACACAAACAGGAGAGTTGCATTGATCTTCTAACCTCACTCTAATTTTTAAAAAGACTCAGTATGTTGTACTGTTAAATATTACTGATAATGTAAAATATAAATTTTACATAAAACATGTTACAGTCACAGATGCTGCATATTCTTCATGTGTGTTTTGAAGAGGGAAGGCTAAACTTCTTGCCAGTAAGCCAGTACAACAGTCTGTGCGTCCAGGATGAGCATGATTGTGAGCAGAAGGAAACTTTCACAACAAGCCCTTCTGGTTTGTGTCCCATAATACAGAATTCCTGCTGTTCTCCAAGTGCTCTGCTTATGTTGTTGAAAGATTCAGATTCAATTGATCTGGGAAGAAAATTGACAACAGCTTAGCATCAAAGGGGCCACAACTATTATTACCAGCAAAACTTTAAGTCTGCTCTTGGTTTTTGTCAACACAGGATAGAAACATATTCAATAGAGATGAAAATTTAAATATAATCCATAAAGATCCTCCTTCGGCAACCTCATCACCTTATTTAAATATTTGAGCTTCTCTGTAAATAGTCCATCTCAAACAGCAATGTAAGATTATCTCCAGCAGTCAAACCCCCAAGCAGAATCAAGTTCGGATAAGCAGCAGGGGTAGTCTGGTAGGATTTCATGGTCCTACTTTGCCTTGTAAAGTGACGATTTGCTTGTTTAAAAACTGTCTATAAGATCACCAGAGGAGGACTTTAGGATTCAAATCTTAAAATTTTTCAAATCTTACTCAATCTAGTAATAAATCATGAGCCCTGAAAGTCAGGTTGCAGCTATTGCTTCATGGAAGAGGTGCAGGTGTCCATTCCTTCCACTCCTCTGCCCTCACTTAATTTATATTACAGGTGTAAAGCAGTCTCAGCTCAGCTAAAGGTCTCCTCCAAAACCCTCAGGGCCACTGCTCGCCCCAGCATGCAATAATTTATGAACAAAGTTGCCAGCCTTTACGAGACAGGCGTGCCAAGTTTGTGATACCTTTATCTATTCTGGACACGGACTCTGACTGTCTAAAATATAGATCAAAGATTGTGGCCTGGGTATAGATTAAGAGAATGTAGTGTAGAAAAGATGGACTCGTTTACAAAAACCATAATTCAACTGTAGTCCAGTTTAGTGTTCGTGTAGGAGAAATCTTTGCAATCAGATCAGAACAGTGGCATGACATGACATTTAGGAGACGTTACCTGCTGTCACGTGTCAATGTAAAGAAGATATCCTGCAGGGTGATCAATAGACCAGGGAAGAGCCATGGACCATCTATCTGCACTGTGTGAAGACAAGCAGCCTGACAGAGCTGAGATCTCTCTTCTCGGCCTCTCAATGTCACACTAACCCTCCTCTGTCCCTGGTGCATTTTCTTTTGCTTTTTGTCTCATCTCATTCTCCCTCTGCCTGTAAGTCTACCCATGCCTCTCAGTCGTGCTATTTGTCCACACAGCTCTCTCTTTCTCTGCGTCTACAGTACATCCAAAGGAAAACCACATGAGAGAACCTGGCGCACCGTATGATGGGAGCAGAGGCCACACACATCATTCAACCCTGGCAGATATTTGTTCTCTTTCCGTAGAGGAGGGCAACACTATTAGACTGCTTAGAGCCATCTATCATCCTCCGCTCTGACTCTGCGCTCGGTAGCATCTCTCTTTCAACTTTTTGGAGGTCAGAGTAACAGAGTGAGCCATCTCAGTGTTCCCTGGCATTTCTGTTTCACGCTGGCGGTGGGGAGCTGCGGGGCCGAGCGACGCCAGGAAAGAAAAAGGCTGCCATTTCTGTGAGAACAGGCACAGGGTCAAACTAATAGACTGGTTTCTGACAACAAACACTCAGGAGTCACCAGGCGCGGGTTAAAGAGATGGCGGGGCAGCGAGTACAGGTGCCCCTACTGGTTTTGTAACAGGAGGAGGTAGTTCAAAGGCTCCCGCTGCTTACACAACAGACATTTACCACCTCTCTGCTGTCTGTCACTGTGTTACACAAGCGACTGTGCCGCACTATGAGGAAATGTGGATTTTCTGAAGACTCTGTTGCTTTCCACCAGCCTCTGCTGGGCTAATTTGCAGGTGTGCTTTCCTCTTTACCATCTGCAATGGTGGGACGTTCACCTGAAAGGTATGTTTTAGCTTACAAAGTATTCAAAAGAGAGCACAACACTGCCATTTGAAGCTGCCCATTACCAGCTGAAGCAACAACTGACACAAGGGACTATAGTGGGAAATTAAGAGGATAGCCATCAGTTCCCAAAGAAGTTAATACAGCCATAAAGTGTCCATCTGTGCGTTTCCTGGCTTTCAAAGAATTCCAAACATGTGCATGCACACAAACAGCTGCGTTGCACTCGCCGTGAATGCAACATGAACACATGAAAGACAAACAGGTTGATGGATGAGCTAAAAGCTGAATCAAGACAATGTCGGATAATAAACAAAGGAGGATGAAGTCAGACTCACTCATCGATACAGGCACCTAGTCTCATGACAACAGAGCCGTCATGTGATCTTAGCCACGGGACACAAATGCGCTTTTCCCAGAATTCTCAGGGGCTCACACGCCAGCTGCATCATTATCTCTTCTCACCTCAGCTCTTCCCCTCCTTCCGTCTCTCACAAGCTCCCTCTCTCAGCAAATTATTCGTCAATCCCTTCTTGACAAAGTTGGTTTACGGATTGATAATGCCCTTCCCTTCACCCCCGAGTGATGAAGAACACAACAATCTGACTCTAACCTTTTGCCTCTACAACAGACCTGGAGTGGAGGCCAAGCATACCCGTGAGTCGTCTTTTTTGACTGCGGAGCCACGTCTGGATATTGCGTACTCATCTCTTTAAAGCCCAAACTCCAGTGTCAGGCTTGGTTGTGCTTAAATTTACCAACACAGCATCAGAGTGATTGGCAGTGCCCAGGGGGGGAATGTGAGAACCTTACTTGGCAGCATCTTTTGCTAGCATACCATGCATGTCTCATCAGTCATAACACCAGCACTGGTATCCAGGTTGGATGCCCAGGGCTTGTCAACTCGCACCGAAGCAGAAGCTGATGCCTTGCCAAAGAACTCAATGCTGTGTTATTTGAACAAGCATGATGGGCAGAATAATAACTTAAATAGTGATCTAATTTGTTGATGATCTGGTCATGGTTTTGAACAGAAGGTGGTGGCAATATTATGTCAAGATTAAACTGCTTGTTGCAGGCTGCATGACTGTCTGTTAGCATGATGAATACAATAAGTAGCGCAAGCAATCTCATACATACAGGCTTGCTGACATGCACTCATTCACACACTCACCCTGAGAACTGCTGCAGGCCATAATGAGCAGAGAAAGATAAGTAGTACATCATGATAAAGCAACAAAGACTGCATAATGAAATGAAGAAATGAAAGCAGCGACCGGCTACAGAGGCAGCTGTCAGTACCTCTGCTCTCAGATGTTGCTCTGGTCAATAGTGATCGATATTCAGAGACAAATGCCTTCCAACTACACACACACACACACACACACACACACACACACACACACACACACACACACACACACACACACACACAAACACACACTGGCTGAAAGTTTCTATGAAACTTGCCCAACTCATTTGTCTCTTTACTCCTCATTCCTTGTCATAGCTGTCATCAAATCACAGTCCCTACGTTGCATTTCTTAGTTTCATATGCACGTTCAGTTGCTCACTAGAGCCCAACTGATATATTGATATAATATCTGCCACTTTATCACAGATATGCTGGTATCAGTGTACATGCTGGCCAATAAGTAACAAAAAAGGCAGTACAGAAATTCATCACATAGAAAAGAATACAGGCTTTGGATAAATAATTCTGAATACATAAAGATGAATTAGTCACTGGTGAAAAACTATATGTTATTACAGGTCAGAATCAGAAACAATTATTGTCTGTGAGAAAATATATAATAAACAGTTTATTGTTTGTAATTTACTCTGGTAATCACATAACTTGAACTTTGGTCAAGTACTCGCATATGGGAAGACCCCTGTCTCTGTTTGTCCTTGATCTTTCTCCAGCTGTCCGCTGACTCCTGGTTGATGAGTTTGACGCCTTTCAAGTGATGACACCTAAACAAGTTCTACTTGCTGAGGAAGGTCTTAAAATGCTTGCATGTGAATCTTGAGTTTGAATATTTTATCACAGATATGTGTTTCATATACATAGTCAAGAATGAATTATATATTTTTGGAGGTTCCCAACCTTTTTTGGATAGAGACACATTAAAGTAATGTCTACTTGTGAACCCATATCACAGATTATCATGATTATATTTTTTCTTCTCAGACAGTTTACTTTGAATAATTTTAGTGACTTGAAGATGTGAAAAGTTGAATATTGCTTTCTTTTGTAACTTTATGGATATATTGTATATTGTTGTTTCCCTTGAATCATCTTGTGACCTCTCTGAGTTACCCTGGGAGGGTCCCGACCTCCTGGTTGGGAACCATAGTTTAAGAGGTTCCTCACCAAAAATTATTGTTTGTTTATGTTAAAAATGAATATCAGTCAACAGGAAATGTCGGCTTAAAAATCTAGTATCAGTCGTGGTCATCTGCACACACACATACGCATTCACACAACCACATGTCAATATTTACATTATTTTGGTAAAGCCATACAATTATTTAGCTTAAACCTTATAAAGCTAGAATGGAAATATCACCTATCTGCAGTGGCAGCTTATTTTATGATTTCACTTCTCTTCAGTAAATTGTTTCAAACCCAAGTATTCATGTATAAACATGAAGCCTCTTGAGGTTTTGAGTGTGCGGACAGTCAGACAGGATGAAATGTGTAGCTCCAGCTCACACCAGACTGTTTTTCTCCTGTCAAACCTCACTGACCCATCCAGCACACTCTCAACCCAGCACGCAGTGTTTTGAAAACGTGTCAGCTGTACTTCCAAACTATTCCTATAACATCCGCACTCCACATGTGTGTGTGTTTTTGATTGGATCTGGGCTGAATTATCTCCCAGGCTTTTAACTGAATGAGCTGTCCATGTTCCCCTGCGTGGCACTGGATCAGAAATCTTTGTTGTTTACATGCAAGTGTGAGGTAGACAGGTGCACAACACAGACAGCAGTCGCTCTTAGAGATCTGTAAATTCAGCATGCTTAGCTGTCACTGTCTGCGTTCTCTGGCTACACCACAAAAAACATAAAACTAAATGCCAAGAATACTCAGAATTGTATTTAGTTGAACTGAGACACTCAGACATACACAACAACACAGAGAGGGCATTCCAGTTCAAGTTCAACCATTGTTCATGATTAACTTCAGCCCGTTAGCGAGGCATTGATATGTAGGTGCACAGACAAGGTCCTTGTGATGAATGTAAGCTGCATCGGTGTTTAGGATGGTTAGTATTTGGCAGGAGGTGTTCAGAGGCCCTCGCTGTCTGAACAAACGACACTCTGAACTTTTGAACCAGAAGCCTGGATTAACAACTGACCTGGGAGCAGCAGAATCTGGGAAACTATAATTAAGGTTGATTAAAGAACATTCCTGGGGTCTGTTTCTGCATGTTAAGTGAGCTGCGGAGGTTGCAGGAGACCTGAGTTCCTATCAGATGGGCAGTTTCATAGCTGAGAATGAAATATGTTTCTTCGTCATGAAAAATTCCTCAAGGCGCCGCACCAAAGGGATCACACACATGTACATTTGCAGGCAGTTAGGGAAATACACATGTGCATGCATGCAGGCAGACGTATATACAAAAAAACATACACACACACACACACACACACACACACAGACAAAAATTCCCTGATTGTGTCCCAACCAGTCATTACTGCAATCATCCCTATGGCGTCCACAGTATAATTAGCTGAAACAGGCAGCACTGTACCTATAAATACCAGAGACTAAACAACAGTAAACAAAGGGACAACCGCAGCCAGCAACCTCTCGCATTAGACTTCAGTTCTTTCCCACAAGCTCTGACAGCAACAGTATCAACAATAACTGTTGCAGCAGCGACAGTGGTTGCAGCTTAAATCGGATGCTCACAATTAAACCTCATTCAAGTTATTTATTGCAGGAGCAGCTATAGAGAAACGGTCGCTTTGTCAAGGTCACAGTCCTTTACTACACAAACACCACAAGCTTTTTCTCCTTTTCCCTCTTCCTCCTTTTCTTCCTCCCTTTTCCTGCCGGTGCTTTCCTCTTGTCCATCTCCTGCCAAACTTCAAGCAAATGCATGTCAATTTCATTCAGTGTGGTTTGGCCACAGTGCTGAAACAAACATGGAGTTAAACCATCCTTAAACTGGGTCAGAGGAAGTAAAAGCTTCATATCATGAACAATATGAGACCTACCAGGCTGTAGCTATAAAGCTCAGGTGTTTATAAAGCCTATTAAACAGCCCATCAAGCATCCATATTCATAACTAATTGGCAATTACGTAGAAAATACTTGCTGTTAGTCCCTGGCTATTTACAACTTTTAAAACTTTTTCTGTTCTGTTCTCATTATCTGGTGAAATATGTATAGTTATATCACTATAGAGACTTGTGACAGTGTTTTCTGTCCAAAGCTGAAGTTGAATCTGAAGGCTGATATTTTGCCCACCAAATATTTTTGTGTTTGGCTTCAATATGATACATTCAGAAACACACTTATTAATTTCACCTTCACCTGCTCAACAGTGGCCTTTGACCATTGGCTGCAATTACAAACTTCAGCACAGGTGGGGTCGATGTTAACAAATTTAAACTTTCAGAATACATAAGCATTGTCTGAAAATAAAATGGAGAATGGAGAATGGAGGAGGGGTTGGCAAAAGCAGTTTTTCTGCAATAAAGTGTCAGCTGGTTGCCTGGTAACCTCACACTAATGACTAGACTCCAGTAAGTCACTGTGGCAGGCTAAGACGTAGTCACGGACACAATCCCTGTAAAAATGCAAATTTTTTATACAAAGTTTAATTAATTTAAGTTTTTTTGGTACAAATTAAGCAACCAAGATATTACGGATTAAGCTTTAATAGTGTTGGTAGGCGGTTTTTGTTACCATTCAGATAGAGCAGGCAAACTGTTTCCCTGTTTCCATTGTTTATGCTAAGCTAAGTTAACGGGCTGCTGACTCCACCTTTATATTTACCCTACAGACCTGAGAGTGGTATTCTTCTCATTTAACTCTCAACAAGAAAGCAAATAAGCATAGAACTATTCCTTTACTAAACTACTATGCAATGCAGCACTGTGGTTGGCAGAGGTCACTGTTCTTCCATTCAGGTGAAGGCGCTTCGCAGACATAATAATGCTGCTTCTGACAACTACCTATTGCTTAACTGATTTGCATTTTCTTTTCTTTCTTTCTTCCTTCCAACACACCATAATTTTTGCCTGAACCGAGGCTCCAGCCATCACCGTGTACTCTCACACTCATTAGGCTTTGAAGACAGACACACACAAACACACACCAAAAACCAAAAAAAAAAACAGGAGCTGTCATACTACGCTCCAGTCTTCGCTGGAGCCTGTGACCCACAGATGCGAGTGTACAGGCCTCGAGTGACAGACGAATGCTCCCCAGTCCCGAGAACAATTAGCACTGCCAGCACTGGAGACAGAGAGAGGGAGAGAGAGAAGGAGAGAGAGAGAGAAAGACTGTCAAATGGAGGCAGCTCACTGGAGAGAGACGAGGGGTTGCGACCCTGCTCCAACGCACTGTGTTCAGTCGCCAGATGCTCCACGCTACGAGACTTATTGACAAAGACGGAGAGGAACAGAGACGGTGACAAAAACTGAGCTGAGTCCAATTCTCACTTCTTATTTCAGGGTATCCGTGGAGAAGACTTGGGCCTCCCCCCTTCGCCCTCCCCCTCCCCACAACAGGTAGTCTAATCCCAGAGAGCAGGAGGGAAGGCCATGACACACTCAGCTGAATCAGTCTGTCTCAGCCACACAGCACCGTCTCTGACAACTTCGGATCATTACACACACACTGAGACTCTCTCCAGCCTCACATTGTTTGTTTGCAAAAACACCCTTAAAGTACTGCAAAGTCTTTAGCAATTGCCAATTTTTTTAAAAATAATTTTCCATGAATATTTGCAATTTTACTACAATCCATCAAAACACACACAAGGAAGCATATTTTTGCAAGTTTGACCTCAACTTCGACCACGAATAAACTCATGAAACACGCCACATTGCATTATTTTGAGAAAAATCAGGGCAGGTTTTTTTCTTTTGTTTTTTCACAAAATACGTGCTGTGAATTCCTGGCATGACTTCACAGGCGCACAGCCTTGTTTTTCCGTGCTCTTTGTGGATAATATATGTTGGTGGTGGCAGGGGTGCTGCTGGTGAACGGATTGTTCATGTGTGCATTTGCAGGCAGGTGTGCTCATTGGTTGGCGCATCTTCCATTTCAATTAGGTCTGTACGTCTGTTGTAGCTCTTCTGTCGTAAGTTTGGAGAGAAAACAAGCTGACCTCGTGTGATATATTCTCTAAAAAATGATTATATTCATGACAAGATTTCTCCTTCCTAGAGTTTATAACCAGTGTTAATTCAAGGTTGCTTTACTTTCCTCTGTTCATATAAGCCTACATTGGTAGGCTTTAAGATGATAACTTTAATCAGAAGGAGCCACAACAGAGCCCCAGTTAGTGCATTCAGCAGACCAGTATTATTTATGTTAGAGTTGACTGCTGAAAACATAAATTTTCCAAATACTGTGCAGCAAAGCAAGTCTGCAGGAAACATATTTAAGTTTGGATTCTGTCTGCCTTGTGCAGACATTTTATGATGTCTTTTATGACCTATGACATAAACAGCACATGACATCTTAAAATATGCTAAAGGAGGCTCGTCCCAAATAAAAAAACAATAAAACTCGCTTTGGATGAGTCACAATAAAGGAATAAGCAAAGAGAACTGGACAGAACATTGAAAAAAGACTGCATGTTGTTTTCCATTAATTACTTCTTCACATGTGAGCAGAACAGTGTTGAAACAAAAGGCAGCAGTTGGGGAAGTTTCAGTTTCTCAGTCTGGTGAGTTTAACCTCAGCGTACCCCTGACAACAGGTGACTTCAGTTAATACATCACATCTGGCCAGGATGCCACCTGGCCACCCTGCTCTTACAGGAAAAAGCCCTAAAACACACACACACACACACACACACACACACACACACACACACACACACACACACACACACACACACACTGTAAAACACAGGAATTCTGTTGTCTTAGTTGAATAAACTAATCTTTTATCATTAATTTTACAATACTTTTTACTCTTAATCTTATCATTTGTTATCGTAGTCATTGCATTACCAGTACTTTTGGTTTTCACAGTTGCTTCCAGTAAAAACCTCAAAGGCAATCTGCTGTCTTCAACCTTTACTGGCAGAGTGTTTTGCTTTCTGCACAGCTGTGCACCTACACACAATGCTGAGTTCATCTGACTAGAAATGATGAGTTGAATGAATGTGCCGCTGAGTAATCACTGAGCTCATTGTCGTTAAAGACTTCCCAGCATTGTTTGAGAGTTAGAACTATTTAGAGACCCTAGAAAACATATTGGAAACTTGCTGTGGGTCTAATTCATAAGCCAAGTCATGGTTCTTCCTCCTAACAATTAAAACAATGCTAATCATAATGAAGGCTGGTATTTCAGTCTCCATACACTTAAAATTTCATAAAGTGGGAGCAGCTTTATGTCTTGTGTTTTCACCACCTATGACTAAATTGGTTCCAACATTAAAAGCATGAGGTTCAAGTGTTATATTGCCTCGCTATACCCAGGTTTGGATCTTTAAATGAAAAGTCGTTGTTGCAGCAGCCATGAATTCAAGTCCAACCTGTGGGCCTTTACTGCTTGTCATCCCCTATCTCTCTCCCTCTCCCTGCCTATCTTGAGCTGTCCTCCAATATGCCTATTAACAGGCACTAAAAGTTGTCTAACTAAACCAAACTGCAGCACTGAGACTCGACAAAAAATCTGCACATGCTAACAAGAATCAAGTCTACTGTCTCTCTGACTCTGATACATGAACAGAATAATACAAGAGCTGATAGCAGCAGCAGCTGAGTTGAATGTACGGGTTTGTAGTACTGAATGGTCTCAGTGGCGAGCACATACTGCTACAGTAAGCCCCATGGGAAAAAGATGTACCAGTCAGTCTAAGCCTGCACTGCAAGCTAAACTTTTGTCACACAGTACTGAGTGAGTTTGTAACACTTTTTAAGGTTGTAATGCTTCCATCTAGTATTTGGCTGTCAGTTAGTTTTGCAACATATAAAAGGTGAGTAGGCAGAAGGGGGCAAGAGGTTTAGAGTTTAGAGTTTAGAGCGCATATGGTTATTTCCTGGTACGTACCAGTGCAGACGCGGTATATATGAACTCACACAAGTACCAGTAGAAAAGAATAATTCTTTCGGTTTTGTCTAGCACTTTAAAGTGAAAATGTAAATCAGAAGCAAATGTAATGTTTCAGTGTGAGTAAGTAGTTGTTGATTTAAATTAATATCTTATGTTTGATTTGTTTTCTCCAGTGTCTCAGTGAACTTAAATTAGTTGGTATCAAACTACAATAACTTCTGAGAAGACTAATTATTCAAAAATATGTTTTTCTTCTTGTTCCTGCAGTTGGATGTTTGAGCTTCACTGTGCAGAATGATGTATGTGCAGAGTTTGACACTGGAAGGATATTTTCACATTGATCTGCTGAAAGTGTTTTTTTTTAGTCTGTGCTCACTGAAAATCAGATCGTAAGCGGCAAGACCTACGATCCATGATTTGTGACATCACAAACAGTTTGGAAGTCAGTCCTGGTCTAATATACAACTTATGTTACTAAGTGTGATGTAGAAACTTGAAGATAACACTTCTGTTATCACTTGACACATCGTGTGTCAAGCAAACAACGAACAAAATGTGCATATTCATATTAGGGATGTTATGATATCCAACACTTTGGTACCAAGTCAATACCAAAGTTCTGAATGCGTGACTATACTCATTTTTCTACAGTACTGTAAGTACCAGGGATTCAATTCTTCCAGACCTAAGGGGGGCCCCCCTCCTGTACAGTCTAGTGACAGTCGCACCTGCTCAGAGAAACACAAAGACAGACTGTCTCTGGCACAGAAACAGTGGATATTTTACAAGCATGGCACAAGCAAGAGTGAACAGCAGTGAACACCCCAGTTAGTGCTGATGTCTTCGGTACCACGTTGGTTTCCATCATTTTGATAAGGTACGTCATTAAGAACGATCCTCGGCTACACACGACTCACCTGCTGTTGTTAAAAAAAGCATCGCGGGTGAAAAAAATCCCAAACAAGAGTCGTGTTTTGTTGGCGTCTTTATAAAAACACACTGCTGAATAAATTCAACAGAGCCACATACAGGGAGTTAGACAGAAAGAGGGGAGGCAAATCAATGTGTGTGTGTGTGTGAGACAGACCAGAAGTGTGTGCACGTGTGGAAAAGAGTACTGAAGGGAAAAGCAAGGTGACCAGATTAAAGTAGTTTGTGAGTAGTGAATAATAAGAAAACAATCTATTAGAAAAGGAGCAGCTGTTGTTATTTCTTATGATGTTCAAATTGTTCTTAATAAAAGGAGTATATGATGTTGAAGTACATAGGATTTATTATTTTGTTTTTGTTTTATAATGTGGTATCGAGAATTGTGGAATTTCACTGGTATTGGTGTCGACTACTAAATTTCTGGTATGGTGACATCCTTTATTCATAAGTTCTGACATTTTTAATGAGGTGCCGTTTTTACGGATTTTAATGTAGACTTTTTTCTTTTTTAAAAAACAAAAACAGATCAGACACACATTATTGTTCCAAGCAGACTATAATTGAATTTAGCAAAATCAACTTTTCTAAAGTTAATCTAACTCACAATGTTTTACAGTGCACACCTTCTACCCAAAGCTGCGGCTGGCCAATACACATAACTCTCAGGTCTCTCCGTCCTCTCTAATAGGACAAAACCACACCCCTTGGTTTAACAAGAGTAATAAAAGACACACACATGCACTGACACAACCATGTGCTGTTTTACAGACCAGCACACGCTCAGGTGGCATTCCCTCCATAAAAGCTATTGCCAATTGGTCCAAATGGTTTAACTGTTTTCCATCACTGTTCAAGTTCGCAGTCGAGGTCAGTCTTGAGGTGATATCCACAGAAGAATTCTCAGGAAATTTCAGGTTTGAGTGCCGGCCCGGACTGCTGTGTTGGCCATGTGTCTGCGTCTGGCAGGTCCAGCCGCAGTTAGACACAAACACAGCTATATTTCATGTGCTCATTTCTAGAGCTTAACAACTTGAATCCACAACCATGGAACCCAAAGAAGTATTCTGAGAGCGTGTTAGGAGGAGTTGGCTGAACATCACACAGGCAACTGGCCTAGTAGTTATGCACACACACACACACACACACACACACACACACACACACACACTGGTGGGAATTCCAGAGAAAAAGGATAAAAAAAGGATGATTGAGTGGGGGAGGAGGAGTAAGGGAGGATATAGAGGAGGAAGAAAACAAGCAGGAACAAGAGAGGAGAGATAGAGAGAGTCTACATCTGCAAAGGACTTTACAGGCTTAGCAATCATGCTGCCACGTCAACACAAGACAGATAGTCCACAAACATTGGGGTGAAGTAAAGAGGAATCTGTCTTCTCTCTATGCGAACAACAAACTCCCTCGTCCTCTCTAAGGTCCCCTCACACACAAACACACATTTGGACAGCTGTTCCTGCCAAAAAATTCCATTCAAAACAAGAAATAGTTCACGGCCTTAGGAGGGAAAATTGCCTCTTGGATAGCCTTTGATATTCTCTTCCAACTTCCTAAGTCTCATTTTAAACAGATTAACTGAATTACGGCAGCATGTTTAAAAAGCCCCAGGTTTCCATATGAGCACAATCAGGTGAGAATCATATTTACTGTCACAGTCCATTTCAGGGTAAAAATAGGAAGCCTTGTGGCTCTTTGCATGCAACTTCTGCTGCATCAATAGGCGTTATTATTGTGTGTGTGTGTGTGTGTGTGTGTGTGTGTGTGTGTGTGTGTGTGTGTGTGTGTGTGTGTGTATGCTAAAAGTGAATGTTGATTCTTCATTATTTTGTTCTGCAGAACTTCACATCATTTTATTGTTATTTGTGCCCGTCTATCCTGTGAGTATCTGTTAAACATTTGCTTCAACTTGTGCATGAGTCTGTCAGGTTCTGTAAGCACTTCTGTTCCTTTATGGAGGAGAGATGGTGGCTCACATCCCTGCAGATCTGTTAGCTGGTAATAATTTCATGGACACATATGCAGCACTTAACTGTGAAGTCCACTATGCTCTGCAAAATGTACCAGTCCAACAAACTGTAATTAGTTTGAGCAGTCAACAAACAAAACCAATAGACTTCAATGAATACCAAATTGATTATAGACTAGTTGTGTAGAATTCCTTCCAGCACTGTGTTATTTCATGGCAGGCTGAGCATGATGAAGAGAGACATGTGTTAAACTGTCTGTTAAGGTACACTTTGTAGTTCTACTTAGATTGGGGGATACAAGTAATGATGATTTTTGTTATAGGTTAATCCTACTGTTGTCTTAAGGGTAAAAAAATGGCACGTTCATGTGTTTAAAACAGAGAAAACCCCTTAGATAAAAATTTTACAGCACACAATTTGAAGTATTTTCCTGAAATGACCATTAGGAAAAGTGAATCACTGCCCTGTTTTACTTTATTACAAAAGCTGTAAAATAGCAGATGACAAAGTAAGTGTTATTATAGAAGTTATAGCGACTATAAAGTATAGAAAAGAACACACATACACACACATGCAGTGTGATAAAGAGAATTTGTGTGCTTATGCTTGAGAAAACAAAAACTTTCTCTGTGCATGTGCAGCATTTTCACCATCCCACACAGTCATACATGTGTTAACTAGGGAAATAATAGCATTACACATCAATTACAACAAAACAAATATATATTGTGTTGTGTTTTATAGTAAAAACAAGTGGTGTATTTTGTAAAAAATACTGTATCACCTGTATATAGGCATGGTTATGACACTACAGCCGCCTTCCCTTCAATGGATTCTGCCATGTTGAACCACCATGTTTCTACAGTAGCCCACCCAAACAAACCAAACACTGGCAGTGTTTTTGAGTGTTTCACGGCTACCATAGTTTCTCTATAGTGTTTGGAAGAGGAGCGTGATGTGAGGAAGTTGCAATCTGCAATCAGACCACTAGATGTCACTAAATTCTACACACAGGTCATTTAAGAGGCTTTAACAAAGGGCAGGGTACTTTGTTTATCCTTATGGCAAGGGGAGTATACAGACTATAAAGAAGTAGAGGGTGCCATGTTTTTGATTCATCTACAAATTGTGTCGTCTATAAAGGGTCAGAATGACATGCAGCGCAATCCCCCAGAGTCCAACGTGACTCAAACTTTAATTCACTGACAATGATATAAGACATTTGAGAAGCTGGAACCAGTGAATGTTTTTCATATTTGCTTGATAGATTCAGTCAATTATTTTATTATGACTTCATCAACTATCACAACTATTGTCAACAAATTTGAAGTTGATCTAATGAACTTAAAATGACAACACAAACACTCACTCAAGAATTAACTGAACTCCACTGTTATCACTAGCATCTCTAATTAGTATACAAACCATCCAAATACATTAATTTACACCACTCATAACAAATGGTACACAATGTTATGCCCTATATACTCAATTGGCATTTGATTAAACCTTGGAGTATAGTTATTGTGCTCCCGCTGTGTCCTAACTAAAGTTTCTTGCTCAAATTCCCGTCTCACCCCTGATCTCTCTAAATTTACTCCAGCTGATGTTATGAGCCATCAGTGACTCGTTCAGACCTAGTAACTCCTTCAAGTAGATGAGATGGATCAGTTTTCAGTATCTCTACAAAGGTGATCCTTTGGCGCCACCGTGTGTCTACAAATGATAATGCACAAACTGTCATCCTCGGGCAGTTTTAGGTATTAAATGTTAATGTTAAACTTTATTGATCCCCAGTGGGAAATTCTCTTTTCATTCGCCATTCTGGAGGAAAATCAAAGGTCAGGCTCGGCTGCAAAACAGCACCCGTGGTGCTGGTAATGGTTCAGCGTCTTACTAAAAGATACTTCAGGTGGTGAGTGCACTTGCTGACACAGAGGCTTCGACCCAGTTGGCCTCTCTAACCCACAAGTCTGTGTCAGAGTTGTGAGAGCGCAGGTTTTAATTTCAACCAAACACCCCACTGATATTCTTACATTTAATTAGGTGTTAGAACTTATTTGGAATGAAAACCTGTATACTCTCGGGCCTCATAATGCAGCCTCCGCCAGCTGTTTGACACACTTGCACACTTTAAAATCAACCAACACACAAAGCTCATAATTATACTTTAGGAAAGCCTCAGTCTAACTGTAGTCACTGTGCAGTGGGAGCTAGCAGTCCACTTGCTTTTGCAGCACGCTTTCTACATTTGAAATAGCTCATATGGTCACTGGACTGAGAAAGAGGAGAGAAAAAATAACATCTATAGTCCGGTTGGGCTGTCTAGTGTTCAAAAATCAGAGAAAGATTGGAAAGAATATTTAAAAAAAAAAGGAAGCAAAAGGAGGCAATACAAGGAGAACAGATATAGAATTTATTTTCAATATCCATTGCAAAGAATAAAAGGTGACACAGCTTGAAACAGATAATATAGAATTTATTTTCAACCAGAAGTAGGAAAATACATAGGTAGGTGTAAAGGAAACAAGCAGAACCTGTAGTCAAACGGAAAAAACAAAAGAACAAAACTAGTCCAAAGAGAATCGAGAGGACGGCTAAGGGGTACAACAGAAAGCATTGTTTACCATTCAGTTTCTTTTTAAAACAGTATGTGTTGATTTGAAAACAGCTGCCTTGATTTCTCATCTGGGTTAATGGACATTCTACAACATTGTGCAAGTGTTTTTGCCATTATTCTTTTTTTTTTTTTTTTTTGCTGGTATTTCATGAATGGTAAACAATAGTTGGTCCAGTGCATAAACACAGTGACACAGATCAATATATGTACTCAGCTGACTACAGATAGACAATCCTGATCATTGAACAACTACAACTAGATCGGCAGGGAGAAGGAGATGAGCAAATATACAAGATGGATGAGGGGAAAAAAAAGGGATGGGGGGGGAATAAACAAAGAGGTGTTCAGGTAACAAAACAGTCTCGGAGGGTTAAAGATGGAGAGTTCAAAAGGAAAAAAACAAAAGACCACAGTTTGAAAGATGAAATAGCTACATTTTTCCAGATAACATATTTAAAAACCCATTCTGAATGTGTCTGAATGTTTGGGTATTATTGCCAAGTTTTTTTCTTATTTTGTTTTGGAAAAGGGTGCATTTAAAATAATTTGAGAAACCAAACTCCAACAAGAGTGACACAAGTATGAATATGGATGCAACATGTTCATGTGATTCAAGGAAAAGGACAAAAGTACCTTGCTTTCCTTACAGCCCTAACATTTCATGAAGACTGATGATTTCAGATAATCTTTTTTAAAAGTGACTGGTTGGTGAAAGAACTCGCTTTACAACAGAACTGAACTACAAGCAGCTTTGGTGTGCACCATTACAAAAAGAGATGCAGCCTGGGAAATCACTCTACGCCTAACAAGCCAACTATGAAACACAATGCAACAGTGGAAGGTACAAAGCCAACAACGCGATCACTCGCTGAAGCTTACAGAGTGACATAACTCAGCTCTGCGGTTTGCCAGATTCTCAGTCAGAAGCCATAATCTGTGGTTTAACAAGAGAGTGATGAAGAGGAGATATGGGGGGGGGGTCAACAATGGAAAAGATTTAAGGGTCAAATCAGTGACTATCAATAGTAGCTAGCTAGTGGAACAGATTTAACCACTGTGATGCACAAGAACAGAGTGAGATGGACTATTAGTACTCAAAATCATCACAGCACCAGTCTAGCGACCAGCGGCAGGTCATTAGCTTAGTCTTACAAACACATTTTTACACCAGTCAGAACAGTGTTCTCTAGTACTGAACTGCAGCCACTAGTAAGACAGCTCTGCTGCCCTAATCTACAGGCACCAGCACTCTCCAGCTAGTGCCATGCAACATCCAAAATAAAGCTGAAAAGTAAATAAAAAAAACGAATGAATATCCCTGTTCTGAAAGTTTTTACCGATACCAATGATGTTGGTACTTCTCCCTCTGATAAGCACTAAATCCTTCATTCTACGAGGCATCCCCAGGAACATTCAAGCCCTCTAAATCAACCCATCAAGACAACGTCTCATCATGATTTCTACAGAGGATTTGGTTTGTGATGGGAATAAGAGTATATGGGGAAAGACATATTGAGTAAAAGTAAAAACAATGTAGCAACAAAACACCATCATAGAATTCATGATTTACACATCAACAACACAATTCAATATCTTTTTAGAAAGGAAACATGAGATACATCTTTTATTCACACTTTACAAAAAAAGCTAGCCTTTAAATCTACTACAATACTAATGCCATTCAGGAAAAAAAGAAATCAAACTGGACACATTGGTTTCCACTGGAAAACAAAAAAGTTAAAAAACAAACATGTAGGGGGAAAATAAATGGGACAAGAGACCTTGATCTGAGGACTAAACTTGTACTTCCTATTTACTTGCTTCCCCTCTTGCTTTAAAAATGTCATTTAAACATATCCATTAAAGTAATGAGATCTTTATTCGCTAACACGATGAAACGGGGGGGTGAGGGGAGCTGCATCTGAATCTACTAAGTGCTCATCATCCGTTGTATCCATGTGAAAGCGTGGCTGTTGAAATAAGCGTCTCACCAGCGACAGATTTCACTTGTTTGTTTTGGATGTAACAAATTTGATTCATAGCAACGCGTTTGCCCGGCTTTTCAGAGAAACAGCTGAGCTCGCTGCCCCTCCCTCCCCCTGTTCATCCAGAAGCAAGAGCAAAGTGGGCCTTTCACCTTTTCCAATACAGAGGTAGGGGGTCCACAGATGGCACTATAGCTGCAGTGATGAGGGTAAGAGAACTATACAAAGTGGTTGAGCAAGGGGGGGTTTAAAAGACACAGCTTGAGTAATATAGTGGGGAGGGAAGGTCTGAGGTTGGGCGGTTGAAACTGGGTGGGGGGTGGGGGGCAGTATAGGGTTATGGACACGTGATGGACCGAGCTAAAGGGGTTTAAAATTCATGGCCAGGGAAGGAGCTATGGACTACGTACTCTGGGGGTCTGGGCATGGAGCTGTGCTAAGGTACAAAGAGGGAGCAAAACAATCCGAGTGTGGGGATTTAATAACGATAAGACATCCTACTCATGTTCCTTAAGGAGAGGAGAAAGGGTCGGTGGAGAAAGCATACCTGATTACTAGAGAGCTCAATGAATAGGAAGGATATACACATCATCATAACATTGTCACAGCTCATAAAAAAGGAAATCAACATTAACAAAAACCAATAAAAGGACATAAAATCTTCACAAATGTCTCAACAGTATTTAAAAATAAAAGGAGAAAAGGTTGTTCAGGCGTTCAACATATGTATATAGTGCAAGACAACGACAACTGCTACAGTGAGGCACGATGTTTTGTTGTACATGTGGGATTTATATAAGTTGTACCAGTCACATGTCACTAGTGGGAGAGCGTGTGAAATCTATAGATGAACAGATGTGGAGTCACTGGTGGGCTGCGACTCATCCTTGCGTGTCCTTTTGTCTGAACTGATGGCAGCAGTGTGGATCGATGGCTTTGTTAATGGGCAAGAAGCAACAGGCAGAGTTTACTCAGTGTCTATTTACAATCACAGCAATATGCCGGCAAATTAAATCAACAGCAGAGAGAGGGGGGAGGAAAAAATAAAATAAAAGAACACAATACGGATACATTAATTACAGTTAATCTCTAGGGAGTGCAAAATTGTGACAGCGAACGCCTTGAACAACCTCTTCTTACGTCTTTTGTACAAGCTGGTAATATCAATTCATCTTAACATTAACTGGATAAAAATTTAGCCATAGTTTACAATACAATCTTTTTTTTTTCAAATCTGATCATAATTTACTCTTAGTACAAAAAACGCCAGAAAACAGGTCTTTTGTGGTTCATATACAATCATGTAAAGACTGAGTCTAGATTTCTATTCTGTACAAACACTTGTGAAAAAACCACTGCTTTTGTGTATGGAATTTATGGCTGGGGAAAGTCACTACTGGCCTCAGAGACAGTGCTACAGATCTGCCTGTAAATTACCTGTGTTATGTGTTTGTGTTTTTCTGTGTATGTGTGTGTCTGTGTGTGTAAGCTTGCATGTGTGGAGTCGAGTGGCAACTCCAGACAGTGAGAGGAATGCTGGTTTTACTCCTGTGTATTAGCCATTACTCGCTCTCTCTGCCTAAAAGCAATCAAGACAAAGAAAAGATTTTGTGAAAGCCCCTCATCGCTTTGCCCATCAGCCTAAATCCCTTGCCCCTTGACCAAAAATTGGTGGTACATGGGCCACATGAGCTCCTAAGCACAAGACTAGCCTAACAACTATACAAGCTGGGGTGAAACAGTCTGCAAACAGGATGGTAGCTGCTCTCAGTTTCTCACCATATCCGTCCTTGACAAATTAATCACTACATTACGCCCATGTGAAATCAGGCTAATGTAGTTCTCGGACGTCTGGTTCTTGAGGCATCTCTGGGTTCAGTAGCTATTGCGCCAGGGCCGGGGTCAGAGGTGTAGACTATCTTGTAGCACCACGGGAGGCCGTGACCACACAAAAGGCCTCAGCACCACAGAATGACAGCAGGAAATCTTACCTCATACGAGCTGCGCTACATCCACCTCCAGGGACGCTTAACTACCAGCTAAAAGCTGCCTCATACCCAACGACATCAGACTCAACTGAGTGTATCCTAGAAAGACTGAGAAACTATGCTGGCTGCCCAGATTATAGGGGAAAACAAGCACAAGCCAATGATGGAGGTCTGAGACTGACAAGTCTGCTGTCTTTGCTGGTTTCAAATTTATACAGGACAGACAGACAGGCAGACAATCAGCTATGAAGCTTTTCAGGTGAATGTCACCCCTCAGCCACTTCTAAGTTTCCCCTTGCTCTTAAACCAAACAGTGCCCCATGTGACAAAGCTGAATGAGCTACCATTCCCTCTAGTTTGAAAGACAGAAGCAAAGTGGGTGGGGTGGGTGGATTTGAGGAGGAAAGGGAGTCCAAAACACAAAATATGATACACAAACAGGACTGAATTGAGCAGTTAAAAAAAGAACAAAAAAGAAAAACGGAGAAAGAAAAAAGAAAAATATAGAATATCTATAACATTATACGAAATCCCTGTCGGCCAGACCTCACTGTACGAATATTTTACAGGTTGTGTTTTTTGTCTTCCTCCTCCGTTGTGGTGGAGGGAAGAGCTGGTAGTGGGAGGGAGGAGGGTTGGAAAGGGAGAGGCTGTGGTTGCAGCTCCCCCTGGTGGTGTGGCAGGGACTCACTACCTGCGTGCAGGCAGATGGAGCCCATTGACCTGGGGGGGCAGGTTGGGCAGGAGCAGCTCCAGCTGGGCGAAGAGGGAGAAGTGGTCGGAGGGGATGTGGGGATGTGGGCAGCCGCTGACATTGTTCTCTACGAGCCAGTGGGGGTCCAGGGGGCCCAAGATACCCAGCACGTTCAGGTGAGGCTTGGAATAGAAAATATAGTCGATGACACCCTGAGGAGAGAAGAATAAGAGGGGTGTTACCTCAACAGAAATGTTTGCAGCAGCAGAATATATCCTTAATATGATGCTAGGAAACATTAATCCCACTTTTATCATGTTTATGTATTCTATGGCTGTTTATTATAACAGACTAAAAGTTGAAAATTACTGCAAAAGGTTGCCTCTGTGTACAAGCAACACCATTAACAACAAACATATATGCTGTCAGTACAATCACCTTAAAGTCGAAGGTGTAG
Source organism: Dicentrarchus labrax (assembly GCF_905237075.1). NCBI lineage: Eukaryota > Metazoa > Chordata > Actinopteri > Moronidae > Dicentrarchus > Dicentrarchus labrax. Next base: position 11,715,128 of record NW_026136713.1, on the reverse strand, counting down.
TTGGTGTAAGGCATCAGGCCGTTCTCGTAGGCGCTCTTCAGCTTGAAGCCGTGGGTGATCCTGCCATTGGACGTGCTGTTCTTGCCATTGCAGTTGAATTTGGTCAGACTGTCGCTGTAACGAAGCTCCTTGAAGTCCTTGTGGGTGCAGTCTACTCCACCAGAACTAAGGTACTCCACTACGCCTGAATAGAGCGGAGAGATGAGAAGTTGTTTTCACCAGAATCAAGAAAAAGTCAAGTGGCACTTCACTTCCCAACAGACCATGGCAAGTCTGTTCCTACTCTTAACATATAGGCAGATATTTGGGACCCTGTAGGTTAATAGCAGTATTCGCTGTAACATGAAAGTGCAATTATTAAATCGTCCCCTGCATTAGAAAGCTATGCCACAGTTTGTGTATAGAAACAATTTTGTATCTGGTTCACTTTTCTGCCACATATGCAGGAACAAACATCAAAGTAAATCACAGTAATACAAATCATGTCTTCCCTTCTGTCAATTTGTGGGTTAAAATGAAGAATGCAGGAAAATTTAAGCAGGAAATACATTTTAAGTAAATTTTCAGGACAACTTAACCTTCAACTGCTGCACCTCAGCATAGAGACTGAGACATGTAAAAGAAACAAGGTCACAGTGACAAAAAGGAGCAAATTGCCCAAGATAATGGATTTATAAATTAGATGCATGAAGGTTAGGTAAGTACATATTTCTGTGGGCAAAAAGGTCTAGGTATGGTATATTTCAGGACTGGCTTATCACATGCTAACAAACTGCAACAACATTAGTACTGCAACTAATGATCCCTTACATTATCAATTAATCGCATTTAATTAATCTAATCAACTCATCGAGTATTTTCTCCATTAACTGATTGTTTGGTCTAGGTTGTGGAGTCAATCACTCACATTAGGTATTAGATAGGGATGTCCGATAATATCGGCCCTCCGATATTATCGGCCGATATTCACTAAAAAATGTAATATCAGGAATTATCGGTATCGGGTTTTTATAACCGATGTTTGTTCTGTAGACTTCAGCATTTTCGAGCCTGCATGAACGCAGCATGGGACGTTTACCGGTGCGCGCTAGATGACGTATAACAACTACACACTAGACTGGTTGGTTGCTAACCGTGGCTAACAAGCAAACAATTTAAAGCTGAATGATTTTAATATTAACACAAAATAAGTGCAATGCATTTTACTCTATGAGCTGTGCCTTAACCAAACTAACAATTGGCTTGGAATTTACATTAGCACTCCTTCAGGTGCATAATACAATTAAACACATTAACCAAAGCTAGCGCTTAGCTATCGATTAGCATTAGCGCTCTTCAGTATTAAAACAATAAAAGTTGAAGTTGTTCTCTTATTTTGCAGACAGTGTTTACATTTGGAATGCCATGTTGCATTTATGTATGCATCCAGTGGGGCATCACAATAAAATTAGGCATAATGTGTTAATTCCACAATAGGAGATATGTTATGTTGTTACTTTAACAGTTTTGGTGTAAAAAGCCTGCAGATATCGGTATCGGGTGATATCGGTATCGGAAATTGAGAGTTGGAATATTATCGGAATATCGGAATATTGAATATCGGCAGAACAGCCAATATTGAGCATCCCTAGCATTAGATAAAAAAAATTGCAAATAGGGCTATGCATACTATAAGATATTATAGTTATAACATACAAATATTTTAACAGTAATGTGAGCTTTATTTTTATTTTTTATTAAATTGCCAAAGAGCTATGAAACACATGGTTGTGCTCATCCAGTTAAGGTTCAGTTTTGCTCAAGGGCACCCTGCCAGGAGATACTATTATTTATAGTACTATTGTTGTAGTATATTCTATGAATGTACAGTTTTTATATACAAACTCTGATCAGATCGAGCACAGGCCTATTTAGCCTTGCTTACTTACCAGAGTCAGGCAAGGAGTTGAGGTCAGCACACAGCACCAGTGGAATGGCATTGGTCTCACCAGAGACGGAGGACAACTTGAGGCTGCGCGTGGCCTTGTCCACTATGTTCTTCACCTCTGACAGGAACATCATGGTCTGGACCAACTTGACGTCAGAGTATTCTGGGTCCCAGTGCATGTGGGCGTTGGCTACCAGGAGCAGCTGCTTCTCCATGCCATGGAGTGACTTTCCAGCTGAAAGGAGAGGGGGAAAAAAGGTAACCACGGGGAAGTGGTGCAAAGAAGAATTAAGACAAATTAAATTCACTGCCAACAGTTATTTATGCAACATGGACAAAGTCAATTCCAGATCAGCAGTGCTAGCTGATTTTAAAGAAAATTGGATGCAGTGGATCTAGAGATGCCAAGTACGCAAATAAGAAGGGCCAAAGATCAGAATAGGGTGTCTACTTACAGCAGAGCTCCATCATCTCTTTGCGGACCTCGAGCAGGACAGCTACTCCAATGTTATCCTTGGTCATCACCCTGTTCAGCATAGCCTCTGAGCCCTCGGAGTTAGCCATGGCCAGCTGGTTGAACTCCACTGTGTGCTTCTGCACTGCGCTGAACCTGGACATAAACAGTGGGAGACAAGAGAAGAGAAGGCTTAATGCAAGTTTTGTTAGCAGTGGTGGGAATAAATTAATAATAGAGACAAGCACATTATTTACAATGATTTATAATAATCATCAGCTCACAGTTTTATGCAACTGTGTCCCACAATGGCTCACGCATGATAACACAGTAAATCTGAACCGTGTTCCATTATCACTATAAATCAGTACAGCCAGCTGCTGTATGGGTGAAGCTTCAGCCTTCTATGCGTCATTTTAAAAAAGGTTCTGTGTCTAATATTTAGGAGGATCTGTTGGAAGAAATGGAAAACACTACGCATAACCATGTTTTCATTAGTGTATAATCACCTGAACACAGGAATGGTTATGTTTTTGTTAGCTTAGAATGAGCCATTTTAATCTACAGATGGTGCAGGTCACTTGGAATCTGCTATGTGATCCATGTTTCTACCATAGTCCGCAAGGGACAAATCAAACACTGGGTGACAGAGCGACAGGAGAGACATCAAACTAAGGAAGAGGAGCGAGTTTGAAGCATGTTAAGTGATAACTGATAACGTTATACATTGGATCTTTTTTTTTGTTAAGTTTTAAGTTATTTATTCCATGTTTTGAACAACAACAGTTGTGTGACATTATAACATGTTGAAATAAACTTGATGTTCAGTCTCCTTGCTGGTTGCTCTGACACCATCATTACTGCTTTTTCCGTTATCATTTCACAGGCAGCTGTTAAAGTCTATACATTTAAATACTATAATATCATAAACGTACTATGTCTAGTCGACTAATAACTTTATCTAACGACAACTAGTCAACTAGGAAAAAGCACAACTATCCTTGTAAAACCAGGCACCTTAATAACCCACAATGCAACTTGACTGCCAACAGTTCAGTCAGAGATTCAGGTCTGTTATGCTAGTAGTGGCTAATGCAGCCTTGAGTCGCTAGACTCAAGCAGAGATGAGGAGCAGGCTACAAAAGTCTGGTCAGCTCACTTCGTTCTGATTCCACACCACCAGAGTTTAATATTTTTAAAAACATCTTTTAGCCTCTAAAGACACAGACATCTGTCTTTACACAGCTTCCTCCTGAGTCACAAAATACATTTTATAATGGTTTTCCCTTATCCAGTAGTACAACAAGACCTGTAAACATACTGTGTAAAAGGTGTATCACAACTGAACAGCTCAGGATTGATTGACCACTATGGACATTTTGTTTAAGTGCTGCTTTCAAAACAAAAATGACCACCTTTTTTAACCTTCTAGTCCAATCTGTAATTTCAACTTCTATTCAAAATATCCCACCAGTGTTGAAATCTGATGTGTGCAAAATTTTAAAAGTAGCAAAGGCAGAAAGATAAAAGCACGAGAACCCACAACCACTTTCATATTCTACAATTAATAGGGGTGTAACGATTCACCAAATCCACGGTTCAGTCCTCAATTTTTGGTTCATACCGCGGTTTTCCCCGTTTCCACATTTTGCAGAGAAACAGAGAGAAAGAGAGAGAGAGAGAGAGAGAGAGAGAGAGAGAGAGAGAGAGAGAGAGAGAGAGAGAGATATGTTATCTGATATTACATTAAGCGTATACGGCAGAAATCTTACATTACGGAGCGTTAGTGAATGCACCACTGCAGATGTCACTCACTAACGCTAGTTTTGATTTGGACCCACATGCGGCGCACTTGAAAACTGAATCACGGGTGAGTTCATGAAACGTACTGCTGATAGAGAAAGTCAGCAGAGACACACACAGGGAGAGAGAGAGAATGAGGCGGAGCAAGCGGGCGTGTTTGCCGTGAGTGACCAGAGGTCCAGGCTAGGTGTGTGTGCTGTGTGTGAGTGTGGGGAGAAGAGAAAGGAAGCAGATTAAAGTAGTAAATAAACACTAAAATAAGGTGGAAAATGACCTAGAATAACCTACTGTCAATACAAATACGATATAGGCGTATACCGCTACCACCCCACGGGCTGCCGCCACCGCCGCAGTTACACTGTCTTAACGAGAGCTCAACAGTCCAGGGAGCGAGTGTGTCGCGGTTCTGTCTCTCAGATCCGCGACACGAGACCGTGGACTTGTGTGGCGATTTCAGTCTCGGTTTCAGAACCGTTACAGCCCTAACAATTAATAGTAAAATCTACGTGCTGTTATAAACAGAGCCCAACTTATAGATTGGATACTAAGGGTTGATGATTACAGCAATCTAAAAACTAACCACTGGCCTAAGGTTTGTATTCAGCAATGAATTAACTATGAACCATTTCTAAAACTGTATTCGTGAAAGCAGGGTACACATATAGATAATGGGCAGCTTGACACAAATGCTTTGCCAAGAGGAGTACAATCAATGTTATCGCTGTATGAAGGCAACAATAAAACCCTGGCAGACCTTCTCATTTGCAAGGTAATAAAACTGGTTAGGTAGGTCAGGAGTGGTAGCTACACCCAGCTGATACACTCAACAAACTAGTATATCTCAAACTTATATTTCCCTGTAATTTCCCTGCACCTGGAATGAAAGGCTTACAGTAAGTTATACTTAATTTCGTTGTCAGAATTATTGCATCTGTTTAATCACCCAAGATTAGTGATCAACATTACCGTACACCAGTCAAGCTGTATTAATCGCTTAGGCAACAATATTACATGCTATCCTTTCGGGAACAGGTTACCTCATATGATAACTATATTGGACATTAGGTTACTAACTACACAGTGCAATGAAAACGCCTACATCCATCTTTATATCAATTAATAACAAATACTCAACAGTTTAGGTGAAATGCAGTCTTATTTTTGTTGTAAAAAAGGTAGAACTTGAACTAAGTTATTTGAAACCTTTTTGATATGGACTGCTTAGAGCTACAATGTTTTGTATGAATGTATGTTTTCCTGTTACGAAGATTAAACAAATAATTCTATGTCCCATTAAGGCAAGTAAACAAGCAATACAAAAAGTACAAAACTGTAGGTACGTACTTTTCCGTCTTGTAGAAAATTGCACAACCGTCCACGTGTTTACGGTCCGACTCAGACATAGTCCTGGCTCGTGACTTTGGACTGAAGAACCCTTCGTATCCCTGCTCCTTCAGCTCAGGCAAGAAGAAATTGTAGTACTGCTCCGTCTCAACTTCCTGCAATCAGCCAATAACATGTTTCAGGATGGACAACAGGAAAGGCTAACATGCAAGTATAACAAACCATTCAAAAACAGAACAAAACTGCAATTCTAGATTAAACATATTTAATACAAGGCTGGGAAGAGTAAGAGATAGTGTAGGATAGCTTTTCATTGAAATGACACATACAATATACATACACAAGTTGAAGCAATAAAAATGTTAACGGCTGAAAAATAATGCACTAAGGAAAAGAAGATGTAATACCAGCAAACAAGGCAAATGGGAGTAATTCTGCATGGGTGAATACAAAGAAGTATCTGTGTCCTTAGATTTTTTTAAAGTGCAAGACATTTACTCTGCTACTTGTTACATGGACACTTTAAGAATATATTATCAGATTCCTTTTTTGGGAATATTTTATTCTAACTCAAGCTTTTATGACCCTATTTTTTGTTTTACTTGTAAAAAGAAAGACTATTGAAGACAAGTACTACAGCACATTAAAACAAACATAAATTGAAGAAACATAATATAGAGCAATACAGATGACAACACCCTCCCACCACTCACCTCCATATATATCAGAAAATAATCAAATAATAATTTCCTAATATGAGATGCAAAACATTCTAACCTATTACAGGAGGATGAGAATGGCCACACATGGTCAGCGTTAACACCGAGCATGGTGCATCATAAAGGGAGCATCTACTGTGTAAGATTTTACAAGTGTTGCGTTTGTCTCAACAAAAACGTCCCAACAAAAACGTCCCACTACCACCATCCAACCCCCCCTTTTTTCCCATCTTGTTGGATAAGCACTGACATACAAAAAAACATTAATTTCTATGAAAACCTAAACACATGGTTTGATGTCCATCGCTCACCTGCAAACTGATGATGTCTGCATTGCAGCCCAGGATCTCCTGAATGATGGATTTCTTCCTGTACTCCCAGTTTAGAGCCCAAGAGGGGCAGTAGCCATATAGCTGTCGTGTGGCGTACTTATCACACAGCACATTGTAGCACATCACAGAGAACAGTGCTGAGGGGAGAAACACACACACACACACACACACACACACACACACAAAAAAAAGGTATATCTTAAAAATGTTAAAGAAGCTGACCCTCAGATATTTTCATGGTGGGGTGGGGACATTGCCACACTTGTATTAAGATGTATGTAAGATTAAATATTAAATGAAAGGGTAAACTCACCACTTTAAACCTAAAATCAAAATTTGGGCAACACACTAAACAGATTGACACCATCCAAAAAGATTGTATTTTTTACCATTTCTACTAAAATTCCACATTGACGTACGGGTGCAATCATATGCATTTTTCAACAGCACAGAGCACTGAGTCAGTCAAAACAAGTTATGACCACCCCCAACAGGGTCAATCAACATGAATGCCTGGGAAACAGTAGAATACTCGTGTTTGCGTGAGATCTACTTTTTGCAAAAAATGTTTGATAAGTTAGTTTTGCTAGTTTTTAACCACAGGAAGTCGGCATACATTACATTGCAAGTGTCCGTAGTATTGCTTTTGGGTCAAGTACTCCCACTACTAGCGCAAAACCGAAATTTGGATCCTTGCTACTCTTAAGTTGCACATGGATGCAATTAAAAAAAAATTGTCTTTTCGGGTTGTAAATTTTCCTCCAAAAACAGTTAAATGTGGTTGACCATCAATTTTTATGGATACAAGCTGGTTTTATGGAACAGCTGTGTATTACAAGGAAGACTACTACGAGTATGTGCATTATCACCATCTTGTTGATGCTGTTTACATTCCCTCAGACGCAAATGTAAAAAATGCACTGTAGAATTATTTCCTGGGTCTACACAGGTATGAATATATGTATACATATCTGTATATTATTTTATTTTGTTCTAATGTATTATTCCTTTAATCCAAATGTAATTATCTGTTATGCTCTATGTGTGCATAGCGTGAAGGAATTACAACTTTCATTTCTTTGTGCACTCGTGTTATACAATGACAAATTATCTTGAACCTTGATGTGCTCAAGGTCACGTTTTGTGTATGTTGTCCTTACCTGAGGCCCGTGTTCGGTCTGGTTCCTGGAGTGAGATCCATGACCGAGCTGGAGGCTGCTCTGTTGGTACTGAGCAGAGAGAGGGGAAAAAGTGGTACAATATGGGTAAAGACACAAACAAACAAACAAAAATACTTCAACAAAGCTAAGGGCACTTATGCTGTAGTTCACAATGTCCCAATCTATGTACCCTGTCGAAGCCATCTTTTGGGGAAATGTGCAATTCCTGTTCCAGTCTCAAAACTACCAGAGAAGGGGGACTCACTGCGCTTGATAGCCCCTGCCAGATTGTCTAACAAGTAGTTGAGCAGTCTCCGCGTGCCATCAGGTTCCTGGTAGAGGCTCATAATTTCTTGTGCAAGTGGGTTTCCTGGTGAAGGAAGAGCAACGCGGGCTGAATCATTGCTAAGAAAACAATGGGATTTCAAGGCTGGAATGGCTACAAAACACATTGATAGCCCACTCACCTTTCAACCCCAGTGTTTGTAACTGAAACAGTTTCCCCAATTCAAATGGCAGAATCCGCAACTGGTTGTTATTTAAAAGCAGTTCCCTGTGGACATAGGGGAATTTTAATATTAGAAACCAGCTGTCCTGAGAAACCACTAAGGCTGTGCGATATGACAATACATTGTGTGACATTAAAAAAAATGTCTAGCGTTTCACATGTTATGTCATAAATCACACTGCCAATATTTTTTGTCACTGGGACATCGCTTTGTGTTCTTCCGCAATTTCCATGAAGGCAACATAAACAAACATGTCAACATGAGTATGAATGTGACACAGAACGGGGTAATTGTGAACAGAAGGTGGACAAAATGAGCCGCTTGTACTCTTACTTACATTCATTTTATATAAACTATTTATTTATTTAGTGAATTTACAGAAAATTTCCTATATCATGATATGCATTGTTATCTTTATATGAAATAGATATCCACATTTAATTCATTGCTGAATGTCTGTGGCAAAGCCTGAAACAAAATGGCAGATATCCAACAGATCTATAATTAAATGAAAAACTCATATTGTCATAATGAGTGGCAGCAGTGCGTAGCATGTGTGAGTGCCCTGTGACAGCAACTTCTTTCCATTATGTTCAAATCCAGGAGTGAACATACAACCTGAAACTACTCACCTGAGAGACACCATGTTACCGAGCTCTGCCGGCAGGCTCCTGATCTTATTGGATGAGAGATCCAGGTACACCAGGTTGTGTAGTTTGGCAATGTCTGGCGGGATGCGTGACAATGAGTTGTCACTGAGGTGCAGGGCAGTGAGGTGGGTCAGAGACCATAGGGCTGTGCTGAGACTCCTTACTCGGCCTGCGGAAACAATGGGAAAAGGACAAACACACAGCAGAATTAAGTCCCAGTAACCAACAAAGGAAAAACATTGGAATGAATTTCCCCGGAAAAGCCCAGTGTGAGATTCACCGGTCCCAGCATCTATTATGTTTAAAATGTGGATATATGCTGATAGTCTTTCTTTTGTATGATAACGAATTGAACATCTTTCGGATGAATAAAACAAGAAATCTGAAGATAGACATTTAACACTACTTCCTGACAATTTAATATGCCCAGCAATCTGCCAGCAGATTAATTGATAAAGAAGATAATTCTTAGCAGCAGCCCAGTAGCGTGACATGAAAGGTGGACATACACAGAAAAATCCCATAATATAGGATAAAACTGTTTTATATAAATAAGCTCTATGAAAACAACAAAAAAGGTACAAATTCAATCCAACTACTTAACCTACAACTCTCCCTGACAAGACTCACCACTGATTTCCAGCTCTGCCCAGTATGACTTCTTCCCGTTTGCTGCTTCCTCGGTCGACATAATTGTGTACATCCGCCTGGGATCCGGCGGGTCATATTTTTCCTTGGGCATTCCTATAACACTACAGAGGATAATTTAATGTTTAAATGTCATTCATACACAGAGTAAAAGCAAATAGTTCATTTTAGCCTGAAGCTAAAGCTGAAATATTCTGAATTGGTTTAGGTTGACAGGTAAGCACATTTTCACTGAGGATTTTAGTGAGCCAAGTTACCAAAATATATTTAAACATTACCAACCAAAAGAGCACGTTTTTAAACCAAGTTATAGTTCTACTAACACGTTGCTGTCGGCAATATTATTAACATTTAAACAGGTTCCTAAGAAAGCTGTGATTTGACTGGAGTTACATAATAATCTACATTAAAATGAGCAACGTGGTGCAATATTTTTTTTACGCTAAACTTGGCTGTTAGCAACTGTGTAAAGCTTAATTTTGTTAAGAGTTAAAAACGAATATTTTTTTTAAATGAGCACAAATAACCAACGCTAACGAAGATTAGAGGCTTTTTTTCCTCCCTCTCACTGTCGCTAGCTGATTAGCCTAGCTTAACCTAAATAGGTAGCTATCAAACTATACATAACAAACGCTAAATAGCTAATGCTAGCTCGCTCATGCTAACTATCAAGATGAAAAACGGACACGCCAAGTTAGTGACATTGAGGAATTGGCTGACTTTAACGCCCTGCCCGAGTGGGTTAGCACAAAAGCTACAACACGATACTGAAAGATACTGTACAAATTGTTGTTTACATAATAGCAAAGCACTGACTTGCGCATTAACACAAGGCCACGGAACCGCGCATTAGTTAGCTGTCAGCTAGCCTCCAGTGGCGAGGATCGCTGTCGGGGCGATAAACAGGGAGCAAAACGAGCTTCACACGGCTACACAACGCTTTGGGTTTGCAAGCAATTGCGAGCTATTTAGCTTAGCTTGAGTTAGCTCGCTGGCTAAAAGCTAACAGATCCCAATTATTCGAAGCTGACCGACTTCCTATTCAAAGAAGTCCAACGTCGGAAAATGGCCACGGCGCTTTAAACATCTCAGTAGCATTGCGGTGAAACGAGTGAAAACAGTTCAGGTCTAAAAGAAAGGATTCCGTTTTTACCTGCAAGAGCATACCAAATCTCGAGGACGACTGCGTGTTCTCTTTTGTTTTCTAGCTACTTCTCGCCCGTTTCCGCTGCTGTATCATGGCGACTGTAAGGATTTTTTTTTTTTCTCTCTGCCGATAACGGCGCTTGATCCTATTGGTCGGCGCGTTGACGGTCCAACCAGCTGTTGAGCCAGAGTAAATAAAATCCTTAAGTGATGAGTGATGGACCGTGAGATGGATGGACAGGACACCACAGATCAATTTAGCTGTGGCTTATTAAGAAATTATACATAGCAATTTGTCAATAGCTGTGTACAAAGTAATGATGTAATGGTGGTATGTGCTTAAAAACAAACTGATACATGTTTTATGCTGGTTAGAAGACATAATTAATTAAGTGAAGCCAGGTGTTAACACATTTTAACTTTGAAATAGCCATCAAGGCACTGCCTTTATTTAAAACACAAAAAATTGCACAAGTCAACAATCAGCTCATACAAAATATAAATATTAAATTAACACAACAAAGAGTTTTGGGTTTTTTTTTTAATTCAACACTGACAGACATCTAGCAGGTGGTCCTGTAGATAAGTGAGGGATTCTTCCACATGGAGGGGTAAGGCTTGGCCAAGGTCAGCCTGGGATCTGGACAAGAAGGACTCCACAGCTTCACGAACGACGGGCTTGGACACCATATCATCCCGCTTGTAGACCAAGGTGCCAACTCTGCCTCTTTGTTCCGAGACTGAGCTGCACAGGTAGCCTGGATGTAACAGATGGAAAGACGTTAGGAGTAAACCAAAGTGAGTTTAGGAAAGGAAAGAAATGTCACTTATTGTTGAAATGTTTTAATATTGAGGTATATGATGTAACAGGTATCAAACAGCTAATATAACTTATGTCTTAGAGGCACTCAGGGTTTAAATTCCAGCGACTATCACAGATGTACTTTCAATTTAATGACAACACAAAAATCTAAATACAGGCGACCTCAACACATAAAAAATAAGCACAGGAATGTTTTAAAAAGTTATTATATTTTGTATCACTCCAATTTGGCGCATTGTACAACATAAAGAAAATTATTTATGAGACTACATCACAACAGATGAGGCAAAGACAGAAATACACTAGTGGGGAAATAATCCTGGTAAATAGAGTAAAGGGAATAACATTTGACTAGTTAATCAGGATAATCCAGCTCTTTCTTCACTTCAGCTTCACCCTCTTTTCTTTCTCTGCTGTACAAAAAACAAGTATGGCAATAAAACAGTTCAGTACAATCCCATATGGTATCACACCACATATTGCACATTCACTGGAGTCTGAGGTTTCCCACAGGCTCCGAGCACTGTCTGCTTCCTGGCAGCAGGACAGTGAAGAGCTGGCCTAGTCTCTGAAGACGTTGGTTTTGATTCTTAAATCACCTGACTCACCATATTATTTTAGTATTTGTTGAATGACAAATATATTGCTTCATCATTCTAAGACAAACTCCCATCATCACTAACAAATATTATGTTCTGTTTAATTTAATATTTCCTCATTATAGCTGCGATTACTGCAGCACAGTACACTGGTATTTACCAACATCTCACCTTTCATGGCTTTGTTGTAGCTAAGCAGCAACATCCAGAGGAGATGGACCAACTCTTCCCACCTCTGCCACCTTTCAGTACCATCCTGAAGAATACAGTCATGGATCAGTTGCATTGAACGTTTGATCGTTGTGGCTAACTTAATTAAAGATATCTACTTGAAAAACTATCCCAAATTCCAAATAGGAAAACTTTAATTTCAAAATCTTTTTCTAGCAAATGTATCCATACATTACAATCAGATGTGTTTAAAAGAAGGTTGGCTGATTAGTTAAAGACGAAAACAAGATACAAGAGTGATATTCACCGTAGGATCTGGTGCCAGAGTGCAGTTCTTCATAAAGTGAAGCAGAAGACTGAGCGACATGGGCAGAGAGATTTTCTGTGGGCATGCATAGTCCAACAGATGTTCTAACAGCTTACATCTCAGCAGCTTGCTCTGCAGGCTCTCCAGCAACAACATCCTGGGTGTCAGAAACACATTAGTCAGTGATAGCTTCGAAAACTGGGGAAAAGAGGCATATTTGGTTTGTGTGTTAATATAAATAAAAAATGAATTTTGCTTTCTCATTAATTAATAAATCAATATTTCAAAAGTATTTTTTGTTTCTCCATTTGTGAATGTGTCCTGTTACGATATACATTTTAAAACTAATCTGTAGAATTTAAAGATCATTTTGCGACTATTTAAAATGTATTCATCATTTAAAGAAATAATAATGGCACTGGCAGTCAATGCTTTGTGAGTATTCCTTGTACATTAAAGAAAATAATTTCTCCTTCTCACACTTGAATCTTATTGGATATAAAAAGGTTCTTCTCCTGCCTCCTTCACTCGTCTCATATCTCGTTCTCACCTGTGTGCTCGTAGAGGTATGTTGCCGATGAGCATATGAAAGAGCTCCTGGGACAGCTTGGCAGAGGTTAGAGCTGGAGAACGGTCCACCTCCAGAGCCAAAGACAACATCCTCTGAAAGATGGACACCATTCTGCAGGGGAGAAAGGGACAACAACATGAATGTGGAAAAGACAGGCATAGATACAGGCATAATGATATAACATGCATATAAATCTGAGTACGGTTGCATTCTTGTTGCTCTCTTCCACCCAAGTTAATGACCCGTTATTAAAAAATATGAACTCTTTCTTTTTAATTCACCTAATTTGTTCATCTCTCTCTCTGGCTGCTTCTCTACACTCTCTGTGCTCTGTTGATTTCACAATGGCAGAAAAGAGCCACTTGATGACATCCCTGGAAAACAAACAAAAAAAACCTTTTAAAATAAATAATAATAAATTAAAAAAAAATTTCATAATGCAGTTTCATTTACACAAAGGGGTTTGGCAAACATCCAGTAACATGCAAGATCAACAGAAAAGAGCAGTGTATTCATATAGGATGCCACTGTTAAGACATACTGTTAAATCACAAAACTCCAGCTTCCAAACAGTTTCAACAAAACATGTAAATTATCATGGTAATGTAACGGCAATGAAACTGACCAACCCTCTAATCTTGCTTTACAATACAGACCGCTGTTTACCAAACTCACCTGACGCGTGGGAACTGCTGATCACATGACAATGTTGTCTTGGCGATGGAGTGGTGGAGGGCAGAGGAAGAAAGTTTGGCCTGGAAGTCATCTTCCAAAGTCTGCACAACGTACTCCAGGAGCATGCGCACAACCTCACATCGATGTCTCTTTGTATGGTCCAACAGGTGCACAGGTAGAGACATGTCAGTTTATTAAAATGTTCAACTATAAATGTGTCTGCACAAAGTCTGCAAAGTTTCTGTGATTTCATAATATTACAATCAAAATCCCATTCAATATGGTCTGGCTCAACAACGCTGATGGTACTGTATATTTATTTATCACCAAGCTTTACTGTGTATTCACATTTTGCTGCCTGGAGTAATACCTGATTGGCCACGACTGAGGTCAACAGCTCCCAGTCCCACGGAGCTGTGTTTTTATCTGCCATATGGTGTCTGAAATCAGAAAGAAACTCTAATCTCTGAACTGAATGATGGAAAGGGGTGAGACAAGATAAAAGAGAGCCCAAAAAGGACAGATAAAGACTTTACATTGGAAGGGCTACAAATAATACACTACAATCAACTCTTATTCCTATGGTTCCCTTACCTCTGAGTCCTGATCAGCAGATTAAAGGCCTGCACACACAGGTGATAAGGACACTGTGGTTCGAGCAGAATGCCACGTAGCAGGTGGAAAGTGATATCTCTGGGGGGATAGTAACCAGGCTGTAGTAGGTCAGACAAGAGCTGCAAAGTACCTTCTGGGTAATTCTCATCAATGGTACTGTAAACCAGGCTCAGGCTCTGACGGCATAGTACCTCTGGAGTTCCAAAACCTTCGTCTTCCTCTTCAATCTTCAGAAAAAAAAAAAACATAAAAAAAAGAAAAGAAATGCTGTACTTTTAAGCCTAGAATGTAATCACACGTAAGCAGTTAATGGCAGCAACAGAAAAATACAAATGTAAACATCTGCAGAATTGTCTCTCACCAAGGCTTGAGCTGGTCCAGACATTATTTTCCTGAGTGTAACTGGGCACACAAAATGCCTGTCCTCTCGACTGGCTTCCCTAAAGTTCATATCAAATCTGCTCTCTTCGTTCACTTCTTCTCCATCACTTTCCTGTTGCCAAAGAAAAGACACTGGACTGTCCATTCCCATATCCCCTCTATATGTCCCAGCCCCAGATCTGTCATCCATGTCCTCAGTTTTAGACACTGACAAAGGAGATTCACTAAGGACGGTACAGTGCAAGAGGTCTGGGCTGTTTGAAGCCTCATCAGCCTTAGCATCCTCTGACTGCCCTTCAGGCGTATTCTCAGCTAATGTATCTTCAGAAGTGGGTGTTGGCTCGACTTGGCTCATATGGGTATGAGATATGGGACTTGTGTGGGACGGAGAGTCGAAGTCAAAAGGCTCAGAGGGGTTCAGTTCAGTGGTAGGACAGTGGGCAGAGGAGTGATCAGAAGGACAGCTTTGTCTCAAGTCTGCTTGGTCTAACTCGAGTTGTTCCAAGTTGACTTCTCTTTGGGGGGAACCCTGTGCTTTATTTTGAGATGAAGGGGATGATGGAGAGGTGATGAGCATGGATGAGCAAAAGTCATTCCTCTCATCTTCATGACTGATGTGCTCCTTTGAGGCTGCAACTGAGCTCCCTTTATCCAAGCAGGGAGAGTTAGCTGGGCTCTCCAGATGCTGAGTTTTTTTATCATTTAACAGTACTATGCTTGTAATTTCATTCCCGTTCTCTAGTTGTTCCTGTCTGACAAGTGATTCAATCACCTTAGGAGGAGATTCATCCAGTGAAGGCTCCATGTGAGTACCATTTGATGGGGTAGTTGTCCTCAAATTATTATTAAGGCATTCTGGTGCTTTAACTTTACTGTCTAGTTGCCTGGGATGCAGTGACATTTGAGTAGAATCTTTGGCTAAGTAGACAGACCATCTTGACGTTTTCAGTTCTGTGACATGAGTTTCGAGAAAAGACAATCGTCTTAATTTCACAGTTGGTGTGTAATGTTGTGTTTCATCAGTCTGCTTTTGGTCCGGTGTTGGAGAATCCAAATGGCTCCGCTTTAGTGCAAATAGAGGTGGGTCTTTTGAAGAGCTTTTAAAATCTTGGTCGCATGAAGTTTGACTTTTACTTGTAGTTTCTTCTTTTATTTGACAGTCATCCGGTGGCAAATTCTCGGTCTCCTGTTCTGTCACATTTGCTACGTCGCTCTCGGTTAAGTCTACCAATGCCGTGGTAGTGGAAGTTAGTCTTTTACGCAACTTCAGCTCTGGAAGAGTCCATCTTGGATCTGTGAGGTCAATAAAACGCTAAAAAAAAAAAAAAAAAAAAAATGGAGAAATAAATAGAAAAATAAGTCAATAAATGCTGTGGTTTTAGTTGACATAATTACAGAGAAGAATATAGTGTCTGATTCTCTCAAAAGCAAGGAATTGGAAAACTCCAAAATGTCAGTATGAACACATTTCTACAAACCTATTGAAAATGAATAATTATTTTGTCTGTCAAATTATTTTGAGCCATCAATATTAGAGTATTTTATGTTGCACTGTATGTATGTGGAACTTTATAATAAATGGAGAAAATCTAATCTGCACTTTCTTCATAGTTAATGTGACTCTGCTTTATGATTATTGCAATGTGTCAAATCCTTAATCTTACACAAACTAGCATCATTCTATTTAAATGGCCCATGGCACACATGAAAGCCATGTTTCTGATCCAAGTTAACTGAGTGGCTTTAATAGCTCCCTTGTGATACTTTTATAGGTAGCCGTAAAAGAACAGCAACCTCCTTTTTTCAAAGAATCAAGTACATTTTACAACAAAAGGTTGTATAACGAAATAAAAGTTTGCAGTTCCCTCATGCTACACACATTAAAGAGGCAAAAAGATAATTAAAATAAACTAATACATACAGTTATTTACATACATACATGCATACATGTATACACCCAGGAATTCATCTTGCAGTGCATCTTTTGAATTTGCATCTTTGGGGTTATGTAAACCGGAGCACTAAGATAGAGATGATTATATGGTTTTATCTGCACATAAAAAGGAACCGTGTCCATCCACACAGCCCCAAGCCTCACTGATGTAGACACAGAGTCTGCCTCCTCTCGTCCTGCACTCTGTCAGCTCAGAACATGTCTTCTGTCTTGGCCAATGTGGTAAAAGTAAAAGAAGTTGTCAACCTGATATACTTTAAAGGACCTTCCATTATAACACATACACAGCTGTCAACTGTCAAAGATTTTACCATGTCCTTTTTATGCAGCTTTTATTTTTATATCTCAGGCCGTATTAAGCCATTCATTCCCAGAGACTGGGTTGTGACCCAAACGTGGGTCACAGGAGATTTTATTTGGGTCAAGAATAAATTTGCAGAATTTATTCTTCCTGCTAAAAGCACAATTTTGTCTCATTTATAGTATTTAAAATGTGTACATTGTTGTTGAGAGAAAATCAAAACAATTAGGTGGCCTGATACAGTAACTCAGCCTAAATGCATTCATTAGGTGTTATTTATAAAGTATTTAACTTGTGTTTTCAATAACACATTCATAAAACCAAGTGATTAATTAAACATGTATCTCTTTAAATGGCTGCTTTACCTGTTCATAAAAATATGACATGATTAATAAAACAGAAAGTAAAAATGCTGAGGAATGTTTATTTATGGATAAATGTGCTCCTCTCACTGTGAACTGGGTCACCATGGTTTTGTTGTTTTTTAAAAAGTGGGTCCCCAGACAAAAAGTTTGGGAAATACTGTGTATAAGACAATTGTGAACAATGTTGCAAATCAATGTGCAGGACTGCTTTACAGCAACATATTAATGTTTATATGAATTTTGGATTAATATTAGTAAGACATCTGATGTTGATGGATTAAATTTACAGCCAAATGAGACATTTCTCTGTGTTCATTTAATCTATGAACAATTCAAAAATAGATTTACCATCATAATATAACGTTATATCAGTATTTCAACATCAACAATTCAGTGGTATATATAGATATGTATACTTATCAACTTTTACTTACCGGCGATATAGCTAATATTAACAATGAAAGTATGAAAAACAATATTAAAAATGTTTAGCAGCACAAACTATAGCAAACATATGAATATAAAGTTACATAATGACTAATGGGCACATTACTTATCAAAGGTGAAGATTTATGCTCGCCAGGTATGGCATATATATAAAGTTATATATTAATTTTGTTAAATTAAAGTTGTGACAAGCTCAATAACATATTTCCTATACTTCTGTCAGTGAAAAACTACTCCTGATATTAGCTCTAAAGCTTATATATAACGTTATATACACACTGTAAAAGCTGTAAACCTCACCTTAACGAGCCGGCACAAATTGAGATTTAACGTTAGCTACCGTAAAGTCTCTGTATTTGAAGTTTAGCTAACATTAACATGGCTGAGGGCGGCGCTAGTGAGCAGACTGTCGTTAACTACCTGTGAAGCCTGTTTTTGTTCCCTTTTCTCGCTGTCAGGTCGTTAACTAACTTAACTAATATCTGCGACGTCTTCTTTGAGCTTTTAATGGCGGTCGGCAAACCTGCTGGTAGTTAAGGGCTAATTAGCGAGCGTCGTTAGTCAGCTTACCGTTGGGACGTTGACGTTCACTGCGTCAACGTCAACTCGCACTGCCGAGAGCGGCAGCGGGTCAGCCTTGATCATGATGTTGCTGTAGGAACCGACTATTTCCACATCAGAATCGTCTTTATCACTGTCAGAGCTCAGGGTGATCACATCCATTTCCCCCACACTCATTCAACCTCATACGAGACAGAAACTTCAGCCGCTAATGTAAAAAAACAAAACAAAACAAAACAAAAACAACCAGTAAGCCAGCTCACTAAAGCGTCCCCCGAAGCGGACCCATGATAGTCGCCGCTCGCCACAGTCCTGAAGAAGAAGGAGCTAACGTTAACGTGTCGTCCCCCATCGTGTTGTGTAGGAAAGACCAGATAACTCCCCTCGTAAGACATGTAACCTTACGACCTGTGGCGTTTCCCTGTTAAGATCGACAGCGTTTACATGCGTCTGATGTTGCCCGGCGGGTTTGAATTGGATTGTATCTTCATAATTCACGGGACGCCGAAAGTTAACTCACTTAACTAAGCTACCGTGAAAACTAAACTACATCCAAAATATCAAATCCAACAACAAGACGTCCATATGGTTGGTTCAACTGTGTAACTGACACATCTGAAATGTTGAGGCTTCCTGGTTTTTGTTGTCATGTTTCTTCTGCAGTAAGGCGGATGACAACTAACCGTGCAAGTTGTGAATATCTCCACCTGCTGTACTGGAGTCTGTATGTTACTGTCAGTGAGTCTAAGTCTAAACCTACAGTTCATACACAGTTTTATCATCATTAATTATGACAGGGGGAAGCAACTAATAAACAAGGATCCACGTTTTTGTTTTTGTTTTTTGGTGAAATAAAGGTCAGCAGCATAACATCAGTTTGTTTATTTCGCCTCATCAAACAAAATTTTAATCTAACTTATAGTTTCAGTCTATATTTTTACCCCTGGTCATCCACACACTCCTGCTGTGGCTCTATATGCAACAGCACTGAGAACCACTGCATTAAAATAAGAGCCATAACGAGCCTCCGATCTATATAGGCTATAATTATGTTTTATTAGTGAACGGTGAAACACTTAACAAGAAAATATCTGCTGTGGAGAAAAAAAAGGTTTAGAAAGGCCTTTTACAACATTTAGACAGTTTGACAGAAATGCAAATTAATAAGTTTTATTGAAAAAATTTATTAAAACTTATTTTCTTTCTGTTTTTTGTTTGACAATTTTGTTACAATAACAGCTGCTTGTTTTGTTTGCTCTAGTCAGTGTGGTTTAACACCAGTCTCTGTATCAGATAAGTGAATTGTCTCACTATCTCAAGTCAGATCAACCACATTAAACCTAAAACACCAGATGCAGTTCATGTATGCCATAGTCCTAATTTTCAATCAAAAATAAATATAAAATCTTTCCTATCTACAGTAGGTTTTGTGACTTTGTGTAATGTCACAAATCACCACTGGAGTGCACTCGTGTTGTGCAGAAAGATTCTGAAATTTGTCAAAAGTCGATGCACAGAGGACAGTTTGCAGCAGTCAAACATTGTGAATAGAAATTTCTATAAAAAATGAGCCTGACAAAGCTCCTGACAGCAGGAACAGTTGAGTTTTTATTCACCTTTTTAAGCTTTTGTAAACTTAGCTGTATTTTACATTATTTTTTGTTTGCAAAGGAGCTGTCTGTTGTGCTTCTGTTGATAATAAGTAACACACTTTATCCAAACATGCACTGCAGCCCTAATGCTTCCTCTGTTTCCCCTCTTACTTCTCTGGCCCTGGGGATGCATTTCTGATACTCACTGGACATGAAAAAGTGCCTTACAAGCCCTTGTTTTATAATGATATGAACACAGGGTCGGGATCAGGGTCGAGGTAGGCTGCAGGAAACAGATGTAATGCATTTCTGTATTTGTAAGCCAGCCACAGAATGACACATTAAACCCAAAGCTACGTGGTATTTTACAGCTTACTTCCCTGTTATATACACAGATGATAGCTGTGAGTGTTTTCATGGTGCGTACCATAATTAAAAGCTGCTTCCTTTTGATGGGCAGCTGTAACACATATACGCACACTGGTGCATTGAGTTGATAAGAAAACTGTAATTGTGATAAGCACATTGCTTAAGCTGTAGGAAATGTGCATACTGAACTGTTGCCAGCTTACAACCTTGTTTATAATGTTGCATCATTTTTGTGTAAAGCACGATATCTGTGCAAAATAAAAATAAAAGAATTCTGTTTGTTTGTTTCTAAATACATCTGTTGTGGACAGGAGATATTCCAGGAAAACAAATATTCTCCAACTTGTGCTTGTTTTCCAAAGAAATATGAATTTTGATACTACATTGTCATGTAATTGGATGAAAGGAGCTATTAACCTCAGATGCCTCCTACCATTACACCCTGTGAGGAATATCTGGCAGGATGAGTCATCGTAACCAGACATACGCAACCCTTCTGACACCTATTCAGCAATGTGAAGACTTTATTAGGATAGTTATGGAGAGAAAGAAATAATGTGTCTGTGTTAGTGGTAAAGGCTGTGCACAACAAGTGTCTTCTGTGCCTTGGAAATCATTCTTACCTGTATTCAGTGTCATTACGTGATCAGTTCGGGAGCGCACATTTTGCTTCAGTTTGAAACAGACTATGCTATAAATGTCTGATAAAAGCAAGTTATTGTACTGTCTGTTTAATAACGGCGGTCTATATTGTTGCAGTTCATTAGTTCTTAGAACACAAATATTGTCACAAAGTCAAACCTAAATCAGCTGGAAAATGTGGTCCAAGTTCAATTAGACAGAGTGGGAGAGCTATAAAGATGTTTGAAATCCCAGATGAACCTCCAAATACTCTGCTGCCCATACATGGACACAGATTAAGGCTGAAATACTTTATCAGCAACAGAGCATGTGGTTTCCTGTTTTAAAAGGTGAACTAAAGCATGTCTGTACTCATTAGTAGTGACTTGCATTGGGAACCAGTTAGGTCTGATATGAGGCCAGCTGGCTTTAGATGGACACGTTTGAGGAGATCTGTAAATAGCTCTTACTTTACAAAGCAGGCTGTGACATCAACATTCATCATTTGGAATTTAATTGACTAACTAAATTTTGTAATAACTGTCTACTGTTTGACTACTGTCTGCATGTATATTATAAATGTAAAGATACATTTATGGGAAATATAATGTGAAAATAACAATTTGTGGTTTTGGGAGGGTTGTGTGTGGCACTATATTAGCTTTCTGGTGTCTCCCATGGATGCTGGTAACCTCATGACAAGACTCTAGGAGGTTACTGTACCTGCCAAAAAATATTTAAATACGTATATATATAGATACGTATAGTGAGCTTCAGAGATGCTGGTTGGCTTTGGGTAGAGCTAGGCTAGCTGTTTCCCCATGTTTCCAGTCTTTGTGCTAAACAAAGCTAAACTTCTTTTGGCTGTAATGTATGTTATAGACAAATATGTAAGTAATATCAATCATTTAATCCCATTTTTGGCTAGAGAGCAAATCAGCTTGTTTCCTAAAACTATGCCATTGTACTTTCTCGTGCAACATTCTTTTGTGAAGGACTGACCCATGAGACTCAGTCTGACGTACTTATTGCAGCTTGCTGTCTGTTAGTTGAGTACAATGCACATATCGGCAATCAACAAACTCCTCAGTCAAACTTTCAGGCTTTACCAGCTGTCTGACACAACATGCTCTCCTTAATTTAAATCCACCATATGTGAAAATTATAGTTTTCCTTGAGATGCACTAATAACAGAAAAAAGAAAACAAATGTAATTTTCATATTGTCCTTTGCTTTGGGCTGCGTCAGCATAGATTCTCACAGAATATGGAGGCCCACAAGGACACTCACCTGAGACAGGCCTGCAAAGCATGCTGGGAGAAGTTATTATCTTCACTGTTGCAATGGAAACATTATAACCCCACAAAGTTTATTTCCAAAAGTTTTGAGAAGAAGTCTTATCTTAAAGTTCCAGACATTTTTAAACAGCAGAATCAGTAAATGAATTGAGTTCATGCCTTAAAGCATTAAAACTGACTGATAGAGAAGCATACCGTATATAATTTGTTTCACAGAAGAATGTAAAATAAATGTGATAAACAATTGAAGTTTTTGGTGGCGCATAGGATATAAAAAAATACCATTATTCAGCAACAAGCCTAAGCAGAAAAGGCAGATAACAGCAATAGATTCACCAGTCAGCATAAGGACAAGTAGTTTCAGTTTCAGTAAGACAACTATCTGTGTGAACTGAAGACTCTTAACTGTGTTTATCCCTTCCTGTCCCAGCCAGACAGTCTAGGCGCCCTGTGACACTGATAGATGAGTTAGCCAACACTCTCCACTGCACTAGGTCATGGGTCACATCTGCTGTCTTATCACATTTAAGGGAGAACGAATAACATTTGAAGAAAGAATTGGAGAGCAAATATCTTCTGAGGGAAATCCACAGTCTCAGAAAAACACTGCTGTAATTGTTGAGTGTCGTTAACACCTTGTGGCAGACTGCTAGACAAATCTTGCATATGCATAACTCCTCAAAAAGCTATAATTTGGCATCAAATATTGTAGGAACCGAACACTCTTGGAACAGAGTGACAGTAGTTTTCAAGAGAGGAATAATGTTTTAAATGGATTAATAGGTCATAATACACAAGACTTGTACTGATATTCAAAAATAATAGAGAGAAAACTGAAAACAGGCTGTCTTTAACAGTGGTGGGAGAAGTACATAGCGTTATTGTGATATTATCAGCTAAATGAAACTAAAGTAAAAGCAGGTGCTCCACAGAAAAACAACCCTTGTGACTGATGTATTATTAGATTTTACATTGTTTAATATGGATCCATGAAAGTGTAAGCAGCATTT
The DNA here is from genome assembly GCF_905237075.1 of Dicentrarchus labrax. NCBI lineage: Eukaryota > Metazoa > Chordata > Actinopteri > Moronidae > Dicentrarchus > Dicentrarchus labrax. The sequence continues at coordinate 11,691,776 of NW_026136713.1, read as the reverse complement.
GGTTCCCATTTTAGGAGGAAGACTGTGAGAATGTTGTGCCTTAAACTGTTATTTTGATTAAACCATCTGAGAAGTTTTAGAGGGAAACTCATTATTTGGATACCATGTAAATGGATGTGCTCATGACTCACAAAATCCATTATTATTTACATGTGATGATAATGGTCAGACTTCATCCAGTTAGCTGGCTTGTTTTGCCAGAGTCACAGTAGTTTTTGGACATGGATGCCGGTGGGTAGTGCATTCCTGTGGTCTTGTGTGACTATGGAGAAAAGGACACGAGTGCTAGAGCTACAGGTTCGTTGCCACAGAGCAGCATGGCAAGCGAAACGGCTGAGAACCCAAAAAAAAAAACCCACCAGATGGTCAGGGCAGAGAGTTCCATCTCATAGAAATTCGACGTGGCGAGAGAGGGAGAGAACGATAGGTAGAAGAAGATAGAGGGGGTGAAGGGAAACAACAGCTTACATAACTAACAGGTGTCAACTGTCACCAGAAGAACATGAAAGAGACAGCTAGAGAAAGAAGTCTGACAAAGTTAGACAGGGATGGGTAACACGAGAATGCTGTCTGAAAAGTATCCAACAACCACCTCCTCACATTACTGTTTTGCTGTCCACATCTATGTCATGCTCTTAAGCTGTTCAGACCATGCCTGCCACACACAATGCTTCACATTGCCATCAAATTCAGGACTGTGTCAGTCACCTGTTTTGTTTTCTCTCTGCCTGTGGACCCTAACAAGGTTCATTTGACTGGCAGAGCGTGCCAGGTCCAGAGACAGAGGAGGCTGATGGTGGACCAGAGCCTGATGACTCACTCTGCAATCTGTGACCCCAGAGGCTGATAGGTGTCACAACAGGATCCTTCACTGGACAGCTATATACTGTAGCTATATACTGGATGCTATGTCAGAAGACTGAAAATATATTTTGGCATTCGCCGTTTTGTAAACACCTCTGGAATCAGGAAAAAATGGACAAGTGCAATTTTCAAGATGCCTTATTCCACCACAGTGCTTCTCTCAGGGAAGGGGTTTGTTCTCTTGTATTTGCTCCCGTAAATATATATATATATATATATAAATAAAAAACACTCAAAGAAAAGATGTTTTTTTGCCCAGTATTCATTTCATTGATGTGTGAGTAGAAGCTTGGTTACACTACAAACCTACTATACTAAACTACACATACTACTACTATACTACAAAAAGTTATCAGATGCCTCGAATGAAGATTCTATTAAAATAAAGTTGATGTAAAACCCTAGATCTTATTGTATTGTTATTATTTTTGTATTGCCTGTTACAAACTAGTATGCAGCATATGAAACAATGCCACAAAAGTGCCCTCTTGGATGCCCCAGTGGTTTAACCACTTGATAAAAGGCCCTCTAGGGTGCCTTTCCAGTGGAGAAAATGTGATGAAGTGCCTTCTGGCTTTTCACCCCTTTCCAAAGCATGGCAAAGGGCCCTCTAGGGTTCTAATCCTAACCCTGACTAAGCAATTTCCCCATAAATGCATCACAACTTTCTGCATGCTGGTGCCCTTTAATTTCCAGAAAGAGTCCACCACTGCTAGTATTTGCTCTGTATTTAACGGTTTGTCTTCTGGCTTAATTTGTAATCATTTTATATATATATATATATATAGCAACTGATTCAACTCAGAACAATACTAGTGAATCAATCATGATATAAAGTAAAGATAAAAATACCAGAATGGTCCTCTTATCCTTTCTCCAGTTTTTCATTCCCGTAAATAATGTGCAGCATTGCGTGCCAGCAAAAAATGCTCACGGTTAATAAACAGAGATGTTTTCTGCGATAATAAGAATGGCACAATATCAATTGCCCTCTGCAAAAAAACAATACAAAGACAAAGTGAACAAGGCCAAGGTGAAATCCAAAATGAATGCTCTAATGAGCACTTGGCCTGGTGTCAGGATACAGAGGGATACGTTGAATGTGTACACAGCAGAGTAAGAAAAGTGGCAAATTGCGGAGATTAAGAGTTAACAAGAATAGTCTCGAGGTAAATTGCTTCATTTTCACAGCTGACATTTGAGGAGAGGGACCATGAGGACAATGCCTAACCTTGTGGTGTTATTACTACTAGCTTCTCTCTATAGAGGGTGGGAATCGCAGAGCATTCTGGGGAAACGCAGCAATTCATTAGTTGTTCATCATCAGGAATGTACACGTGAAAGATAAATGGATGACACTCTTACCTTTGTAGATTACAAGGTACAAGATTGATGCATTCATCATTTACAGCATAATGTTGTACAACAAAATGCTAACTGTAGTCCCAACTATCTTACTCTCAAAAAAATATATATATAAATTGGTGAATAAATAATAAGTCACAAAAAATAAAACTATTAGCCTATTTACTGTGGATTCCAGATGATGAACTGAGAAATCTCACAGCCTGAGGAAATAAGCCACAAATTAAATGAACCACAAACCTCATTGTACGGCCTACAGATGATCATCCCGAAAAGGGTAAAGGACAGAGCTGGGACAAATTATCAATAACAACTCATCAAAGATCTTGCAGAAGAAACAATGACATTAAGGAAGAAAACTGTATGCTGAAAGAGAAACCTGAGAAACAACAGGTGGAATCATTGCAAGAGCAAGTTGCAGAGGCAGAATAACATAAATGAAGATTGTGCCTTCGGATTTATGATGTGCCTGAACATGACAACGAGGAATGTAAAACAAAGAGTTTCTGAGATCTGTCAGAATGTGGCACTGGACTAGGAACATCAGCTGCTGATGGAATCAACTTGGCACAAAGGCTCGGAAGACGAGGCAGCCGCAAATCTCGAGGGATCATTGTTCTCTTTGCCTATCGTACGGTGAGAGATGAAATCTGGAGAAAGGCAAAGAATAATGCCTGCCTCCGAGAGAACAAACTTTTTTGCTTTTGTGAGGACTTGACCATTAAAGAGATGCGAGAGCTGCTCTATCGAAAAGGCTTGCAAGAATGGAATCAAAGCTTATTTTGTTAGAGTTAAATCAAAGAAAGGCTGCTCCCAAACACACATAAATGAAAAATAACATATATAAAACAGTAGCAATTTATTTACAAAATAGATTTTTTTATTAGTTGGTCCACCATATGTTTTTGATGCTATCACAGAGCGCTCAATATAAATGAAATGAAACACAATTTTTTCCTCACACATCTCAGATTAAATGACTATGACACGTTTGGCTGGAAGAGCATTAGATATCTATTAAAATCGAATGTTTACATTTAAAAAAGGTGTTTAATTAGAACTGTTGTTTTCCTCTGCTGTCACTTGAAATTAAACACTTATTTGTCTTCGCACATCTCCAACTGATTGTGACTGACTGAGCTCTTTGCCTCTAGGCCTACTTATAAAGAGAAAGCTGCGACTCCGTGCCTTGTGCTGAAAAGTTGAAAATATGGTAATATTTATGCACGTCTAAAAATTGCCAGACAACCACGACATGCAGCGCAAAAGAGGAGCACATACAGTGATCGCTGTGATACGTTTTAATTACCTTACCTTTTGTAGAAAGCTCTGGAGGTCCACGACAAATCCTTTGACATGAGAGGGAAAATTGGCATGGTATGTAATGGTCCTGTTGAGTCTGTTCCTAGGAGGCGGGGCTTCACTTTTTGAACAGAAAAATACTTCTTTAATTTATCTTACATGTAAAAAAGTGTGAAGATTTAGAATTTTATTAAAAGGAAGTCTATACAGTCAAGCAGCTTTGTGAGGCTGCATTCAGATGCAGCAGTACTTTAACCTGAATAATTCTAACACCAACATGTTCACAGTGTCAACATGCTGCTAGAGGGTAGCCTATAATGTTTACCATATTCAGCATCTTAGTTCAGCATGCACCACTTTTCAGTAAGCATTCTACAAAGTACACCTGAAGCACAAAAAAATATATTTAAGTGGTCCATCTGTTTTTTATTGAGTCAGATCACAAACATGATAAAATGTAGTCAATAAAACATATTAGTATCAACTGCTGTGAGTTGTTTGACTTGCCATACCCGTATGTCACATTCAATAATTTTCTAGTAATGGTAGTTGTTCTAGTGCTAACAGTCAGTCATGTATCTAAACAATGTTGATGATTCCCTGATTTGTCTTGTAGTGCCAGCAGGTCAAAAGGTTGTAAACTTTTTGATTATTTATACATTGATTTTTTTAACCAAATTCCTGACAAAAATACCAAGAACAGATTTGACTCCAGTCACAATATGGCCTTTTCTGTGCCCTGTCATCAGGCACTTATTTGCAGAATGGGTGGATCTAAGAATAGCAACGTTTTCCATCTATTTTTCATTAATCAAACAAACACAACTGTGCTTTCTCAAGTGTAATTAGCATTACACCATTACACCTTTTGATCTAATACTCAGTGTAAATACACTAAAGAATTAAAGGAATGAAATCCCATTAGTAGAACATTCACGACCCATGATCCCTCTAATATACGTCATCTGATAATTCATGTTTAATAGTTTATTACAATGACCAAATAATATCTTGTGAGTCATAATGAGTCATTGCTTCACTGGTTCAGTAAATGAGGACAATAAGTGCATTCTGAAGTTTTGTGGCCAACATTATTAGATGTAGGGGCTTTATTATGCCTTGTGAATTTGTCCCATACAAAATAAGGCTTGATTTGCTTACTCACTTGTTACTTCCTATTACTCATCCATCTTTCTTCATTTTAAGCCCGGCCACCAGTCGACAAAGCAGTTAACCAAATCACACACAAACACCCTGGACATCAGATACTCTTAAACAGCCACAAATTTGTTTTTTTGCTCCCTAAAAGGAGATGGAGGATCGTCACTGAAGTGTTTTAGCAGGAAGCCTATTCTCTGTGGTCTTGGAAGTAAATTTTAAAAGCGGCTTCCTCTGCTGAATGTGTACACAACTATTACAGCTCTTTATCAAAGATGGAGCCCTTTATACCTCATTCCAATTCAGATAGCAGCTGATGAAACTAATTGATTAGTTCTAGTTTAAACATATTCAAGATCAGCAGAAATTACATCATGTCTGTTTAAGTATTTGAAATTACTGAAAAGAGCCAACTTGGTTTAAAAATTGAAGTGATTGCCGATACATTTATTCCCCTTTGAGCCTCAAAAAACTGCCGTACCAAACTGCAGCTGAAATCTCTTATACTTTGAGGTGAAACTATCAGGGAATGTGCTGACATGTGTGACCTTCAATGCTTCATTAATCCGACCACGCTTTCAAATTCCAGTGCAGTTTTGTCCAAAGCTGTGGACAAAAATCTGAGGGAAATCTTGTTTGTTTGGGACACAACAAAGGTCAATAGTGATGTATTTATCCAGACCCGCCAAGCCTACTGACAACAATAGCAACACTAGGAGAAGGTGGGAGATGTGAAAAGATGTGTGATCTCTGAAAAAATAACATGTGAATCACAGTGTGGCTGTGACACACACACACACACACACACACACACACACACATACACACACAAAGAGTCCTCTCCCACTCCCTTGTAGGCTATCTCCTACAAGTATATACACTTTAACAAGAGCCAAGGATCCTGTTACACGCGTACACAAATAATTATGCATACACAGTATTTAAGTAATCATCCTGGCTGAATTTCTGCAGGCTGAATTTTCTGAAGAAAATGTTTACTATGTAAAATCACCTGCAACCTGAGATGAGGTTTTCACACACCACCGCGGGCCATTTATTCCTGGAACGTTACATAACGCAGCAGTGGGTTCTGCTCGCAACCAGCCTAAGCAGCCTCCTTAGAAGAAAACAGGAAGGTAAGAGGATGGAGGCAGCCAGAGAAACACAGCCATCAGTCTCTTCTGAATATGTCTGCCCTCTCAGTGATCTATTCTTTTCATCTACACAGTCTTGTATGCCCAATAAACAGTGTTATCGGCGTCATCATTTGTCAGCATACCATATTTTCACAAGGCCTCTACCCATAATCAGAAGTGGCAACCTCTCTTGTTTATCTCCTATAAGCCTTGACATATACAACACACTTTTGGTTTAAGGCTAAATGACATCCACAAGTAAGTGAGAAAAAGAGTGTTTGTGGAGCTTATAATAAGCACACTGATTTGGCCGTGAAATGGTGTTCAGCAAGCTTATTAATAATCACTGCTAAGCTAATGAATAATTTCTGGGGGCAGTAATTATCACTAAAATCACATTACTGAAAACATTACCTGCTGGCAGTGGAACAAGTTGTCAAATCACGGTGCAAATCTAATGATTGATGAGATGACGAGATTTAAGCCATTTGGGTGACTCGGTAAATGTTTGTGCTGCTCCGAAACGCTTCAGTAGCTTCAGAGAGCTTCTTATATTTTAACATGTGACATTAAATGAATCTCCATCAGACAGGGGTCATGCCTTTTTTTGAAGTTGTCAAACAAACTGAATAGCTGATTAGTTTTGCCTGTTTAAGGATAGTTTTTTACTCCATATTGGGAAATTGTTTGGGAAATTATTGGTTGATGAGAGATTTGATTTGTGTAATTTCTTAATTTGTGGAAAAACCTTTAGCCAGACAGAGGCCAGGACCTCAGGACAGGCATGTCTGCGTATACACCCCTCATTAGGTGTGACGGCTGGATCATAACAGGAAGCTGGATCCAAAGTGACAGGATGCTGGGCATTGTTGTATTGCTCGGAATAGAAAGTACGGAAGGCTGGAAGGAACATGTGCGTAATTATTTTTCATATTTAGTGTTCCTGAGATCAGAAAATAATTTCAAGAATGAGTTTTACTGTCAAGTAAGTTTTCACATATGAGGAATTTACCTTGGTATCTTGGTGCATAACAATTAAATATACAATGAGAAAATTTAAATAAAGAAAACAAGGACTGCAAGTCAAAAAATTTGTGTATAAATACAGAATATATGGATATTTGTGTATGCATTTTCTTTTCTTTATTTATTTTTTGTGGTATACATGTGCAGCACTGTTTATACATATGCATGTTTTGTTATGAGCATGAACTGGAGGAGGGTATGTGGGTGTGGCTGTGTGTGTCTGTTTGTGCAAGCGCATTACCTTAGCATACTAAGAAGTTTCTAAAGTGACTTTCAGCTTCAAAAGATATCTAGCAAAAAAGCGTTACATAATTGTACATTTTGGATAAGAGAGGACAACAGTTTTGTAGAGACAATTCTGTTCTCTTAAACTATTGTCTGCAATTTCTGGTTAGAAAGTAAAGCCAGAACACAGACAAAACATTTTGTACTTGCTTTGATTAGATTTTGTCAACACCTGCAAGTCGAAAAAAATCAGACCCGCTGCATAATTGATTTTTTTTTGCCATGGTAAAAGTATATATCACATTTTGGATTTGTCTGGTCTGTCTTCTGCTTTGGAAAAAATCAATAAATGTGTTAATGTTCCTTTAATTTTAGAACAAAATGCAATAAAACAGAGGAAATGTGTGTAATTACATCTTCCATCAAAGAGTTGCATAACAATACTAGCTCATTTGTAATAATTAAAATTGTACGTAATTTCTTGGAAACCCCTCAGGTTCTACTCTCAGACACAACAAAACTCTTTTTGTTCTGCTTCTATAAAGATAATGTGTGTGTTGGAGGATGCTGGTTAATGAGGTCAGTGTTTTTTGTTTGTTTTTATGCAGCAGGTAGATCCTTAAGGGGATTTCTACAGAGCACTGATATATGTTGACAGTCACCCTTTAGATGATCTTCTCTGTTTTTCATGCTCATGCCGGGGAGTGAGATCATAGCGAGAGAGGCTGTCCGAAATCCACCTCCACATGTCCTCCTCCAAATCCTCTTCTGTGTTTCATCTCTCTGTAGCCAATAAGAGGTGTTTTTGCTGAGCCGCCAGACGACTCACTTTCAAGGATGAACACAGATGCACACACATACATAAACATTTATGTTGGCATCCATCGAAGACCTTTTGCTGGATTGCAAATCCCATACTGACAGGATTCCAGCTCATGCTATTTACTTTACAAATGTATTTATTTTTTAATCCAAAATTAGTGAAGTGCATCTGGTGAGCAGAGCTACAGTCAGCTCATCAGCTCAGCAGCAATTTTATTTCATAGTTTTATTTCACAGTGACCCCTAACTGACCCCCGCGTGTGTGTGTGCGCGCACATAATTCTGTAAATCACTCCTGAAGGGTAAATATCCTGGGTGTATGTACGACTGCATAACTCCACCACTTATATAACTAGACCTCCAGAGCAAAAATATGTAACCCTTGCAGTAGCAGGTATTATGGTCACCTCTATGTTCGAGCACATTCCAGTGTATGAATAATGTAAAAGAGTGAGGGTGCATAGAAACAAGCCTAAGCCTCCATCTGAGAAGTGTACCCTAAAAAATGTACCACTAAATTTCACAAATTTCATCAATCAATCACTGTTGCATGAAAGCCTTTTTACTTTGACCACTATGGCCTCCTAATTGGTGGCCCTGCAGGGCTGGTAAAGTTCAGAGTAAACTCCAGCTGTGCGGTTTTTCCAACATATCCATCAGTGACTCTTGATGGTTATGTCCCCCTAAACATCGCTGTCATGGCGCTGTCAGTGCAATATAATCATTTGAAACGATTGCAATGGAAAGCTACAGTGGTACACAAGAACACAAGAATGTTATACTGTGACGTACATTATATGTCACATGCTGAGACATATAATGCTGAGAAAAAGGTAAATATTAAAAGAAAGGAAAACAACAATGAGTGAGTGTATGAAATCAAACACAACAAGCCCAAGGGCTGGCCTTTCTCAAATTCCACTGTCTAAAGAATGCGCCCTCTCTCTCTCTCTCTCTCTCTCTCTCTCTCTCTCTCTCTCTCTCTCTCTCTCTCTCTCTCTCTCTCCTATGCCTCTCTCCTTTAAGTTTAGAGATGGGCTGGTCCTGGGAGTGATGTCACCTCACTCCCGTATGGGCATTCATTCCACCAACAGTGTGCGTCTCCCTGCTTCTCCAAAGCGATGCTGTTCTCCAAAACGCTAAAGCAGCATTACGCACGGAGATGTGACAGCAGGGGAACGACTTTGTTCGTGGTGCCCTGGTTTGTGAACTGTATTCTTCTCGCGGATATTCTCGGAACTTCGTGTGCTCGTCGGAACTATTTAGAGGACCTGTGATGAATGGTTTGCCATTTGAGGAGATGCGTTTGTGCAGGAGCGTTACGCGCAACGTATCGCCATGCCATCAGTGAAAGGCAGCGCACCCAATCTTAGCTGTTTTGGAAAGCAAACGGCTGCAAAACAACAAACATGATACGAAATGACAAGTTGGAGGCAGAATGGAGTTAACCCAATTCAATCTGTCAGTGGAAAACGTTTCCAACGATGTGAACACCACGGACGCACCTCTCGCCTTGCCACATACGGAGGCAGCCACTGCCCTCATCATCCTGGTGGTGAGTGTGATCATTTCGGTGACCATTGTCGGTAACGTGTTGGTGATTGTAGCGGTGCTGACCAGCCGGGCTCTCCGTGCGCCCCAGAACCTTTTTCTGGTCTCTCTGGCATCAGCGGACATTCTCGTGGCCACACTGGTCATCCCCTTCTCCCTCGCCAATGAGGTCATGGGCTACTGGTACTTTGGGAGTACTTGGTGCGCCTTCTATCTGGCTCTGGATGTGTTGTTCTGCACCTCATCCATCGTGCACCTGTGCGCCATCAGCCTGGACCGCTACTGGTCAGTGACAAAGGCGGTCAGCTACAACCTGAAGCGGACACCTAAGCGCATCAAGTCCGTGATCGCTGTCGTGTGGATAATATCTGCTGTCATCTCCTTCCCTCCTCTTCTCATGACCAAACATGATGAACGAGAGTGCCTGCTAAACGATGAGACCTGGTACATCCTCTCCTCTTGCCTGGTGTCCTTCTTCGCGCCAGGTCTCATCATGATTCTGGTTTACTGTAAGATCTATAAGGTTGCCAAGCAGCGCTCCTCCACCGTGTTCGTGGCCAAGAACGGCCTGGAGAGGCAGCCCTCTCAGTCCGAAACCTGTTTCGTCAGGAAGGATCGTTTCGAGATGGAGAGCCCCAGTAGCCAGAGCTCCGGCAGCCACCAGCAGAAGCAAGGGGAGCTGGATGACATCGACCTGGAGGAGAGCTGCTGTCCGTCGGATACTAAACCCCGCAATCATCGCTTCACCAAGCGGAGGAAGGTGGAGGGGTCAGACTGCTGCCCTCCTCAGAACTGCCGTCTCTCCTGGGCTTCGGCCCGGGCATTACAGCTCTACCCGGAGCAGAAGAACCCAGCTGCGCGACAACAGTTGGCCGCGGCCAACAAAACCAAAGTGGCCCAGATGCGGGAGAAACGTTTCACCTTCGTGCTGGCGGTAGTGATGGGGGTGTTTGTGCTTTGCTGGTTCCCTTTCTTCTTTACTTACACCCTGCATGCTATCTGCAGAGACAGCTGCTACATCCCTGGCGCACTTTTCAACCTTTTCTTTTGGATTGGCTACTGCAATAGTTCTGTAAACCCCATAATATACACTATTTTCAACAGGGATTTCAGGAAATCCTTCAAGAAAATCATATGCAGAACTTCTAAACGCACATGAACACAGAAAGTGTTCCTGGGACAAATCTGTTTAGCCTCTTACTCAACAGTGCTTGGGAGGAATTATATTATTAAAACTCATTCTCTTGGCTTACTGGTTCCCCTCCTCAAAATCATTTTAATGTAACTACTATCATATTGGAAAAAAGTGATCCAGTGTTGTGTACAAATTTAAAAGTCTATAAATAAAATGTAAAGTTGAGCAAAACAAAAGAGAAATATTTTTGCGCTTCAGTGTTGCAAGCATCAAACATGGTCAGTTATTTAATCATTAGATATATGTTTGCCACTTGGGATATGCAAAGTTGCAATATATAAGGCACTGTATAATAAGTCCTGGAAACCTGCACCTTTGATCAAGAAATCCCTGTATTGAATCAATGTTTTATGCTGCAGCAAGCTGGGGGAAAGAGCTACTTCAGAGTAAAATTAAAGCCATGAAGGAAGCTGGATTCCAGTGCTGGTCGCTGGTTGTTTTGTGTTGAGATAAATAGAGGATTAATCTATAAGATATGAGCATGGGGACAAGCAGGTAAGCTGTGGATGTGTTATGGTGGAAAAGAAGAAATTAAATCTTATAGGTCAAACAAGGTTTGTCATGAAGTAAAGCATGTTGGATGGTTGAAATGTGTGGCTTTATCACAGGTTATTCAGATACATTTATCGTTGCCTGCTGCAGTTAAAGCTACAGTGGGGCTCTCAGCCATTTCTTATCAGTGAACCCCCAAACTTACGTAAGAGTCCAATCTCACAGCCTCACCACACCATCGCACCACCTTGCACCAGAACAATGGCCAAGCTGCAGCCTGTGTGTGCTAAATCCATTGCGTAAATCTGTGTATTTCATTTCACTACCTCACAATACCTCAGTGTTTTGTAAGTAAATATTTAAACCTTGTGAGATCACAATTCTGCTATACAACCTGATTTCAGTGTCATGGGACAGAGATCAGATTGGGGTTACATTGTCAAGCGATCATTACTTTCATTGTGTTGTAAAATTCTTGTTTAAAATTTTCTTTTTAAATAAAATGTTACTGGGAAGGTGAGAAAAAGAAAAGTGCAGCAGATTTGAATTACTGAATATGCCAGAGAAAGGATGCTCACAGGTGATATAACCAAAACACAAACAGTCCGGCTCACTCATTTCTTAAAAATAACATCTCTGGACACAGTTATTGCAGCTGGAGCTGGACTTTCATCCAGCACCAAATCTCCCTGGTTCAACAAGAGAGCTTTATATCTACGACTGTAATCCTCTGCTGTATAAAGCTGAATCATTATAGGACAAAGTCCTTCAAATGATGATTTCAACTATCACATAACTTCCCATCTCTTCCATCTCTTTATATAGAAATAAGAGTCTTCAACCTCTATGGGAAAAAAATAAATAAAGCACAGCACTGTTTTCCAACCACAAACTGTGGTTGGTTCAAGATGCATCTGAGATATAAAGTGTCTGCGAAATGTTGCAAATCTGATGAAGCTTGCACGAGAGGGCCTGTGCTTCTCTGGGAAAACTCTGGTTAGTGAGAAGAAGACAGACCAGCTCCGTATCAGCCTATTGTCTGCATGGGGTTTGCTGGGGATAAATACTATTTATATCCTCCTAGGAATGTCTTCAAAGCACTCCTACGGCTCTCTGGCGCCTTGCCAAAGATAATCACCCTGTTTGAGGGGTGTCATGCTTAAAAAGAATTTTCTAAAAAGTTCAGTGAAGTGTTTTTTTTTGTATGAAGTGTGCCTGTATTCACGAGGGTGTTTGGTAAAATATCATCAAGGGGAAACAAGAGTAAAGTTTGTATCTTTCATTTTCTCATTTTATTCATGAACAGAATTAGACTAAGAGAAGTGGGGTCGGTGTGAGGAAGGAAACTGTATCTCAAAGGGATTCACAAGCTCTTAAAACAAATGAAACGTCGGAGCTGAGTCCCACTCACACGAGGCGGTAAAAATTAGCTTTGTACCTTCATTTTCATTTTGAAGAATTACCAGGATGGGAAAGATGTCAATTGGGACATGTGTAACCTAATGGGATGCTGTTGTGTACATGTTACTGTATATGTAACTAAATTTCTCTCGAGACCACGGCCATCACTGTCAATACATTATCATTGCATTATCTGAGAAGGAAATGTTTACATGAACACACATATGGAATTTTCATCATGATAGTTTACTGATTGCTATCTGACAAGACATGCATCTCCCTTAAGTCTCACTTTGCAATCCAATTATATTTTCTAATCAACTGCTGCATTGCAGCGAGACTGTGGAACAATGTCTTTAATTAGCTGTAGTGTTTTCAGTTCCTTCAAGTCATGTGTAATCTTTCAAGGCATGTCTCCTCACACACTTCAGCTCTGTTACATATTTTGAGTCCAAACTGAGAGACCAAGAGTAGCATGGCGTGTTATATCATCTTCATTTCCATGTCAAAAAAACGTTGTCACACAAGACTACACACGGATCCCTCACAGTCCTTCCCTATTCATGAGATAAATGCTCTCCTAATTGCATTTTTATTCAGAACAAAATTAGTGTAGATGAGATGGGCCCCTTCAGTCTGCACTTCCATCCACTGAGCCTTTCATTTATCCCAGACTATAAACAAAGTTGGAGCCTAGTTTAGGAAGAGAGGCAGAACTGCAGCGACCCTCAATCTCCAAAAAGCCTCTTCTGAAGGCTTAATGAGGGCAACAGACCAACTGGACTGAGTAAAAACATTTCCTTGTGTGGGATGCTGAAGGGAAAGCTTTATTCCTTTTTAAAGGGGAGGAAGAGTGGAGGGTCAGAGTCGGCTGCCAGGGTTGTTTACGGTCACCGAGCAGTGTGGGCAAGGCTATTTGCAGTCACAGTGGTCACAGGAGATGTGCTTATAAATGTTTCAAGATGGGTGCAGTGTAGAAAATAAGCAGCCTTTTAGGACAAGAGAGAGAAGGATGAAGAGAGCAGTTGCTTGTTGTCCTCTGCTACATTACCTTGTTTGTCAGACACAATGCGGCATCTGCAGGTAATTGCTTTTTTCAATTGTCTCTAACAAGATAAGGGTTGGAGGCGAGCAAGGCCAAAACTCGCGTCAATCCCAGGAAGCTGTGTATCTGGGGAAGAAGAGCCAGTTTATCATTAGTGTAAATCAGCTGGTGTCACGTCGAAGCAAGGGTGGGACCAAGCTCACCGTCTCCAGGCCATTCTAATATATCGCCCTGTTTACCACAAACAGCCAGTATATGACTCGAGGTGTCAAAGGTTATCAGAAATCTGCAGCTCTAACTTAAAGACAACACTCAGATCACTGACCTGTGAGTTTGTGACTCTATGTGCAAACATATGGAGATGTGTATCCTCCATGTCTCTTGATAGACCAAGCAAGGGGAGATTCTGCTCATTAATAGTCACCATGACATTAGAAGAGCAACAATCAATCTATCCATGTAACTGTTATTGTCTGAGTATCCAAAGCCTGATATAGCTTATTCCTCTGCGCTATAGAGCTCCACTGTCCAAACCTATTAACAACAGTGTGTCACACTGTTGCACTCGGTAAAATATTATATTATTTTGTATCGTCCTGTTGCCAGAACTAATCACAGCGAGCAAAAAAGATGTGTAGTAATCCGCAGCTGAAAAAAGTCCATAACTTAATGCTCTATTTACTCCTGTTTGAGTTACGTTTGCTTCAGTGTCCAACTGCCAAACTAAAATATCAAAGTGAACATAAAATAAAATTTTCCCAAAGACGTTTCTGTCGGTTCTTATCACACTAAATGTCAGAGTGTTCATTTTTCTGATTAGTTTGGTTTAATTAGTAATTTGATGCTATAAAAATGTGGTTTCACATCATGATTGACAGGCACATTGGGCCACCCCCTAAAACAATGAACACTGTATCTCAATCTATGCTAGAGCAACGCACAAAACATTATATAATAGGTCATAACAGAAAATTAATACTCCAATTTGACACAACTTTCTAATGATGGACAATGGAAATATGGACATTTATGTATTGTGTCCCCAGGAAATATAGTCTTAATACATTATAATGATTTTATAATGCATTATAATCACATTATTATGCATTATAATAGGGATTATAATAGAATATAAAATAATTAGAATGTATTACAACTATGAGAATATTAACCACTCTGATCCTTATAAAAGGAAAATATCAGTGAGTTATGAAGTATTATGATACTTGAACTTTTAATTTCTCATACAATGTTTTATAATGTGTTATGATTATGGATACTTGTTTGAGTGCTCGTAACTATAACATACATTGTTATAAGCACAATACAGTATAACACATTATATGCAGACAGCAAATGTTGTAGACAGTGTTACCAAAAGTTTCAGCCCTTAAATGTGCCTAAAATATTTATGAAAGTAAATGGTAGTAATTCAGAGAGAGATGTGAAAAAACAGTGTGTCTATATCTCTATTCATATTTCATTCCTCACTGAGTACTGCATTTTTGTTAGAAAATATTTTCATTCAAAGATTTTTCCCTCCAGTATCTTTCCACTTAATATTCAAGTTGCACTTTCAAATTATTCTCCATTCATCCACTAACATTCAAGGAATTGTAGCAGCTTTTCCTATTCAAGTTTACCTGAATGCCACAGAAGACCACAGAAAACCGATGGCCACAGTACAGATGTACATATGCACTTGCTGTTTGTCTTTACACATCAGTGGATATTGTATTAATCTCCACACACTCTATGTCATAAAGTGAACATGCTTCATCAGCAGTTTGTGTGATATTAAATCTTCTTTTCTTTCTAGTGGGCATTTACAGGCTATATTTTTAAATCCAAACAAAACTTACGTGGAGCTGATAAATTTTTTACGGAAATGTTGTGTACCATATATCTCTCACAACCTCTGACGAAAGGTGCTATTCTTGGTACACTCTACTTCCCTGTGTTCCTGCATTGAAGCAGATTCCTGGTATGCCCTGCTGGACCACAGTGCATCTCTCTTCCTATCATTTGTTTAAAAAAAAAAAAAACACTAATACCTACACGCACCTCCTACACTCTAATGTAACCACACCATTAAGAGGACACCTATGACCTGTGATATTATGGAAACTAAAAAGAGGAAATGGACTTGTCTTACCATCATGCAAAAGTAGATCACTGCTGCTCAAAAGAGGCACAGAAAATACAACAATATAAAATAATGTAAGCTTCACCTTCGAAAGAACACCCGACCTGTTGGTATGATTAAAATGATTCAGCGTAGAGTCCCAGTCACCCTCAGTCAGGCCCTCAAACAATTACTGGTCTTCTCTCACAGCGGTTATGTTCATCCATATTAGTGTTTTTCCTGACAATCAAAAATAATAAATTCAGAAAATGAACGCTACCTATTTGGCACAGAGAAAAAGAAATGAAAGCTTTGTTGAAAACGTGTCATGTCATAGAATCAACTGCTTATAGTGCCAGCTCTAGTGCTGGCACCTGCAGCAGCAACAATTTTAACTGTGCAGCCTTCCAACTAATGTCTGGAGACAACTGAGAATGAACATTATAAATAAAGATAATGACAACAAGTATGAGTTGAATAAAAAAAAAAAAAACACAGTGTGCATATATTTCTCAGGCTGGAGACGTCCCAGCAACCCTTCAGCACATTCTCTACTCTGCCCCAGTTTCAGTGAGTAGGAAGGGTGGGTGTAAACGCTGAGGGTGTAATTAAAAGGTCCTCATGCTTGAATTTGCCTTGGGCCTGCAAATAACTGAGTGCACCCATTGGTAGGACTCAGGCAGAGACTGTAACACTCCACACCAGGAGGTGTGTTAATCATGCAGACTTGGGAGTTGCTCATCATTAATCTTGGATTCAGTTCAGGAATTCACACTGAATACGAACTGCAATGAGCTGGATATGACAGATAAAGCTTTCAACCTGCTTTTTATACAGAAGCTTGTGGCTCACTGTGGCTTCACAACAACACAAACTCAATCTAAAAATCAGTCTCATGGTCATCCACTTCAGTATGCAGCAGTAAATACTAAACAAAGTACAAAATATACAAACTACCTAGTTCATTTCAAGCAATTATAGACTACCTAAAGCCTAATCTATAAAACAAAAAGAACAACTGCAACAGGAGCAGATCAGATTCATGTTGTGAATTGAATTGTTCAAGCTTATTGTGAGAGCTTTCTTTTGTTGACAAGCATTTCAAGTATATAAATCCTTTATAAAAAGTGTTTGTATCAAGGTGCCCGGTTAGCTCAGTGGATAGAGCTGGCAACCCATGTACCGAGGCTGAGTCCTTGCTGCAGCGGCCCAGGGTTCGAATCCAACCCGCAGCCCTTTGCTGCGTGTCATCCCCTCTCTCTGCCCCCCTTTCCTCTCTATCTTCAGCTGTATCCATCAAATAAAGGCAATAAAAGGCCAAAAAAATAACTTAAAAAAAAAAAGTGTTTGTATGTCACTGCCTTGTAGCCATTAGCTAGGAACTGTTGTGCACTGGCACAGCTCTCTGATTCTCCTAATCCTAGAAGAGATAGGAGTTTTTCTTTTACTTTTTTTTAAGCTACAATAATAAGAGGATAACATGCTTTTTACTTCTGTCCCTTAAAGTAGGATCAAATTGACTCTGAGAATTTGTGGAACCAATTTCGTGCTCTATTTTTCAGATATTTAGGGGCTTAAATGTGAGAATCCAGAAAGAATGTGGGTTAAACTGCTTTACAATTCTTACCAAAAAAAAAACCTCAGATTAACCCACTGTACGCTACCTGCCCAGCACAGTTAGCAACTTGTTGGTGAACATAGTGGAGCATTTTCTTCAGGTGTTGGTGGAGAAAAAGACAAAGATAAAAGAAGAGTGAATATAGGACTTACATTTGTTATGTTAAACACACGACTCCAAATGAATGCTAATTTTGCTACAAATCAACTGTTGGGTAACGCAATCACCACATCAAATTTATATGGTAATAATATGTCAGCGTTGTGTTTACAGTTTGTTGTGCTGCCCCCAAGTAGCCAAAAGAACAATCAAAAATCAAAGCATCAGTGGGTACTGGCATAGGGATAATCAAATTAATAACAATTACATGAGTGTGATACTGTGAGTCAGGTTGAAAACTGGAGTTAAAATGAACACTGGAAGTCGATAAAGGTCAATTAAAGTGATTTTTTTTTAGCTGTTTAATCAAGCAAAGCATGTATTTTTACAGTGGCTTTGACATTTCCAACAACACCACGATAAACATCCATTTTCTATTTGGTTTAGTTCAGGCGACAGCAACCTTTACTTTCAAAAGAACCATTTTTCACCAAAAAGAAAAAAGAAAAGAAAAAGTGTCTGGAGCCACAAAACATATTTGAGCCTTAGAATGATAATTTCTTGCTGCAGATCAAGCATACTAGTAACCCAGCAGCATTGGTTGGGAAAGCAAACAAATCTGTCCGTGCACTATTAGCCACCACTATTGAGGTTTAGCAAAATATAGCTGACAAAATGCTAAAAAATTTTTTTTATTTGGTGGGTAATGGCTTTACATTTTTACACTTGTGTGTAGACTCATGTGACTAAAGCGCTGCATGAGTCTCCAGAGCCACAGCCTCTGGTTGGTGCAGCAGTGAAAATCAACAGTAGAATACATTTGTAAATATAATGATATACATCCAGGAAAGTTAAAGATAATACAATCACGTAAGCCCACAAACTGCTGAAAATAATTAAAATCTCTAATAATTAAAAAAAAAAGTCAATTACTAGCTAGGATAAACTAGCTTTTTAAGATTGAGAACAATCAAGTCCAGCAATATGGACTGATGCAAAGTTTTTATGGCCTGTGTCCTCCTTAAAAACATATTTTCTTTATGCTTAATTCTTCATTGAAATTGAAGACTGTGAAATGATAAATCATCACTTTTCTGGGGAAGAGCCAGCTGTTGGGACAGGAAGTGGTGGAAGATGTGGGAAGGGTGGAGGAGGGTTTCCCTGGTCCTGACCTCAGTCTCAGTGACCCTGAGCTGAACGCAGCCTAATGAGGCCTGACACTCACTCCGCAAGACAATCACCCAGCTGAGATTTGGCTGTTATGTTTCTGCTTCATACACTCATTTATCATCGTGTGTGGACAGACAAGTCTGATACGGAGGTTATGTGCTATTTTAATCAAGCTAATCCAGATGCAAGATTATGGAACAATTAATTAAAGTGTTGGTCCCACCCACCACTCCCTGAGGGGCCAGAAGTCATTCAGGTCACCCACATACAACCATCATGCAGAGATGGTAAGTTCTCACAGGCCTCCAACCTGCCCGCAGTCAGTCAGGAAGGAAAGTCATTTTGTTTTCCATTCAGACGTCCCTTTTATCTCATCCCCTGACTCCAAACTATTCTAGACCCCATAGCCAGGCCTTGCGGTCAGCGCTCCCAAGCACCAGAGGAGCTGGAGTTTCAAATTGTAGTTCCACAGACAGTGTAGTGAAATGCAGCAATCTCAAGGACAACAGGAAGTTATAAATCAAAGAGAGGGGCTGATTGAAGGCGGTTGCTGAGGAGAGAACAGCTGTGCGAGATAGTGGTCCCTCATACGTAATGGAGATTGTCACAATTCCACTGTGGCATCAAAATAAAGCAAGAGGAATAATACAGGAGTAATGAAACATTATCTGAAGACACCCTAAGGAAAAAGACTAATGTCCCACAGAGAGAACAACACAAAATAGTCCAAACAAGGGGAATGTTTATTTTCATGACCTCAGACCCCTTTCTATTGCATCTACTTGCCTCCATCTCTTTTTGCTCATCCCTCTGTTCAATTATCCTTTTTTTAAATAATAAATAAAACTCTTCTTTGGATGTTTGACAGATTTACATTCCAGGACCATTTTGCTGTACTGTGTTCTCAAGGTCATAAGTATCCTTTCAAGCTTCAACTTGCAATAATGTTAACTTTTAGCTGATTGATATCTGGTATTTTAAGGTTGTGCAGGGAATTACCAGATGAATAGAAGCTCATTAATTGAGTTCAGGAAATAAAGAGAGGTATGTAGAAAAGGTACTTTCAGGTGTTGCTTGAGAAAGTCTGACCTCGTATGATAGTTTTATCGTTATCTGTCTGTGGAGGGTGGTCTGACAGCACATCGGTCTTTCGGATTCAGAAGAGATGGAGCTAGTGGAGGAGGGAGCTGTTGAAGGCTGGGTACTTTATGTCGATTATCTATTACGCTTCCTTTTCCGAGTACTGAATGCAAAAGAGAAAATATATAAAATCAAAGGAAAACTTTTAATCTCACCACAAAATCCTGTCTCATCTCTTTTCATTATATGGTGACCTTGGTATTGTACCTATGGTGAGTTTATCACATTTAAAAACAGACCTGAGCAATGGCAGCTGCATTCAGTCTAACATAATAATAATCATATGAAAAGAATCTGCCATCATTTCAGCAGTTCAATGAAAGCATGGAGATCAGGTCTACGTGAAACCCACAATTGTACAATATTACCATTTTACTGCAGCTTCTCTGTGATTAACAATGCACATCAGTGTTCAGCAGTTAGCCTGTACCAACTTTTAACCATTTATTTTTTAAATGATATAAACCTAACTATATAAACCTGTTTGACTTGTTAAGTATTATGGTCATGTGATATTTCCTGACAGTATTTCTTGACACAGTGGGTTATATAAGCCCCAATGAGGCCACTGCATCCTGCATGTGTTCTGCAGTTTGGAGTAAAAAGAAGGCTGCATTTCTCAACCAGTGAAATGGGACAGGTCTTGTGGGCCTGTTACCAGTCTAGAAATGCGGACTTCAGTCTAGCCTCTAAATTTGGACACAGTGTGGGATTCTTGTGTGTACTCACCGTCTGTTGACATTTCCAGCCATGGTTCACCTGCCCACTAGATGTCATCGTCAAGTTTTCCTGCTCCTGCTGTTCACCTGTCTGCACAGCTGCACCTCATTAACTTATATGGCGGGCAGTTGTTTGTCAGATAGACACATTTTGATGTATCACAGGTGTAATGAAGGCACAATTCCATTTTGCTTTAGTTTTAGGGACCTGGTATAGTTCATGCTGACTTACTGGGACACTTGAATGAACAGAGCCATTGTTAATGTTATCACTAACACCTTTGCTACTATTACAAGTCAAACTGCTGCTATTGAACAACTTGTCTTACATTGAGAACCTATGCTGTGCTATATATTAGTTCTAATAAGCTGCAAAAGTTACACAGTTGAGTGTACTAGAAGATATGTCTGTGTGCGTATTGATTTTCGAGTGTGGTGTTGGAACACTTTACTGTCCTATAATACAATTCTCAGAGGAGCAGCTTGTTTGTCCTAGAAACAACTATTTGTGCTTAGAAAACCTACCCGGGGTGAATACAGGTTAATGTTTTATGGCTGTGAGACAGTATTGTATCTTAGGGAAAATCCTTGCTCTTGCCTTATTAAGATTAATAAGTGGTTAAAAGGTTTTTTTAGCAGTAGGAGAATTTTTTGAACCCATTAAGAAACACTGTCAGAAACCTTGAAATTCACCAAATGGAGATACATGGTTTTCCCTGGACAGAAAGGGTATGAAAACAAAAGCAGTCGGACAAATGTAGTGGAGTAAAATGTACAATATCTGCTTCTGAGATTTAGTAAAGTAAGTATGTTGCATAAAATGGAAATACTCAAGTTTAAGTCCTACTTAAATGTACTTATAATGTAATGTAATTGTTTGGAATTGTACATTTTCTAATTTTGCCTGAATGTTTTGTTAATATATGTTATTGCCTGTTTTTACTCACCGGTCCTGCAGTGACCACCTGCAGTTTACAGACTGTAAGCGAGTCTAACCTTTCCTTTAAAGTTCCTTTTAACCACCATCATGTCTGAGGAATCAGCTTTTGGGTCCTGACCTAAACTGTTGCAAAATGCAATTTTCCACTGGGGTCGCAGTTTTTGTTGAACTCTAAAGATTTTCTTTCACCTCACAGTGTTTCATCTGCTAGGACATCAGCACTTTAATGCTCAGTAAAACACCATAAGACTGCACTCCACGCAGGACATTTTAACACAAAGGTCAAAGTATCTTTTCTCCATTCCCTTTTTATTCTAAAATTAATCTCTTACCCAAAGTTTCTGTGTAGCAAAGGCAGTCCACCACACAACAAAGGCCCACAGGGACTTGAGCTATTGAACACTACGCTGCTAATGGGCCGAAGTGCTAATGACCAATAAAGGTTGAGCCTCATGTCAGAGGGCACGAGTGATGAACACCTTACGGACCAATTAAGCTTGTATAGTATGGTGTGAAAGATTATTGTTAAAAGAGTAGGTGGGAGACTTTTAATCCCTCATGTCCTCCGTTACATGCACACATACACACTTACTCCACAACAATTCCTACATTGCCATTTGATAAAGACAGTAGGTCTCTGATTGATTCCTGGGCGGGTTTTAGTCCCCCCCCTTTTCATGTCTGTAAGGAGACAGGAAATAAAGGTTGAGAGTGTCACATTATTTCCTTATGTAAAAGACAGAAATGACAAAGTTTAAGCGTTTTCCCGACTCACGTGTGTAGAAGTCATGACTCATATGTGTCTGTGCTGGATCCGACTTTGGTTAATACCATGTGCTGTTCGTATGGCCTCCCAGGGGACCATAAGCAGTACTTCTTGTACGTTAATTAAGACAAACTACCTGTAAACATAGCCTCAGGAAAAAGCCATACATCATTATTGTGAACCTACAGATAGTACATACACATGCACAGAGGGAATGTAGTTATGGCATATTCAAGTATGGAAGCAAGTTACCACAAGGGAATCTCTCTGACCTTTTTGCATTTTTAGTGTGTAAAACCCAAGGAAGTCTGCACTGATGAGTAAGACACATCCTTAAAGCTACACATTGAGTAAAAATTGTTCAGCAGCAATAAAAAAAAAAAAAAACATACTTAATTGTTTCATATATCCAGTCACATGAGGCACAAATCATTTAGGAATAATTCCTGCATGCGGTAGAGACGTGGGTGACCATAACCTTGTTATGTTGTTGTGAAGTGAATGTGGGTGCAATGCTCACTGCTAGCTAAATTAGTAGGCAGAATCTCTCTGCCGCTACTGGGAACCAGGCTCCGTGAAAGGGGAACAGGTGTGGGGAGGGGACAGCTTGCGTGCTCCAATTAGCAGGCAGATGGTGGAAGAGAGTTCATCCCGGAGCAGAGAGAGAATGGTGAAAAGAGAGGGTGAGAGACAAAAATATTGAGAGAGCTGCAGCTCTGTCAGCAAAATCAGCTAGGTAAACATGTAAGAGTAACAGAGGAGAGAAGAGAGGATGATTAAGTAAATTACCAGTCAGGTGATGGATGGATGCAAGAGAGAAAAGACATACACTTTTATGCAACCATATGATGTTTCTAATTTATAACTATTATTATTTTTCAGATTCATTTTGTGTGGTGACCTGCATCACATCAAATTCATTCATTCATTCATTAAGAACTTGAGAAGTAAAGCCAAAGTGAAAGTGTCTTAAACCTGCATTCTATGTAATCGCCAGCAGGGAGAGCTCCATTGGCTGCAATAAAAAACAATCCCATGTACTCAAACATAAAAACAATATCTTGGTTTATGACCCAAATCTAAAAATGCCATTGATTATATGGTATATAGGTCCAATATGGATTAATCAAGGTTAAAGGTCCCGTTTGTATTTAGTGGCATCTAACGATGTCGTTACAGATCACAACTCTCTCAGTTCACCCTCCCCTTCAAAGTGTGAAATAGAAACTACGGTGGTCACAAATTCTGCAAAAAACATGAAACCCCCCCCCCGAGCCAGTGTTGGGTTTGTACATTCCAGGCTACTGTAGAAACATGGTGGTTCAACATATTGGACTCAATGTAATGCATTGAAAACACTACAATTCCTATTTTCAGGTTATTTTAAATGTACATATTTATGCAGATTATATTCCATTTCTGGCAATGGAGCCTCCTAAATGTTACCCACTGGACCTTTAAGGTTCAAGGTTAATCTTTAATGTTATTAATAAATATAGAATTGCCTTATTAAAAGCAGTTGTCCCCTCAGTGCACAGAAAATGTAAAAATAGTAAAAGTGTTATGGAAGAGGAATCCCAGCTGTGTGTTTTTGAAATGTTCATATCTCAGTTTGGCACACACACTATGTTTCCTCTATATAACATGTCACCTCTAATTTTCACACTTACGAGAGGCTCAACTTTTTTTTTAAGCATCACAATAATGCCAGACTATGTGATACCCTGCTGTTTTCTCAAAATCTCACCAGTGGAGTCTCATGTTGAGTTTAAAAATGTGACCTTTAGTTAATATGCCCTCATTAGGCTGATCCATTTTAATTTATGAAGGAAGCTGAATGTGTGTATCTAGATTTGTGTTAGTGGTGGTGTGATGTTTGTCAAACATCAGTCGGGAACTCTGACCTTTAATTATAATGCCCCCACTGGACCAGAAACTTTTCTTCTTCTTTTTTAAATTGTCTCCTCCTAAGTTTTGTTAACCCATGTTGTTGATCAAGACATTCCAGTAAAAAGTAAAAATGTCCAACTCATGGTGGCACTAGAAGTCAGGATCACCAACATCAGTAGGCTTCATCCTCTAGAGACCTGTAGTCTGTACAAAAATGTTATGGCAGTCCATCCAACAGAATAAATTATGATAGATTATGATTTAAGATATTTCAGTCTGGATCAAATTGGTGGACCAAGAGTCCGACAGACCACATTTGCCATTCAGCCAAGTTACTGGAGAGCTAAATATGTGGACAGTGTCCACATGTTAAAAAACTGTAGAAAATGTTCTCTGAGTGAAATAAATGTATGCAGGTATCCTGAGTTTAAGAATTTATTTTCTTTTTTATATCATCCTGTTCTTTGCAAGTGGAGGTGAAGATTCATGTAACACTGGCTTATTACAGTGATGGGGCCCTGTGCTCTACCTATGAATTATGCAATACTTGTGTGGCTTAGAATACAATGCCTGACAATGACAGCAATGTAGAAATTGGGGGCATTTTATCCCCGGTGCCTGGATTCAATTCAAAATCCTCAGACAGTGGTGCTGTTCTGCTGTGCTGTAGAGCTTGAGGAGCTCACCCAGAATGAATATGGTTTTACTGCAGATGCAGATGATGAATAATATTGAAGAACGAGGTTGGGGGAAGCGGACACATGGGCTCATTGTTTGACATAAATTGTAATAAATCTAAAATGGCCGGTGGCTCTGTTGCGGTCTTCACACGCAGAGAGAGAGAGAGAGAGAGAGAGAGAGAGAGAGAGAGAGGTTAGTGAAACAGGAGCACAGGCTGAAGTCAATGCAAATTCAGGACAAGAGCTTTTGTCCAGAAATGTCACTACCACTCAACTGTAAAAAATAAATAAATAAACAAACTGAATGAGAAAACTGAAAAAAGTAAACAAATAGTAATGAAATGTCTTCTCATCTAACAACAAGTCCAGATACCCTCTAGCTTTCATTCCACCCAAACACTAAAGTACCTGATTTCACTTATTAGAACAATGATGAGCAGTGAGTGGATGGAGCTTAATTAATGGACTCGGCTGCTGTAGCATTTCGTTGGAAGGAAACCATGAGTTCTGTCTGACTAAAAAAAATGCTGGGGTAGAGTAAAGCACTCAGCCCCCAATTAAGATTCAAAGCATCTCAAAAATGAACTGCTAGACTATGTGAGCATGTGTAACTGTGTGATTGTGATGCAGGACAATGCTGCCAAAAAAGCAAGTGTGTCCTCAGAAAGAGTCTTTAAAGCTGCTCAAGTTAATATTTTTAGAATAAAAGTGAATGAACTTGCTGTGTATAATGTGGATAGACGCACAGAGAATGTTCCCCCGCCTCTGCAGCTCCCCTCAACTTTAAAGGTCCATAGTGTAACATTTAGAAGGATTTAGTATTCATAGGTATGTTTTCATTAGTGTATAATCTGAATATAGGAATAGTACCTCTCTTAGAATCTTACCTTACCTTAGAGCTGTTTTTATTTACAGACGCCACAGGTCGTCTTCCATGCTAAATCGCCATGTTTCTGCAGTAGCCCTAAAGGGACAAACCAAACATAGGGGTTTTTCACTGCCACAGTAGTTTCTCCTTCATGCTTGAAAGAGGGGGGTGAATCGAGGGACTACCCCGCTACATGCCACTAAATCCAACACACTGCACCTTTAAGGACCATTTCGGCATTTGTCAGCTCATTGTTTTGTTTTTAATGGCCCACAACTTTACTGTTATGGCTCATGGCTTTCATCAACCTCTTTTCCAGCTGCAGCGAAAAAGCTCTAAAAGCTCTGATGAACCTGTGTACGCTACCCATCCACCAAATGTCAGATAAAGTTAATGACTAGCTGGCGAACATAGTGGAGCATTTCCCAACTTAAGAACCTGATGTTTTTCTCAGGAATCGGTGAGTAAAAATCACCTGAATATTGCACTGACATTCATCTGATGGTCAGAAACACGATAACATAATAATAAATGCTAACGTTGCCCTGTGTCTGCCTGACGTGTATATAGCCAACACTTTGCTAACATGTTCTCTACATCAGCTCATCTCAATGTTGTTTACTGCCTGCTGCACTGCCCCCAACTGGCCAAAAAATTTAAGTTTAGGTAAATGCACTGTGCCATGCACTGGCAGCAATAAGTGAAAGGTCATACTTGGTATATTTCTTCACATTATATCCACATTTATTACTCATCATTGTCTATTTTGTAAAATATATAAATAATGTATACAGCTCTGTTCAGACAACACAGCCTGCAAGACAAGATAACATACCCAAATATATTTTGCTACACTACTCTGTGACATTGCATGCCATTGTATTTAGATTTGACCTGTATTAAAATACCCAAAGCTTGATTATTTGTGGTTATGTTATTTTACAGAAACACGATACATGTTATTATTATCATGTTATAAGTTTGGCGTCTAAAAATTAGGCCTTGTGTAAAGGCACATAAAGGTCACACAAACTCATAGTCACTCACATGAATTTATGGGAGACCATACTCTCTTTTCTTTCTCATAAAACTCTTACACACATACTTACTGTGCTGAGACATCTGCGTTCAGTTAGCAGGAAGCTTTCGGTGGTAACCGCATGTATCAAACACTCCAAAGTTCAACATCACATCTGCAGCACATCTCTCTTCAAGCATGCCTCTGCTGAGAGAGAGAGCTTTAATCTAAAAGACCAAACCTGCTGTCTCTGTCACGCTTAATGAAGTCTACGTGCAGTCGTGTCACAGTTAAAGGGAGTGTTAAATTGAATGAAACATAATACGATATGTTGGACTGCAGCGAGAACCTCATTTAGCTCTCTGAATATGGGAAGTCTCGTCTTTGGCCTCTTCTGTACTTATTGACGGGATGCTTAACTGGCCCTCAAACAGGAATCCTCATCAGACCTAAAGCATCTCCAGATGTCCCTGTATATTAATTATCCTGTCCAATGCTATATATGGGCCAGAGTGTCACAGTTTGGAAGCCTTTTGGCACTTAGTTATTGGTGATGTTGGCCAGGCTGCCTGTTTTTCCTCAGCACTCCAACTAAGCCTGCACCTGCTCCCTGATTCAAACTTTAGGCACTGCATGTTATTATTTTTCTTACTTTTGTGATTTACTGATTTACTTTCTGACTATTGTGTCTGCTGAAGTTGTTCCCACATGATGGCTTGTTACAAGTCCTCTAAACTAAAAATAAAAAACATAAAATATGTTGCTGGAATTGGCGTAAAAAAATTACATGAGTGTTTTTTGATCTGACGCGCCTATCTGCTGAATCACTGTTACAAATATGATGAATATGACTTATAAACCGCCACCACTGTGGTTAAGGTTAGGAAAAGATTACATGGTAAAATAAAATAATGTTGACGTCAGGAAGCTTAGGAACGTTGGTTAGGAAATGGGTGCCATCTATCCTCCCTGACCTCTTTCCTACAAGGTTTTGTTCCCCTAAAACAATGTCAAATACCTTTGTTCCTGACAGACAGAAATAACTCACACTAGACATCCTTGTCTTAATATACATAAGCAAAGGTTGTTTTAGGAATTTGAACTAATAATGAGTTTCTCCACAATGAGTAATTTATTTTATGCCCACCATTTACTACATATTCACAAAGTCAGACAGGAGTTAATGGTTGTCAGTGGGCTGTTGAAAACTTAATGCAGTATAGCCACTTAATGACATTTCAAATTATGCCTTGTAAACCAAAATCAAGACACTAAAATATGTAACCTTCATACCTGAATAAAAGTACTTCTGATGTGTCATACACACTGACATATAACACATATACTGTAATGACTGACAAATAGAGATATTTCCTAATCTGAATGAAGAGATAGGATGATAAGGATATTTGATGGACAGAGGGTATTATATGACATACAAATGGTAAAGTCTTTTAATGAAAAGCTTTGTGATTTTGGGATATATGTACTTGTTTCTAAATGATAGAGCACAACTCTGGACTTTGGATATAATCACAGTAATTGGAGAAAAAGCTTCTTCAGAGGAAAGATACAATCAAACAATTGTACGTAAACATCTTCTCAGTCTATTTGCATCACAATCTCCCAGCATTGCGTGTACATCAGCTCTTACTCTGCTTGTTGGTGACAGAGATGCAAAGCAGCTGGTGGAACAGTGTGGAGGGAGAAGAGAAGGGCTTAGATCAAGGGTACAGGCCTCCTCCTCATCCTGACAGCACTCCCACATGGACATGCTAATGCTGCAGCAGCCTCTGGGCTACTGTCCAGTGTCTGGTTTGTACAGTTCATACAGTTCAGAGGGGACAATGGGTATGTCTGTTGTGTGCGTGTCATGGGAAAAAATATTAATTATGGCCTCTTGGTTCCTCCAAGGCTAAAAGGTTGCATTGGATCACCAACAGAGCAAAGAGGACAACCGCCCCGGGACACCAGAGCTTCAGGGTGCCCAGACAGCACTAGGCTTACTGCCAATCAACTCATTTGTACTAATTTAATTGAATTGGGTTTATTTTGGTAATATGTACATTTTTTGTAACAGTCCTGCTTTACCTAATGTAGAGGTCTTGTTCTGACGAAGCTCCTTGTGTCAAGATCTTTGTATTTTGTTAACTAGTATCTAATGTGTTTAATCACACAGTAAATCTGGGGCCAGGTAGAGGTCAGTGTAAAAAGCTGTACACATTGCACAGACGGGGGGGGGGACCTGCATTGCATAACTTTTGTCTCCACCTCTGGCAATGAGAGTAATTACACAAAAAACACACAAGAATTTGAATTTCACCACGGTGTATTATACAGTCAGTGCTGAATACACAGTCCAACTAACAATAAAAATAAGTCCTTATCTCAACAACTCTTTGAGATCCAAGGAAACAAACAAAAACACGCTGTTTGAGACATACATCCGCCGGCCAACATAAATAGATCCAAGCAAAGCCTCTTGCATCTAATAGACAAGCTTTTGATTGTCCAACAATCTGACTTACCTAGAATGAGATCGACTCATGGCTCATGCTGGTTTGAAGTTTAGTGTTTCACTGCCCCCTTTGGTCGAAAGTTTCAAATAAGCTCCACCTCTGACCACACCCAACAGTGATGTCATGTTGTCTTGAAGTACACCTGTACATCACTGCAACAATGTGAGTTAAACCACTGGAGGTCAGCAAAAACAAGCTTTTCAGGAGGTGTTAAGTTACTCTTTGGGACAGACAACAAGCTGTAAACACAACACTGAATATGATAAGTCGATTGGACAAAATTGTTGGGTGATGAGCAAACTGTTGCTTATTTACACATCCAGCAGAAACAGAGTGACTGTACTTTTTAGTGTTGCTGAACACCTGACAAAAGTCCAACAGTCACTTTCCTTTTTGCTCTGTTTGGTCTCCACCAACTCATATAAAGCATAAACTAAAATATCTGGCTTTACAGCTCCAACTAGTTGCTAACTTTTGAATCCGTTGTTTGGTGCTGGGTCGTACAATAGGTTGTTAATATAAAAACAGTCAAAGACAGTATCTTACGCCAGGAAGGAACACATCAGAAACTTTTGCAAGCATGGGGAGGACATTGAAACTGAACCCAGAACAGTTGTGCTGTAAAGGGAACAGAGTAAACCACTAGGCTACTGTGCTGCAAATGTGTCTGCTCGTTTGAAGATATGAATGGGACTTAAGCGTAGCGCTTTCAAAAGTAGAGGCATATACCTCCTCGACTGTTAAGGATTTAATACTTTGTTTTAGTTTTTTCCGTAAGTGCAAGAAGAAACCTAACAATTTCAACTTGGAACGTATTCAAAATGCACATCCTCCACTACAGTTGTCATAGTGCATGTAAAATGGAAATAGCTAACACTGTTTGTTTATGCTATCTTAAATATTTCACTAAAAACGTTTCTTACACGTGTCTGTGCATGGTGTGTATGTGTGTAATAGAGTGACATCCTAATAATGTTTAGAGGGAGGAGGTCTGCCTACCAAAGCTTGGTCCCTGTCCAATGAAGCGGAAAAGGTCAAAATGATCACATCTCAATGGAGTGGAGGCTGTGGTGCACGTTCAACAGGGGCAGACGTGCTGAAACACTGATGATTGCTGTTCCTGGGAGACCTTGTTGACAGAGTGGAGGAGGTAGGAATGAGGAGGAGAATAAAATAGATAGGATATGTGTGTAGGTGTGTGTGTACCTGTGTCATATTCAGTGACAGATCCGGAGTCAGGTGTTAAGCCTCTGCTGTTCTTTTTTCCTAATGGGATATCATTTTTTCAAGTCCCATATGACACTGACAATGAAAGAGAGTATAATTTAATTTTCTCAGTTGGCAGCATGAAGCCATATACTGTGTTTTGATTTCTGGTGTCATTTCAGCTCACAAGTGTAATTTCTTATGCAACTGGTATGCCATGAGGGTGAAGTCAGTACTGAAGCATTGCATAAATAAGTCATCATAGGAGTCAGTTCTTATGTAAACACAAAATGGTAAAACAATAGGGTTGACAGTGCTTAGTTGATGTGAAACTGAATTGTTATAACACAAAACTCCTCTGTGTTAATCCTTATAACAGGAACACACAAGTCGCCCACTATCACACCAGTTTACTCATTAGCTAAAGTACTGAGGCTCACTCATTTGATGAAAAATAGGGCATTCTTTGTCTTGTAATCTTATGTATTTCTTGGCAAATGTCACAAGATAGTAAAAAGTACTGTAAATGTATGATATAAATGTAACATCTTTGGAGGTAAATAAAGAATTTATAGTGAAAAAAATAACTGAAATACAACACAGTAACTCAGAACATGGCATCAACACATCTTTGTTTTGTCAGTTTTCTCCACTGACTTTATCACTAAGATGAATCCAGGGCAGCAAACGTCATGGCACCTCACTGACGATCTCATCTTTCATGGGTTCAGTGGGTTTTGCTAAGGAAGATGTCAGTTTGACCTCTACGCTCCAGAGAGGGGGCTAGGTTTTCTGCAATCACACAATGACTCATGTGAGCTTTTGCTTCCTGGTGAACTGGTAACCTAACACCAGCTGAAAATCTTGTTTTTACTGACTTCCAGTGGCTGCTGTTGTGTGTAGAAGTGTGTAGAAGTGTTTTCAGGGTCAGTTAAGACCCTGACGAACCTGTTGGGTATGTTGACATCACCCACCAGTGATGTTAGAGTGTGGTGTACATTGACTGTATATAATTAGTGGACAGAGCTTCCAGGTCTGTGAAGTGAACAACACAGAAGTGTCATTCCTTCTAATGGCCAGCAGAGTGCAGATCCATGGGCTGCAAATATCTGAAATAGACCCTAGTTCTGACTTGATTAGCTCAGCAAACAGTTTCCTTATGAGTTTATGGTCTCAGTCGCTAGTTTCAAGTCTTATGCTGCTATCCATTTGTCTCGTAAATCCCCCACCCGAGTTGCTCTGCCGCGAGAATGTAGAGAGACGTAATTGCCTGGCTTGTACCACTTATAGCGTTCCAGTTTGTCTTTGGGCATCACAAGTCAGAAAGAAGTGCAGCAGCTGTCTTGTTATTGCTTGTGGCTCATCTAAACAAGCTCAATGTGAAATAATAATATGTTTTTCTACAGAAACACTAACATTTCAAGTAATTCCGTTATTGCAAGTCTCACATTTCAATAATATTTTGCCATTTTCGCCTATTTCAATTTCAACAAGTGCTGTGGTGTTTGTCTCAAGCCATCAGGAGCCACCAGGAGCCACCAGGGGCCAGTGGCAGGCTAGTGTTATTGTTAGATACATTAGCCTATTTAGCAAACCAGCTCGAAAACAAAACTTTACATTGTGTTGCACGCACAGCAACACCGTGCAATGCATAAATTGGTGACCGGACTAAAGCAGCAATGTAAACAAGTGTGTAGGAGCATTTGAAATCGACATTAAAACGACCAACGTAGTACAAATACAAAGAAAATACATTTCAATATGGGCGCTGCCATCTTTGTTTTGCAAGTCGTACGTTCGTCCTCGTCTAGCTCCGTGTACTGTGAGGTTCCCCCGAGCTGGACGGCTGAAATTCCGACCAAAAGGGGGTGTGTCTCTGTGAAATGTCGCAAGATAGCTGCGAGATTTACACTTTCCAACTCGGGCTGGGTGTTTACGAGACAAATGGATACCACCATTATCCCATACAGCAAGATGTTCATTTAGTAAATTAAGGTCCCATTTAGAGTAAAAAAGAAGGACGGTATGGCGCTGGCTCCAAAAAAAAAACCATCATGCATATTCAGTTATGGCTCCTCTGCTTTGGATCGGCTAACTCCACCTTTACAAGATGGCCAACACTTAACAATGTTTTACCTTTCATTATTTTATGGTGTTTTATGTCATCACATAATGTATTTTAATTGTGCTTCTTTTAGTATCATCAGTTTATTATTTCTATATTATTTTACAGTTAATTGGGCTTCGTCCCACACTTCTCTACTTTGATGCTATTGTAGATCTGCCAAGAATATAAACACACTGGTTTACATATAAGCTAAGAGGCACAAAATACCCAACACATAAACTATCACACTAGTGTCACTGTTGCCATCGCTGCCTCCAAGACATGAGAGGTTGACACAGTTTACATACCTGTGAAACATTCTGAGATTGAACACACTCTGACACTGAAGATCTCAGTGGCGGTGTGAGCACAAGAGCAACAAATGTAGAAGGAATAAACCAAAGTTAATGCAAAGAAGCTCTGATATGATCTGTTATATGTGTCAGTTAAATGGGTAAATAGATACCAAAAGATTTCTATCCCTATTAGAGGATTTCTGTTTGCTTTTCAGTGTGTGTGTATTCTCAAGTGACGAATAAAAGAAACAAGTTGCTACATAGATTCTTACTTACTGAACAAAAACACACAATAAGAAATCCCCTTTCCAATCACCTCTTAAAGAAAACAAATTTTTGGCAAAAAAGATGAGTACTGTGTGTATCATTAAAATCTCCCAGCCGTCTACCTCTCAATCTCTCTTCATTAAAGCTTTGCTGTTTCCCAGTTGTGCACTTCTAGCTTCTACTTTAATGCGATTTCACATATCACATGTCTCGATCAGCAGCCCACTGCGAGCTCAAATAGACCTCAGTTTATTTTCCAACCAAGACGCTGTTTTTGATGTGTGTCTGCTACAGTATCTCTTGTTGTAACATCAGCCTGCTAAGCAACTGGGGGCTTAAAAGACACGCTGGTACGATCACTTTTGGGGGCTGAGTGTCATCATTGGACATACAGGAAGGTAAGAGCCATAAAGCAGTTTGAACACAGCACCTGTTTCAACGGTGGCTCATGAAACCTGAAGCTTGCTTATGTAGAAACCCGCAAAAAAATACTAAATGAATCATGGAAAAATACAAAATCACACACAATGAGACAGGCTGCTTCTACAATACTGTTTGACTCCTTTCTGCCTATCAGCTTGTCTTTATCGCATGAATCTTTTATGCTTTTGGTTTATGCAAATCCTCTTCTTTATCTCTATCTTTGCTCTAAGGCACAACCCAGCAGTGCGAAGTGTTGTAGATATCTAATCCTTCGAGAGATAATTCTTTTTTACATCAATGTAGACCACAAAGGTTTTTTATTCGTTGTAAGAAAATAATCATGTCTCCCAATTTCGGTTACTTATGTAAATTAGAATCCTTCAAATTATAGTGCCATTTTGCTCATTCTACTCCATTTTAATATGATTTTTTAATTTATACAGGCAAAAAGGACTATTCTGTGATGCACTTCCTGTTTGACATCAGATGAAAGCCTTACACGTGTGCTTATCTGTTATCTGTGCCCTGTTTTCCACTGTTGCATGATTTGGAAACCATTTCCAGAAACAAAGTGACGGTGTTTCTGTACACAATGTTGTTCATGACTCCTGTTTACTGAAGCACACAATCAAAGCCAAATGAGCCCATAAACAGACTCTGACATGCAAGCTGTCATCTGACGGACATTTGGCTCTGCCAGTGCTCATTTGAAGCCGGGTTAGATGAGCATATGCATGTGTGCACAAACACACACACACACACACACACACACACACACACACACACACACACACACACACACACACGCGCACACACGCCATTAGCACCTGGCAGTGTCATCCCTCATTGGAAACCAAACCAGGTAGGTCCCTCATGCATTACCCATTGCACATAGCCAGGCCACAGTGCAACAGGAACCTGTCAATTAAAATGGATTCATTCTGCTCATTGTGCACCTACTTCAACCCAGAAAGGAAGGGGAAGGGAGGGTAGAGGAGGGCGGGGGTTTAGGAGAAGAGTGCGAGGGTAAGATGAGTGGAGAGTGTTTTCAGAGAATGTCATCATGAGTATGTGTTAAAAACTACCACAGCTACTCACCAAGAAACAGACCCACAGCGTGTATGCATGTGCCAGTGAGGCTGCTAGTGTTTGTTGTGGAGTTTAACACATATTCACAGTGATGCTTTGTGCTGACTGCAAAACTAGAAATGACTCCCACTGGGATTGTCATGGCAACCTCTGACCCCCATCGCCCACCAACACCACCATTTTCTCCATGGATATCTTATGAGGACCAAGAGGGCAGCGTATTAATTGCAATGAAAGTTTCACACCCACTGCATACGTTGACATTTTCAGGCTTCTTCACTATTGGTCCTCACGACACCTCACACGTTTCAAAGCCTTGTTCTGGCTCACTGCCTGCACACATGAATGAAACAAAAATATTGTCTTGATAAGACTCTTGGTGGCTTTTAAATATAATTGGACATAATGGTTTAAATTGTGAATGGGTCTTTAATGCCCAGCTCTGTTTCCTGACACACTCACACACACACACACACACTCGGCAAGAACAGCTTCTTGGAAAATGAGTGGGGGATTTTAATGATTGTGCTTTTATGTGTCCCGAGTAATCACCCTTGTGCCTGAAATGAATGGCAAACCCTGCTCTTATATGCTCTAACCGAAGTGTTCTGTGATGCTTTTTTGAGGAAATTCACTTTTTGTGACCATTGTTTGCTCAACCTGCCACACATATTTTGTACTGTCGATGAGCTTTAGCAGGAAAAAGAAAGAAACAAAGGTTTCCCAAATGTATCCCTTGCCCTTTTTCCCAACAGGACACCAAAAAAAGGATATTTTTGTGGGGAGTTGATTGAGCAAATCCCCCCTCGGTCCAAAAGACACAAAACACAAGAATTCACAGGACTGTACACAGGACTCAAATGATGCAATTTCTTCTCTCTTTTCTCAGCATGGGGCGAAGGAGGAAAAAAAAAACAGTGAGATGCAAGGCAGGACTTGATGTTCTTGCAGTGGAAAAAATGCATTCATTTTGTGTGTAGAACCGCTCTGCTTCTCTCAAATTAGCAAGCAGCTTGAGTAATAGTTTGGTCCAGTAAATAATTATATAAATATGTTCTCAGGAGACCTGTTCTTAAAATATATTTACTACAACAGATAGTCTGGGAGTTCATTTCATGTTTTGAAACATAATAAATGTCATTTTTATGTATTTCTGCAGTTTTTGCCAACATGCACGTACAAAGTTGCTGTTAAATCGGGGGCATTAATAACTCACAGTCATGCAAAGACACAATGCAGTTTTATTCTTAATTGCTCATTACATTTCACCAGATTGGTGTTCACAAATTAAATGTTTACTATCACCAAGGGGGGAAATTTATTTGAACCTGTCTTGTACAAGATATCTTAAAAGGCGAGTAAAAAGTTATTTCCATCAATAGAAGATCCTTTCAATTTAGGCATATCACACCAGAAGTGTGATATGTCCTACTGGAAAACTCCTGTGACATGTGGGTCCCTCTCTTTTGGCTAAATTAATTACATTCCCTCTCTAACTCAGAGCCGCCAACAAACTGTCAACAACAGGGAGTAATGGACCTAAAAAAAGCAACATACTTGGACAGAACTCACCGAAGAGAACTCACATCTCTCTCTCCATCTGTCTGTTTGTATATCTTCATGGAGATCACAGACACAAAGGCAGCAGTGACCTGTCTGCAGTCTGTCTTCATTTGTAATTAAGTGGAGGCGGCATCACAAACCGGACTTGATTGACATGGATTTTCTCAATGTGTCACTGTTTTAAGATGCACAAAATAAATCATGCCTAAAAACGATTAAATGGTTTGTATCATTATTTTGTATTCTGTATCTAATTATTATATCGCACCCTTGTTTGTATGTGACGAGGAAACTGACACAGAGTTTTCTTTTAATCAAGAAGTGAGTGAGAAGAGGAGACAGAGCCACTTCACCTTTAACGATCAAAAACATGCAGTCTAACCTCTGATCCATTTGAATGAAGAGCACTCTTCTTGTAGAGCCGCTGACAGACACTGGATGATATAACAGCACTTCACACACTGCTTGAAAAAACAACACTTAAGCCCGTAGAAAGCCATGAGAGTTAAGTTCAAAGAGCACTTAAATTGTCTGTAATAATTCCATTAGTTTTCAGCACATGGATATTTAAATGGAGTATGACTATAATTCTCCAGATATAGTAAAATGGGGAATACTAATGAAATCGGATGCAGGATTCTTTGTTTTTTGGTGTTACACAGAATATTCTTTGCAGAATTTTACATATCAACCCAGCAGGTAAAAGAAAACATGCAACAACTGACTCATTATTGTTCATCTTAAATGCATTACACACAGCATACACTGTATACACATATGTATATGTAGATATGTGGCATCTCAAATTCCAACAGTACAAACTACAGAACAAAGCAGGAGAATGTAGATGATTTTAGGCCTTTTTCAAGAGCATGTCTTCAGCATAGAAGTAGTAGTGCTATAATAATAATAATAATAATAAAGTAAGAGCTAGCATAGCAATAAAAGAAAAAGGACACATTCACAATAAAATAGCAAGGCAGATGATAAATGATGATATAACAGTAAATAATGCAAGTATTAAGTCCAGTGGTATGAAAATGTACTAATTTGAGTAATGGACATCTATTAGTTGGCCAGGAAAGCAGAAAACAGACACAGTGCCAGCAGATCTATGTAATACCAAAGGCAAAGAGGCACTAGTTATACAGAACAAATTTGTTTTGTACCCTAAACTGTAAACAGCCAAAACTAGTGGACCAGAGAGGCCAACAGAGTTAATGGTTCACTAATATAATCTGACTCCAGGCCATTTAAAGCTCTGCGCAAAACTGAGGTAATGTGGGAAGTAATACTTAGTCTGGGTTAGTAGCTTCTGAATTATACTGTTTTAGTTTACTCTCATCGCTCTCATGTATGGCACATTTATCTTTGGTAAAGACACAAGATAAAATGTTCCTCGCCCAATAATTCTCAGCCTTAGCTTGCAGTTATTTCATTGCAGTTACAGAGAGCACTGATACTGTATATATCGTTGAAATCAACCACCAACTTTGCCTGTCGGGGATAGATGTTGTTTCTCTCTCTCTTAATGTTCTCGTGGATTTAAACATGCAGCTCTAATGATTTATTGCTCTTCCTGAAATTTGACTATTACTATGTGGCAAACCTTTGTATCTATGTGTGTTTGCGTGTTTTTGGTAAAATAAATGGATGGTTGTGTGAGTTAGGGATGACTGTGATAAAGTGGTCATTTATTTCGGTTTCGGATCCCGAGGATAAACAAACACATTGTCCTGCTTCCCTTTCAGTAATTTGATGGATCATTTGCCCTGTGCTGTGTGTGTGTGTGTGTGTGTGTGTGTGTGTGTGTGTGTGTGTGTGTGTGTGTGTGTGTGTGTGTGTGTGTGTGTGGGTGTGTGTCTTTCCATGTTTTGGTATACTTGATTGTGTGCATGTGTATGTGATTAGAGAGCTATCCACAAAAACAAATGAGCTGAGGCAAACTCATCCATGACTCCTGGTCACGACACCGAATGAAAGTACAAGAGAAGAAGTCCAGTTCACACATCTGAGGACTAAATGGGATTACAGGAACCGGTTTACAAAAAACAGGAACTTTATTCTAACTCACTGCTGAAAAGTAACAGAATAACAGTTTTACAGTGGCTTCTTAAAAAGCTTAACCTGGCACTTGTTGATGCTTTTGTGATGCTGGCAAGATCCACTGTGAAAATGTTTTTTTGCCAAGATTCATGTTCCCATTGCAGACAACACCCGTTATTATATCACAGGCATTTATTTCAGAGAACCTGAGCAAATGTACATTCCATTAAAAACTGAAGAGGAGAAAGAAGGGTTGACAAGAGCTGCCCAGCTATCACTACCGCAAGCTGCCATTTACCACTACTGAACTGTCTCGTTGAAAAGGTCATGGCTATAACAAAACCTGTTATGGAGCAACCCTCCAACAAAGTACCCCGGCTCTATGTTTATGTTCTGATAACAGCAACACTGCTCTATAAAACTATTCAGACACTTCAGCATTCTAATGGTTGGAAAATATTTAACTATGTCACTCACATTTTATGGCTGATAAACACGGGGATTTTAAATCATTGTCTTAGTAATTCTGCTGCCTTATGTTACATTTAAAACACATATTAAATGTGGTTATGTTATGACATTTTACGAGTTACTGATGTTGATAGACTTCCTTTGAGACTGTTTGCAGTGGTTGATTCTTTCTGTTTGTCTTTAAAGACACTTTCCAGTCAGCCGTGGTAAATAAAATCTAAGAAAAATAAACATCCCAAAGTAAAAGTCACTATAGCACTGGTCTGTTGGTTCAGTTGTGTTTGGTTATCATGCGCTGGCTCCCATCAGCTAAGTCTTTATTATACTGACAAAGCCAGGCACTGCTGTTGGTCCAAAGACAAAACAATAAAGCAAAGTTTATGTTTACTCGACCCATTATAGCTAACTGACTGCTGGTTTGTATTATTGCTAAAATGTTCTGGTTTATATACACTACATAGCCACCTCCTGTATATCTGACTAACAGCTAAAACAACACAGAATGCCAGACAGTGACCTAATCTATTCATCATCATCAGATCCCACAGTGATTTAAATGATGGGAATAAACTGGCCCAACAATTATTATATCTTTAAAATCATATTAATTTTTACTTGATTAATCCCAAATCCTATTAGAGATCACTTTAATGTTACAATATCTTTTAAGATTAACTTAAACAGCACTTCCATTTATGACTGCTTACTCTGAAACTAATAAAACTAACCTCAAGGTACTTGACTACAGTTTACGGGTTTATTAATGGTTATTATAGCACAGAAAACAGAGTTAAAGTAATCGGTTAGGGCTCAGTTAATGGATTTTGGATCAATTTACTCTGTAAATCATCTCCATATATTATGTGTTAATATAACATATGGTCCCCATGTGACTCCCCTTGTGAATCAGTCCATCAGTTTAGTCTTTAAAATCATTTAAACTAATCCTTACTTATTGAAGCCATGACATTTAATAAATAATTAGAAGTTAAGGAAAGAAAGAAATTAAACATTAGAGGGATAAGTGCACTTTCTGGTTAATAGCGTATAGGAATAATATTAAAGTCCTGCCTTTGTTATTCTCATTCTGATTTAGTCTGTTAAATCTGTTTCTATGTTGTGTTTCAGATGTTATGGTCTAATAGTGTAATACTGATCAAAATATTGGTTCTCACAGTAAATAGCAATCCATCAGTCTGTTTATTTTGTTTTTGTTTGTTTAATTCAGTTTAATTAAAGTCCCAGAAAGGTTTTATGAAGTTTAAATGTGCTTCAACACTGACCAAATTACTGGGAGTATTTGGGGCAGGAGGGACAGATTTAATATTATCTTGCACAAGCCTGAGTTCTCTTCATTTTTAATTAGAGGGTTAATCATTTTTTCAGTCAACCATCTCATGTGCACCAGGTTGTTGAGTTCATTGAATTTGTAAAACTGGAACCATCACTTCCTCCTGGATTCTATAGATAATGTGATGTGATGCCATGTATGTCTTCTCTCAACGTTTCATTAATTCATTTAAAAGACAATTTGAATACAAAATTAAATACCACTATATTAAATTAGATTAGATTGGATTAATGATTCCCATGGGGATTTGGGAAAATGCAGGGATTATACAAAATGGCATTGACATATTGACATTATCTACACTGGTATATTCAATTTTTTGGCTGACCAAATTAATCAAAAATGTAAAAATATTTGTATATTTTTTATATTGTTTATATTTTATATTTATATTCTTATATTATATTCTGCATGTCATGATGACTGAACAACAGACGGGTTTACAGGCAGAGTTTTCAAAGTAGAAGCCAATGTGTTGTGTATAGACTAAAGATTCCTGGGGTTTTTTTGTCCCATATTACGCAAATAGAAAAATGTGTCTTTGTTTTATCGTGGTTGTTCACAGATGTACACAAAACATCGCTCCCTGGTTTATGCTGCATTGTAGCATCATGTTTGCACAATGTGTAAACACTGGTCATGGAGTCCCTGACAAAACAAATATAAGAATTAATGGAATTTATCAACACATTATGCAAGAGTTATTGTCAACCCAAAGCTTGAATTATTTCCCAACACAGCTCAAATTGCATATGGCCCAGAGGTTAGCACAATTCCCACTGCGCATACACACACAGTTGTTATTATATTCTTCCCTCTTTGTATATGTAATTCTGTTTTCATCATAGAGACAAACCTATTTATCAAAACATTTGAGAAATTGTAGGCATTAACATGATGCTGCATAGTTTAAAATAATGGCTGCAAATGGCTCTAAATAAGGATAATAATGCTATTTTACTTCCTGTTTAAAGTATAAGTAGTAGTATAAATTACACATTCTGTGTATGCTAAGTAACTAAAGTGAAGTATGACTGCATTAGCCGGCATTCAGTAATATCTAACACGCTGTAAAAACAACCGTCACTAACAGCCTGCACAAAATAACAGCAGGAACACAGAGAACATTAATGTGAATATTTCAAATCAACCACCCACCTTGCCCCACTGGAAGAGAGCTTGTTTTACCCCAAAAACTCCACCTGTTTTGTTAGTCTCTCACTCTCTCTCCCTCCCTCTCTCTGTATTTCAGTTGCATTCAATACGAATGTGTTTGTGCTGCTAAGGAGGTAATTATGCGAGTGCAGCACAGATAAAGAGGATAACTAAAACCTCAGAAAAATTGTCGTCTCTGGTTGATTTAGATCAATTTTCTGAAAAGCTTTTGCATGCAGTCCGACACCAATCATTTTTTATTCATGGTAAGAAGTTTTCAAAATATCTAAACACTTTTTGAAATTATTAAGTTTCAAACTTCATGAATCGTTTGTTGATATCACCTTTTGTGATGAACACTTAATGACCAATTATTTTCCCCACTTGTCTGTCTGCCTGCAGAGTGCAGCCAAAAAATAGAGCTGTTCTTATATTTTATGGCAAAGGAAGAGGGCAG
Organism: Dicentrarchus labrax; assembly: GCF_905237075.1. Lineage (NCBI taxonomy): Eukaryota > Metazoa > Chordata > Actinopteri > Moronidae > Dicentrarchus > Dicentrarchus labrax. Next base: position 11,650,211 of record NW_026136713.1, on the reverse strand, counting down.
TGATAATTAGGCCCCTGTGTGTGAGTTCAGTTTAAATTATGAACATCTTCTAACATTTAACATAATTCACAGTCGTTGTTGCAGTGAGCGGTGACCTGCACTGAGAAGTGCTTGAGTCTTCACCTCTATGACTGTTTAACAAGCTACCTTACCAGCAGTGGCTGACACATCTAATGCTCCCCCTTAAAGCACAAAGGGTTTTTAGATATTACACCTCACTTTAATACATTTTGCCTTGCTCTGCCATTTCCATCAAGATCTAATCCTGCTATAGTATGTGCATGCATGCAGATCTGTCATTGTATGAGGTTACTGCACTGAAAACAAAGGATCTCATTCAAATGCATCCTCATGATTCCATTAAGCACGGTCACACCTTAGTTAGAAAGAATAAATGCAAACACATTAAACAAAAGTGCGTTACATGGATATTACTAGTGGTTACTAGACTCAAGATGTAAAAGTAAGAGTACATTTGGCCCTGTGAATAAGACGTGTAAGCTAAAGTATGAGTGCAGCTGCAGCACCTTCTGCAGGTTTGGCTAAACATGTTGTCCCAACAGGCCCACACAGTGCTGACTTAGCCACTGCCACCGGCAGAGAAAGAACAGTTTGTTTTCACATGAGATGCTGAATAATAATGGATCGTTTTCAGTTCTGTTACTGCGTTTAATATTTCAGAAACAATGAACAGGAAACCTAAGCCCTGTCCTGAAAGTATTCATGAGAGATTTCTGATTTTGAATTCATGAATCCAGTAAACCAAAAAAAAGGTCATTTCACATATGGTTGAGTTTTGTGCACACAATTAAGACCTGCATCCTTTAGTTTACAATGTAATCGCACCATTTTGTTAATTTCCTATTATTTTTATTATATCTTAGGGCTATTTAGGTCATGTCTACCAAGTTAAAACTTATTTAAATATAAATTATTACTGTATTTGACCACATTGTTTGAGAAAAGTGTGTACACATTAAATAAATAAATAACAAGCAATCTGGTTTCTTTTGCTTTGTATTGATATATATATATATATATATATATATATATATATATATATATATAAATTACTGATATTTATATCTGACCCGGGCCATTATTAGAGATAAAGTGAGATGGCATTTGAAATTGAACATTTTTGTACCTATTGCTGGAAGTAGCAGGGTAAAAACTCTTTATGCAAACAAGGCAACCCAAAGGGAAACCCTCCACACGCTGTTAATATGCTTGGGTTTCAGGACAATATTGCAGATTTCCATTTTAGAGATAGAAGCTAAATTTTTTCACAGAATTGTAAGTAATGATGTCTCTGGATCATACTTTTGTGTATAACGTGGATTTTAATCCCTTTGAGAAACACTTGACAACATCTAACACAGCAAGAAATAGCCCTTGATAGATTATTGCTGCATCAGCACCTGGGTAGTGAAGCAAAATGCTTTGAAAGCAAAATCTTTGAGCTTGAGGGTTGAAAGGGTTCAGGCAATTAGCTATTGGAGAATGTGGTGTGACTTTAGCACTACATGAAGAAAGTTATGCTTAAAGGGCAGAAAGAAATTACTTTTTTAGTCTCTGAGGGGTGAACAGGATTTACTTCCTTCCTATTACTGTAAAAACACAAACACATACGCCACCTAGAGAGGCATGTACATTAAATAAGTGCAGGTGAGTTGATTCCACAGGGATTGCACAGGGATCACAAGAATCACATGATGAAATAAAATAAAAACAGTCACAGAAACACAATTCTTCAGATTCTAGATAAGTGAAGAAAAAAGGGTGTGTTATGAGTGTGTACATGTGAATCAGTGTTAATAAAAGGTGCTATTTTTATCTGATAATGATGTAGAGACTGATTACAGTGAGCCCTGTTTTGTTCCAGGACACAAGGACTTGGCAGGACCATGACTCTGAACCCTAAAAGACTCCAACTGAACAGCACTCAGACATGCTGTACAATGGTGCTGTACAATGGGTGTGTGTTTGTGAGTGCATGCAGGAGTGAGTGTCATGGTAGATTCTTGTTTATGGCTACCCTCCCTTTCCTTCAACAGCATTCAAATGCCTCGGGGGTTCAAATTAGACTCAGCAGGATGATGCAGACTCTGTCCAGACTGCCATGTCTAGTGGTGGAGATGGTTGTATCGTTCAAAATATATTAAAAAAAAGACTTAAAACCTTACGGACTGAAAGATTCTTTAGACGCACAATGAAGTCTCTCTTTTTCACAGTCCTGAACACCAAGCTGTAATTTTACCTGCAGAGACTAACAGGGTATTATTTCATGTGTACTATCACCTAGCGATATTCAAAGTGTCATTCCTTTGTCTGTCACCTAAAGTGAAAGAGTCTGACTGCATTGTCTTATTAAATCAACAGAGAGTCTGAAATGAGTGAATTGTTACAGTGAAACAGAGAAAACACAGCACATATTCACACATTCAATAACACCTCACAATTGTGCATTGTCTCCCACTTACACACACACACGCACGCACACACACACACACACACACACACACACACACACACACACACACACACACACACAGGTTATAACAAACTCATATGCTCCTGTGTAGATAACATCAAGCAGCTAATGTGATGATTCTTTGAATCCTTTGTAGTGTCTGTGTTTGTTCAGTTGCCCACTGACACTTATATAACAATTGAGTACATAGTATTTTAACATAATGAGCAAACATTTATCCACTTGGTAATGACATTGTTTCATCAGTAGACTTTGGCCTTAACAACAGTCATGATTTTCTTTTATTTCTGTTTCTGACACCAACAGACAACACAAAATGGATGGACTTTGCACCCAGTAGTGCTGAATCCTGGGAGTTTTAAGAGGAACTTTAACAATTATTAGTTGTATATTTACTCTAACATAAACCCTTTAAAAACATGACTGGACATTCACAATGGTCAATTCACAGTGGGGTTATTGATTGATCATCGGCCCTTGCAAAAGATGTTCAAACTGGAGAATGTGGTGGCTGCTCTGAAACTGGTTTGTGAATACATTTGCGGCAAGAAATATTGTTGGCTGGTTAAATATATTAAATCCTTCTCATTAGCTGGCTGTCTTCTTCATCACTGTCTATGTTTGTTGCCGCATTACATCGACCAAATATCAGGGGAATAACATGAAACCAAAGGCAGGATGTGAATCTGAATGCTCTCACGTTCTTATGCATTCAAACAACACTCAAAAAAAACGTTCCTAAAATACTCCATAGGATACCTTTAATTCTGTTACAAAATCATGCTCCACTTCATAACTTGTTTATGTATTACATGTGCATTTTTGACCTTGACAAACAGTTGACAAAAGATCCCTTTAAGGTCGATTTAGCAGCTGTTCTGGAGCTTTTGGTCATATCATATGAGCTTCGTCAGCAGATGAACATGGAAGAGAAGAGATCTACTTTTCCAAGACAACTGGACAAACTCTGTCAGCTATTGAAGATCATTCAATATGATAGGAAGCTCCAGAACAACTAATGGACCTTGAGGTGAGATTGTTTTGTCGTCTTCATTATGAGTTTTGATGGTAAGTTGACATGTGAATCTCTGTCCATAGATGGCTGTTTGGTCCAGCTTCCAGCTGCAGAGCTCTGTCGATTCTCATACTAATCTCATGAGATTTAGGAAGTTTTCTGTAACTATCAGTCAATCAATAATCAGAAATGGGTTCATTTCCAAAGCATTATACAGTGGATTTTGTAAAACCTAAAATAAATCCACAAAATGGAGTATAAAATAGCCCCCTTTTACCAGTTTGACTACAGTGGAGTGCTGTTGCACCTTTCTAACCCTTTTAATTTAAGAACCCGTACACCTGGTCTGCTTTCATCCAGGTAGTCCAGGACTGGGTTATCATAAGCCAGCTCTGCCTTCTTCTGTGCAGACTCTTTCTGCGGGTCAGCAGAGGTCGTCTGTATCGAGATCTGCTCCTCTTCTTCTTCTCCCTGCCCCTCCTCGCATGTGATGTTGCAGCAGATAGTTGCCTTTGTGATCAAGCGGTCGAGTGGTTTGAGAGAGCGCATCCACTGGGGCAAGAAGTCCCAGGTCTGGAGCTTTGTGGGCAGGTGGCTGGGGCTGCGGGCCTGCATAACATTTACCATGACAATGAAGATGGTCACGCCCAGGAAAGGAGCCCCAACACCAGCCATCACCCGCCACCCTGCCAGCGAGAGGCCCAGCACCAGCGAGGGCAGGAGCAGGAAGCAAAGGAGAAGGTACAAGACTGCAAACCAGCGGTACTTGGCAGTGCGCTCACCCAGGACACGAGCCATCCTTATCGGCAGACGCATGAAGGGAAGAGGATACCAGAGCAGAATGCCAAAGATGTTGAAGAAGAGGTGACACAGAGCAATCTACATAAAGAGAAGATAAAGATATATTTACTTAAGCTGTGGCTCATTTCGCAGTCAGCTCCAGGACTGCGCCGGGTTTCTGCCCTCCAGAGAGCTTATAATCGCAGTTCAGAGGTGGGATTTCTGAGATCATGAAGCTCAGAAAAGAAATGATAATGTAGTGTTGTTTACAAAATATTTACTTTGGCCAACTCCACCTGAGACAAACTCTTACTATACTCCGTATTACTCTGATGTGTAGGGAATGAGAGGCAAACTAAATAAACTTGCGCTGTAGCCTACATGTCATGGGCAGGCAACGCGTTGTCAGTGGTACTGAGGAGTAAGGACCACACCAGCATTGGCAACCGGACTGCCAACTGCAAGGCTAATTGCAGCTACAGTTAGCAATTACTTACAAGTAAAGTCATCTGTCTATCAGGAAACTCCGTAAATAACAAAAACCAGAAAATATTTTCTCCCTAAAATACGATCCAGTTTCAGTACAATCAGTGGAAAAATAACAGTAATGTTATTCAGTGAAGCCTAGCCCTCAGAAACACTCTTTGCAAATTGAAACGATGTGTGCTTCTGAGCCGATCACAAGTGGTCACTCGAGACGCACGTGGAGACGCATTATAATGTCAGCTGTAAACAGGGCCATAGTTTTCCAAGGAAGAACACAGTGCAAATATGTCTGTTGTAGTAGACAGAAAAATGCTGTTTAATTTGGACTTGGAAAACAAATAAACTTTAATTGCAGCCTGTACTGAGTTTAAAGTTCATTGATGGTCGAGTTGAAAATCCACTGTTTAATTATTGTTTCAAATAATCAGTTTTTAATTATATACCATTCTGTATTTAATGCATGTTTCTTCTCCCACTCCAATCTTCCGTCTGGCTCTTGTAAATCCTCCTTGTAAACACTTGACTTGACAAATGACATGTAAACTGCAACCCCAGCCTGGTGTATGCTTGAAAAAACATGTGTTAGGGGCAGAATGCGTCATAATGGCCCAAAAGCTGTTGTTATTTACATCCTCGTAAAGAGTAAATAGGACTTGTTTTGTCATCATGTAACATTTGTTCCATAAACATAATCAGTGACATGATATGGTTCTAATTTTCACTACAAATAACACTTTTCTTCTTGGAGCATCGACTGAGTTGCGGTTGTGCATAAATCCAGGTTCATAAATATACATGGAGCATTTTCTCATTTTCCTGCAATTCTAAAATGGCTGTTGTGTCTGATTACTAGCTGATTACTGGCTTACTTGTATGGCTGCTGCTAGCTTGTTCCCAGGACTGGCCAGAGCTGCCAGCAGGGCTGTGGCAGTGGTACCAATGTTGGACCCGAGGGTGAGAGGATAGGCCCGATCCAGACTGATCACACCAATGCCTTAGGGGGAATGACAGAAACATGCTGCCTCAGAGGAAAACAACGACAGTAAACCCATCAATCCAACCCAGCTGACATAGGGCTACACCCTGGACAGGTCACCAGTTCATCACAGGGCTGACACACAGACAAACAACTGTTCACACTCATATTCACACCTATGGGCAATTTGGAGTCACCAATTAACCTTTTAACCCGTCTTTGGACTGTGGGAGGAAGCTGGATCATCCTGTGACACTAAATAAAGATGGTTTTCCAGGAAATGTTAAAGCTTCCGTCATCTTACTGTTTAAATATTTGTAGAGTATCTATTACTTTCTCAGAAACTAGGTGATGACACACTTTTATGAGAAGTGCATTGCAGTCATCAGCTCTCAAGATAAAAGATGCAACGAAGACATTTATCAGTGATGATAAACTGTATCTTTCTTCCCTAGGATTCCATGTCTGAGCTGCATTTCAAGTCACTGCTTTTACTTTTTAGAATTAGAAGCAGAAAAAGCAGTAAAATAAATGTTCTCGCTAAGAGTCATGAAAACTGCTCCCCAATAGGTTTAAAAATAACAATTTAAACTATTGAAACTATTTGAGTCCAATTACATCTCAGATAAATAGACAAAATATAAAATCATTCATATGTGGGGTTTCAGATGAACAAAAGCCAAATATCTGAAAAAGCAACCGTGGAATCATAGAGGCTGAAATATACCTTTGCCAGATAAGATGACTAATGACTGTCAAATGAGTGGCTGCTTGACAGCAACCAAACTAGGGCTGTATCTAAAAGTACCAAAACTGTTTGAAATGATTGCTCTCTATCTGTTATTTTCTAGTTTGTTTTCAATATATGATACTATGACATGGTAACAGCAAGTAAAATGAACATAAATACTTAATGAGGTATGTCTGTGGGTTGGAGTCTCTAGCTTTTTTTCAAGCCAATTACTCTTAAAAAAGAGAAATTATTCCCATCTCACATTTATCACTGTGTAGCAGGCGATGACTCAGTCATCACTGATTTTACATGCTTCATTTAGCCAGTGGCATACAGTGCCGGTTATGCAACATGTTCTTACAAACTTCACAAGACTCGATCAGTGGAAATAAGCAGGTTTCTGTCCTTATTTGGCCTCATCCAGCAGGAGGCAAAAGAGCTATTAGCCAACAAGGACATTTGAGTTATTCTCTGTCTAGTATGAGAACACTAATATTAATTAGCCATAAATACATGACTAGAGCTATCAGGTAAACCTTTGCCCATAGTACAGTTAACAATTTATTACTGTGGCAGTAAATGTCTGTTTAGAGGTTATGGTATGAATTTATAACTTGGAGAAAAATCAGTGGCCTTGGAAACAACAGCCCAGTGTACGAGCTGCTAGATTACAGAGGAAATTCTTCTAGATTTGATTTGTGCTCTGGTTTGCAGTAGTTCTCTTTCGGCCACATTTATTGATATACATGTAAAACATGAAATGAGATCATCTAAGTATACATTTGCAGTGGCTGTGATTTCAAAACTCAAATGCCAGAAGCAGAGTCCAGGCAAGTAACATCACTGATAGCCGCCTCTGCGCAGTGCTGGCCCATTCAAGAATAAGATCTGATACTCAACATAGTTAAAGTCGAGTTTAATAAGACATTACAAGAGACAGTCTCCCTTAAGGCCTGCACTAAATGAAACAGAGTCATAACTGCAGGGCCAGGATGAGAAGAAACCTAACATCAGTCCAACCTTCAAACTGGACACTCGCTGGGATCACCCCCTAGGTTACAAACAGCACTTTCTCTGAGATCACCCAACACCGACTGGAGAAAAGTAACCGAACTGAGCAGAAAGTCATGTTGGACAGAGAGAAATGGGTGTGGTGTTTACAAAAATGAAGAACGAATTGAACTTAAGAAAAGCTTGTTTGGTTGCTCATCTGTGAGATTAATTGCTTGTGTGAATGGAACATGATCTAAATCGGATTCAATTCACAGTCCAAAGTACTGGATGATATTATTGATGATATTATATGAAATTTTACCTGAGGAAGGTGCCAGTAGGAAAGTCAGAGGTTCAAAGTTATTAGAGTTATAGAGAAGGGGACATTGATGTGGGTAATAAATACCATGGCAATCCATCTAAAAAGTTGTTGGGACATTTGAAAACCATCATGATGGCACCGGAGAAAAAGCACATAACCAGAGTGATGAGAACACCTCCTCTGGGCACCATGGATATCTGTACCAAATGTCCTGGAAATCCATCTATTGTTGATATATTTCACTGTGAACCAAAAATGTCAACCTCATAGTGGCACCAGGGGAAAAGTCGCCATATCTCCTAAGTCCTTGGAACCATTAATGTCTGTACAAATTTATGTCTGAATCCCTCTAGAAGTTGTTGGGATATTTCAGTGTGTAATAAAGTGGTGGACCAACTGAGCCACCAATGGACCAACCAGTCAACATTGCCATCCTTAGAGCCTTGGCAGCATGAATAATAAAAACACATAAAGTCACACTCCTACTGGAAAAATGAGGATGCAGAGAGTTGAGCTATTGTCAATGTAGTTTAAAGACAAGTTGTTAAAACAAGTGGTTGTCTCAGTGTGGGCGGCAAGCATCTGAACGGTAAACTAAAGCAATCAGTCTCTCATAAAAGTAAAGTTATGAATGCAAACAATCCAATCTCACTGCTTTGCTACACTGTGAATATTATCTGATTTGATACTTTGTGGATGTTATGTGATCCAATCAGTCCCATGTCCTCTGTTTCTACACACAAAGAGCACATACCGTAAAACTTGCAATCTGTCCAGCTTGCCTGACAGACTTTCTATAGAGAGAATAAAGCGGTGGACAAAGGGATCAAATAGTTGTTAAGATTACTCAAATATAATGCAAAAAGAAAAGGTGGTGATGACAGTGTACAAGGTTCAACTGATATTATTCAGTATTTTAGCGATTGGAGATGTCTGGTTCAGACTCTGGTCACTGAGGTGGGTGGTGGACGAGAGCAAGAAAGGCAGTTTATATATCCAGGAGGGTAAAATAAAACCATGCAGCAAGTTTTCCTGCTTATGTTGTCTTCATACTGTATAATATTAGCAGCCACTTGCTGAATAGGGCCACTGAAAAGGCAACAACTTTAGGTCACCAAGAATTTATGAAACTTTAACACAAACTTACAGTAAAGATCTGTAGCAGCTCCAGTCCACCATGTCAGAGCAATTATTACAGTCACTGATTAGTCTCATTGTGGACAAGTGGCTAACAAACCATCAACAAACAATATTTATTTGATGTCTTTCCAGCTAAATTATAAAAAAAATTGGCATTTAGTTGTATATTAGTTAAGTGCCTTTTTGTTTATCCTCAGTTGTGGTGTTTTGCAGAATATAATCAAATATTTTTAACGGAGGAAATGTTGTTAAGCCTACTTAAATTGATTAGAATTCATAATACTAAATATATCTATTAATTTATTTTACTTCACAGCAACATCTGTCATTTTACTTAACAGATGTTGGCATTACATAACATTTTGGTGAAAGTATTTTGTTAGCAGATCATATTTTAAGTCTATAACAGAAAAATAACTATCACAGAGTTCTGTAACTGTATGACTTCTTAGTGGGATTATTAACATATTGGTCTCATATTTCTTCTTTTTAATGTATGGCATATGTATTTTTTGTACATATTTTGTACATAGGTTTTCTAATTTCTACGCTTTGAAGTTCACTTACACTCACTCACCTACAAGGGGAGTCATGGCTGAAGTGAAGACAGAGCTGCTCTGGACCACAAATGTTACCCCTGCACCCACAACCATGGCCAAGTATCCTGTCAGCCACCCAAACGGATAAAGCAGGTCTGTTGAGATAAAGCAAAGAGAGATGGAAATTACCCACATGTATAAATAAAGCATTACTTTAATTATACTATCTTCTACACAACCTCTTTCATGCAATTTGCACCCAAATCAGCATATAAAGGTTTTCTTGGTTTGGTTGCTCATTTGAAAACTGCAATCTGCATATTCAACCCCTAAATGTACCGCTACATGCAATGTGTAAAAGCTCCAGCAGCTTAACAGCATGCCCACCTGTGTTGATGACTTTATGGATGACCTTTGCCACTTGGCCTTTAAGAAGAGAGTTGAGCAGCTTGACTAGAAGGAGGAGACAGGTGCAGAGGACAGCCATGGAGCCTGCCAGGAGAATCAGGCCCACAGTGAGGTCTGACAGCTCCGTAGATACAAACAAATGCCTACCTGCAGAGTGACAGGACAAGGACAGGAGTCAAAATAAAATGTGTACTAGAATTATCAGCATCACTGTACAATTCACAAGAGTGTTACAGATATTATTGATTTTGAACTCACACTTCAGTGAGGACTGGGACAAATCATGGCTGGGGCCACAGTTTTCAGTGCTCACATTGCCAGTGGACTGTAGAAAGAAAGAAAGAAAGAAAGAAAGAAAGAAAGAAAGAAAGAAAGAAAGAAAGAAAGAAAGAAAATAAGCAGCTATGATGAAACAAAATGTAGCAACACAGTTGTCACTGGCAGCAGTGACAGGCTCTATTTGGCGCCAGTGTGTGACACAATTGTCTGCATGTGCAGGAGACAGTGCTGGAGACAATCCATTACCATAACAAGGTCAGTCTGGCACCATTCTTTCACCAGGCTCCTGTTCCTCATGTCATCATTTCCCATGGCGATCCCCGTGATCACACACTTGTCCAGCTGAGGGTGAAAGGAGAAATATTTTTCATCTTTTAAGTTCAGCGAGTTAAAGTAGTGAGGTTAAACCCTCAGTCCTTCAACCAGAAGGCCTGCAGTTTATAATAATAAAGGCAGTCGATTTACCACCAGAGATATTCAGTCATTCTTAAAACAATGGCTCCTGCATTTCAGACAGAGGTAAACAAAAGCAGGCTTCTAGTTACTGTGATTGTAACTATGATTGGTCAGTGACAAAAATGGTTGACTGGCTGATAGTTTTACCTGTATGATGAGCTTAGTGACTGGCTCGGTGATGACCTTGAGCAGCTCAGGTGCTTCCTCCCCAGGCTGAAGCTTGAAGCTGGTGACCAGCAGGTGTGACAGCCGGGCCATGAGGCCACTCGCCACCTCCAGCGGCAGCAAAACCAAGACAGACAGCCAGTTGAAGCAGTCATGGATTGTTGCCCCGGCAAAGGCACTGCAGTGGGTCACATTTATTTTCTGTGTTAACTAAGGTCAGCCATCAGCATGATAAACTAGTCAAAATGATTGCTTGTTAATATGCTTTTCACGGCTCAATTTTTGTATATGTGTGTGATGTAATGAGCATTCTGGTTTTGCCTCAGTGTGTGAGTATATTGTAAAAGATTAATAAATTATGTTTATTTTACCAGACACATATTAAATAACATGCCATCTGTTCAGTGCCATATCTTTCATGCCAAAGGGTTAGTGGTGTGGGATCAGTGTGGATTGGTGCCATTATTGTCACTGTTACAGAAATTACACTCAAATAGAGACTGAAGCAAAGAGGCAGTGAACAGCTGCTAATGCTTTCTCTACACCCTCCTCTGCTTCCTCCCCTGCACTTTTATCCTTAGTTCCTCTATCTCCCCACTTATCCTCTTCACTTTTCCATTTCAATTTCTTCTTCCTTGCTCTCCAGCTTCCCCTCCACTCGTCCTCCGCCTTGTCACCTTTCTTCACTTACCGTTGAAACTCGGTCCTCTCTGCTGCTTGCATCATGGCCACTATGGTGTTCGTGACTGAAGTCCCAATATTGGACCCCATGATGATTGGAACAGCCGACCTCACCTCTAGCACTGTGAGATGAAACCACACAGAGAACGATACATTTTACTTGAAAGTCGACAATTCTTAAATGTATATAGTTAAACAAAAAAACATTTAAATTGGTCTACGTATGCCTACATTGTGAATGGTAATTCACAATATAATTACATAATTACAACACGTGACCTTGCCCATTTCAGTTTTAATGGAGATGAAAGGTGATTTGCAGGTAAGTGGATGAATGCTTAGCTTTCACACTCTGAAGGGGTGTTTATTGTTGAGGATGCTTCTAATGATGATGACCTAGAGAACACAGTGCACGCATGGACTCGTACAGTCATACTTCCATGCCTCTGCATCTCTTTTTTTCCTTTGATAATTGCCTATTATCTTCCTCCAAGCTCACTTACAGAATAGATTTAGAGGCAGAGAAGCAGCTCCTGCATACTGATACAATTCATTTGAACTTAATAGACAAAGATTGGAGACCTCAGAGCCTGCACTCGTTAGGTTGTAACCTTACCGTGTAATGGCCTTATGAGGCATGTAAACTGTAGCCTGAATGAGCAACTGAGAGAGATTACAGGGTGTGAAATAGTTTGATTTGATTATGTCTCTGATCCAGTCCAACCTGCTAGATTACAGTAATTCACAGATGTTTTTTTACAAATGGCCACCACAGCACTACAATCTCAAAATGGCAGTTTCAGGTCAGTCAGTCAGTGTGTGGTAATAATCACACAAAAGAAAGATTCAGTCATAGAAAGTTTAATGCTCATGATATTTTATATTTTTTGTATTGTCAAAAAAATCCATGGAAACAGAAAGGCAGAATCCAATAATAAATGCAATGTAAAAGTATTTTAGGTAAAACCTGATATGGCTTATTATGTGGCATAGACCTCCATTGTTGTCCAAAAACTATTAAGCCATAATGTTGCACTAGCTGTCTTGTTCCATTCATCAGGATGAACATGGGCATTGTAGTTTATTTTTAATCAATCCCACATACACAGTCCGGCTGCTGGACATATTCATAAGAGCACCAAATGCGTATAATCCGGAGCCAAAAATAGTCCAAACAAATGCACTCTTTACTCCTTAAGGTTGTAAGTATGTTTACCAAAAACTACAGAGCCCGGCCGTTTCAGGAAATTATTTTGACTTTTTAAAAATGAAGATATGTATATGCAACATAGGACTGTGTCTTTAGTAAGAATGAATGGGGCTTGAGGTTGAGAACTGGAGACCGAGTATGGAAGATGTAAAGTATTGATCAACAAATCAACATATTTTTTGGTCTTGGTTGTGGTCTTCTCATGGGATTTGTGGACAATAAGATCAATATAGTGTAACACCAGAATTATTTTTAAATTACATCACAAGATAAGAGAACGTGTTCCCCGGGGAACACTACGTGTATAGATAAAGCGAAATCTTCCTATGTCCTAATTTGCTTACATTTATGCATTTAACAAAAGCTATATTCGCTAATTCGGTCCTTAATGCCAAGCAGCCAATGAAGTAGTATAATTTACTGAATCATCCGTGGGGAACACAGCATGACATTGGCCCTGAATACTGATATTATAACTATGAACTCCAAATTAATTCGATGTATTTGTTATTGCCACACCATCAGAGTTTTCTGTTTTTATTTCTATGTTACTGTTTTTCTGTTTATTGTAATATCTTTGCATGTAAAATAATAGCCACCAAGAGACACACACAGGCATATAGTGTATAGATCACACAAACACACACACACAACATACAGTATCTCAGACTAAATGAAGCCAATGTGGACGTCTTTATTTCACTGTCTTATTTAAAACTTGAAAAGACTACAGTGGCACTCGCACATTCACACACACTTATATGTGCCTACTCACATCCGGAGGCTACCAGACTGACGACGATAGAGGTGGAGGTGGATGAGCTTTGGACCAGCACAGTCACCAAGATCCCCACCACCAGCCCTGCCACAGGGTTAGACAGCACCGCATTGTCCTGGAAAATGTCCCCTGCCACTTTACCTGGTTAAATATGCCGCCCACATACACGCAGAGACAAACATAAACAAAACAAAAAAAATAGTGGTCTCAGACATGACAGGGTTGCCAAGAGCAATGTTAAACAAGATTCAAACTGCTTGTTTCCCCAAATCCAGAAAGGTCAGTAGATGAAGCTTTGCAGTAAATTATACAGCACTGTCCCAGTAGGACAGTGTGAACTGCAGTGACTCAGTTAAAATTGGAGATAAACACGCAGGGTAGAAAGATGAAGCAAGGCTGCATTAATTGCCATTGTTATTAGAACAATTACCAGCACCTGGTTTCACTCTTCAAGAAACAGAAGTCAAGTTTCTGTTTTATGCAGATGATTCTGTCTCTTTCTAAAGAAGGTCTACAGCAGAACCTGGAACTTCTCCATCATTAGTGTCAGACCTGACAGACCAGAAGTATCCCCTTCCAAAAAGATCAATGTTACAGAGAAATGACACAACATTAAAAATAGGAGGGACCAAGTTAGTCCAAATAAATACCTATACTTACCTAGGTTTACAAATTAGTTCCATAGGAAACTGCTCTTCTGTGACGGAACAAGGCAAAAGGGGCTTTCTGTGCCATCACACATCCAGTTCAAATCCAAATTCCAATTAGGACAAAATGTTTAAATCAGTGAAGTATGGGGCCTCTTACTAAAAGATTATTGGGCACAATGGGACAGAATCCAATTGAGACCATGCATACAGAGTTCTGCAAAAGTATTCTTTGGGTACAAAGAAATACCCCAAACTCTGCATGCCTGGCTAAATTAGGCCAATATCCTTTACTTTTAAGAATTCAAGAAAGATCCATCAGATTTTGGAGCCATATTAAAAAGAGTTACCCTGCCTGTTGATAATGGTAAAGCCCTTGCCTACCAAGAGTTAAACATAGAAAGGAGTCCTCTTATTCAACTGGTCCTGAGGCTGACCTTTCAACTTCTGACATCGCAAATCCCAGCTAGCCTCAGAGCAGTTACACCATCACTCAGACCTAACCTAAGATTAGACCTAACCAAATTCTACAAAATAAAAATAAAAATAAATCACATATTGGAATGATATATGCTGACAACACAAACTATAAACCCATTTTGCCCTAAGGAGAAAGTTGTGACAGACTACCTACAGATAACAACCTGAAAAAGACATTGACAGTGTACAGACTGAGGGATCATAGTCTGGCAATAGAAAAGGGCAGACACAGGCAGACCTTGCTTCCCAGAGAGGACAGGCTGTGCTGCCATTGTGATGCTCAAGCTGTAGAAACAGAATTACACTTTCTCACACATCAACATAAAAAATATGGAAATATTAGGAATTCTTTCAGAAATTTGAAAGAAGTTTCCCTGAATTCCTAAGAAAGAGACAAATTAGATTAAATAGAATTTGCATTGTTGCCACAAAAAAGAGACAACCAGTGGGCCATACTGCAGATATATAGACAGACATCTATGAATATAAAATATAATTATATTTTACTTAACGTCACTATCCCCATTTGTTTGACTGTTTGTTTTTCCTTCTGTTGTCACATTGAATATTACTAATGTCAAATGTCATAACAGTGAAGCCTATTGAAATGAACTGAATCATGTATTTGTCAAACATCAACTGGCTGAGTCACCATCAACCTGAGGGTTCAGTGCGGGTTATAGTACTTACCCCCTGCTAACTGGAAGGCAGAACTCAGAGTGTCCAAGGAGCAAACAAAGAAGAAGAGGAGGATGAATAGGAGAGGGATCTTGGATAGATTTACGAGGAGCTGCTTTATCTTGTTCGGACTCACTGCTGTGGTCTGTGGAGGGCTGTCTGTTCAGAACAACAACAAACAGAGACATGTGCTCTAAGTCTGGAGACCGAAGTTGACCTGATTTAAAAAAAAGTGTATCACAGATATCAGAGCAAAATGTGCTGTTTCTGGCCACTACAGTACATTACATACACTATTTTTCTCATTCTTGTGATTTCTGTGTTCTGGATGAGAAGGATAGCCTCAGTATGCATTCTCACATGTAGAGAGCAAAGCCATCTGATATACTACATTACCCATATGCAGCCAAAGACTGCTGAGTGACAGCAGGACTTGGCCTTTGTTGCCCAGACATTATTATCCCACTGGCCCTGTGTGTCTTTTGAGCATGTCCTTATCCAATGAGCATGTGGTTCAGCTTCTGCTGTTGTTATTTGCCTTTTCAAAGAAATCAGACCTGCTGCCAACCCAGGAGATGAATTCTCCTCTTCGTGCCACTCTTGTACCTTTCTCTTTACGGAGTCTGTCTGCCTCCCTGAGTGAAGGTGTGTTGAAGCGGTGATTGGTATGTCGGTTGTAGCCCTCAAAGCTGCTGCTGAGGTCAAGGGTGGAGCCGAGCCCAGACTCCCTGTCCTCCTCCAGCGGGAGTTTGGGCTGTGAGGAGAGCTGAGTGATATGCATCCTCAACCCTAATAACGAAGAACAAGTACACACTCAGGTGGTGAAGATCAGCTTTGAAGCGTTTCAAACACATAAAAAACAGAATTATGGGAATTAAAACTAATAAGTTACCACTGTAGTCGAGCCCTGTGCTCCGTCCAGAGGACACTATAGTTATAGATCGAGATGACATGGTGCTTTGAATGCTGTGCACAGACATGGAGGTAATTAAAATCACAGGATGACACAATTGTAGAGGGAACAAATGTGAGAGTAGACGTGTTTATCAGCCACCTGCAGCAGTAAAAAGAAGGCAAAGGAGACCAACATGTCTGTATATGAGCCCATCTCTCACTGCGCTACTGAGATCAACAGACAGGCAATTAGACGGAAACAAAGGCAGCCCACATTGTTTGTAATTGGCAGCTGTCCTTGAGACCACAACAAATGCCTTGTCGGAATCAATAAGGAAACATCAGTATCCATGTAACTTGTCTTGTCCTCAGTTTCCTGCAGCTGCAAGTCAGCTCTTAACGGGACTCTCCGCTGTCTATAGAGCAGCAACTCCCTTCAAAGGTTTTCACACTCTCGGTTTTAAAGAGGCCGCTTTTCCCCTTTTCATGTTAGCCACTTTGCCATATATTGGAGACTCCAGCGGAGGAGGGAGTGCTAATGTGTCTCTTAAATGCAAAGAGGATGGAAGTGAATTCAGTAATTACAGCAGTCAAAATTACAGTAATTACAGCCACTGCATCGTTCTCGTTCTGTGCGGCATCCTCCTGCAGGTTGTGATGTACAGAGAGGCCCAGTTTGCATATGTACATCTATCTATATGTGGGAGTATCTAAGACAAGTTCCCTAGATTGCAGTTGAATAAACTTTGAATGCACTTGTGCACATTTTGTGTGTGTGTGTGTGTGTGTGTGTGTGTGTGTGTGTGTGTGTGTGTGTGTGTGTGTGTGTGTGTGTGTGTATACTGACTGTTATCCTCTAATCTGTCTGCCCCACGCTCATCTGTTTGCCGGTCTGCCACTCTCTCTGTTTCTGTCTCAGTTATCTATTTGCGAGTTTGCCTTCAAGTCACTGTGACTCACATGTATATTTCTAATGTTGTTTTGCTCCACCAAATATTTTACTAATTGAGTTTTACTTGAAGTAGAAAAAGAAAAGGATTAATGAAACATTTAGTACCTGTTTTCAACCTGTTCCCAACATTTTATAAAAGGATGTATGAGCTAGTGGGTCCCACAGCTTTAGATAAAAGGCCGGAATTCAATTTATAATAAATCATTCATTTGAAATAATAACAGAAAGCCTCAGTGTTGTTGTTGCAGTGTGGCTTTCAACACATGGTATTAGGAGGAAAATGTTCCTTGTCATAAATATTTGATATTGACATATGCAGTGAAGTGTCTTACCTTGTCTGAAACAGGCAGGTGTTGTGTGTGACCCCCTGGAAAGGAAAGTATTAAAGTGAAGTGTGAATCATCTTTAAATAAGCCACCATGTCTGTAGGTGTCAGGAGGAACATCTCATTCCTTGTCGATTAACCTGCTCCATCACCAGAGACCTCGTAGTTAATCAGTAACACAATGCCTTAACTCAATGATGCATAAGTATGGAGAGCACGTTGTGTATTAGGTGATGGATGATGTTTGCCCAACCAACTATTTTTCACCTGATTTGAGTCCAGATAAAGATTCCAAGATGAAGAGGGCTGTTTGATGTGATTAATGATCCTTGCTGTTTGAGGTTCTCCCAGTTTCACATGTAAGAGCAGGAGAAATCTGACATCTAGTGGTAACTGTTGGAAGAAATGTGTCAAGTCCTCTCATATTCTCACATAGCTGTTTTCGTCCCGGCGCTGGCAGCCTGGCAAAGATTAAAGTCAGGGTATTAGATGATCATTTCCTCCATGAGATAAGTCAGTGGAAGTATTTCAAACACGTACAATGTAATCTGCTTGACTTGTGCAGAATGTTCAGGTGCTTAGGTACCTTGCCAGAACTCAAGATCAAGCATGTTGTGATTGGAATTGAACTATCAGAGA
This sequence comes from Dicentrarchus labrax, assembly GCF_905237075.1. Taxonomy (NCBI): domain Eukaryota; kingdom Metazoa; phylum Chordata; class Actinopteri; family Moronidae; genus Dicentrarchus; species Dicentrarchus labrax. Next base: position 11,632,141 of record NW_026136713.1, on the reverse strand, counting down.
GATTTTCTGAGATCCTCTTAACACACACGTACACACATTTACTCACACACCCCACTACCCACAAGCAATGTCTTTCCATGCTATGCGGGAGAAGTCTGTGATGGCCTGGGTAAAAGGGTAATTGTTAATAATTAGTCCAGCTACGGTTCTGTCATATCAGCAGTGCTCTCAACTAAATCTGCCAAACCTGCTGACCCCAGATTTGCGTCCGTGAACTCAGAGGAGCAGAACTTAATAACCCCCTAAACTGAGTTGTTACTTTCCAAACTGTTATGGGAGCTGTGAGCCAGAGGGAGGTAACAGCTCTGTTGTTGTTGTGCAGGCAGCAGGACTGCTGCCTTCAATGGTGGCGAAGGGAAAAGCAGTGGAACAGAGAAACAGAGACGTACATGCACATATGGACACACATGTAATCACTTATGCACACACATGGCTAAATCTCTGGCGTGGTCCCAGAGCTCTTTGATTTAAAAAAACACAACAACTCCTTCATGATGTTGTTAATCCGCTCTCCAGATGTGCAATTCAGAGGGAGGTCGATCCACTTTGGGATGAACCAAACAGAGGCCACCAGGTCGTCATCCTGCCACTCAGAACACCTGCCAATCAGTAAGCCGTGGGTGCGCTCTGTTAGCTCTCCTCTGCTCCTCAGTGGGCCATGTTATCCCGTTAATCTTGCAATGAGGCACACCATATGATGTTTTCAGCTCCCAGTCTGTTATTTGTGTGAAGGGAATCACGTCAGTTAATTATCTCTGGACGTACGGCAGGTGATGCATGGACCTCCATGTGTTTTTCATTTTTGCTTTTATCATTTTTATTATCATCAGTGTTGTTGTAATGTTGTAACTTTACTTTAGCAACAAGTCATGCTGTTCATAAAGAAATTCCAAAAGAAAACTCTTAACTAAAGCTGCATATTTTGCCCACAACACAAGCTCTCCAGGGATGGCGTAACAGCAGCTGTTGAGTACAACTGATCCATTAGTCAAATCACAGAAAAGTCACTGCCAACTGTTTTTAGGAATTAATCGTTTAAGTACTTTATAAAGAAGGTGCCAGAAATCCACTGGTTTCAGCTTTTCAAATGTGAATATTTACTGTTTATTTAGTCATCTATTATATTAAATTAAATATCTTTGTGGTTTTGGACTGTTGCCAGATAAAACAAACTTAGTGAAGGTGTTACTTTGGAAATTGTGATGAGGATTCTTTCCTATTTTCGAACATTTACCAAACAATTAATCAATTGTCAACTGTAGTCCTAATTTGGAAATTAACGTTGATAAGATTTGTGTTGATTTCATAATCTGTTGTATTTGACAGCCAACTTCTTAAAATTTTAAATATCTTCATACAATTGTGGACCACCAGTCCAAAACAAAAAATGTCCATCAATCTTGAAAATCAAAGTTTACAAAACTATAACTTTAATGTTCTACTCAACATCATGGTTTTGTCTCCTGAACTGCAGGTATGAGTAAGAGTATGTGGCCAAAATAATAAAGAAACCCCAGATGAGGCTAAGTGACTTGTACACTTGTACAAAAAATAGAGCCACAAGCATCCAGACACTTCTCATCCCTTATGTCCTCAGTTTGACACTCTGACCTCTGGGAGGTGCTATAAGCTGCCTTTTTATGTCATTTATTTCAACTGCAATTCTCTCTCCACTGTATTTTATTTTATGTTTTAATTTTTCATGTTTTGTTTTAAATATTTCATTTATATTTTCCATTAGTGTGCTATGTTTTATGTCCTACTTGTTTTATATGTTGCATGTTTGTGTTGCTTTCATGCTTTGGTGACCTAAAAGCACGTTTCCACACTAGGGCAATAAAACCATTAAGCTTTATTTCATTCTAGTCCACTTTAATCACCGAGGCTCTCAATGTAATGATAAAATAACCTCTTAACCTGTGGTTTAACTGGGATTTGTTTGTGGAATTTCCTGTCAGCCTTCTGCTGATATTGAAGTCTATGTCTCTTTGCTCCTCCAACCTCCACCACCGGCATCATGGTCTAGTCTGCTGTTCCAAAGAGGAAATATCTCTGCTGGTTTTACCCTTAACAAAGTTATGTAAGAGACTTATAGTCAAAGTCAAAGCCTGTATCAAAGAACCAGATTCAGTGGCATCTCGCCGTGACGTTGCAGATTCCAACCATTTGAATACAGCTCAGCTTTCCAAGCGTGTAGGAGAAAATATAGTGGCTGTCAAACTCAAGAAAAAACCTGATCTTCTGGGCTACTGTAGAAACATGGTGGTTCAGTTTTGCAAAATTTTGTGTTCGTCTCACAACTTTCACTCCTTTCTGTCATTACATGAAGATGTTCAATATTCAATGATGTGTTTTAAACCTACAGTATTTCACCAATTCATGAGATGTTTTATGTGATTGAGAGCATGGTAAAGACAGATTCACTCAACACCATCACTTTATTGTCAATACACATTCAGTGTGGTATGTATACGACACTCACAGTACAATGAAATAGCATCATCATGGGTGTCCTTTTGTTTACATGCGATTGTTTCAGTGTGCATTAACTTGTGTGTGTTCAATTTAACATTTTTATACAGTATCCTTCAACAAATCACAAATTGATTGTTTGCATGTTTTATAATTTAGTTCACTATTACCACTATCATATTTCTTATGTTTCCCTGTGTACATATGTACATTTTTATGCATGTTGTGTTTTTGATGATCTTGTAGCTTGATGGCAACGCTAATGTCCTGTTGGCCCTTCCTTTTATCATTTTAGTTCCTCTGTTGAGGACGTGGGTGTATCAGAGCCATCAGGACACTCCTGAAAAACAGAAAGACACATTGATGAATACGAGAAGAGATGAGAAGAGATGTAGAAATAAATGCACAAAAGTGTCATACTTGCCTCAAAATAACCATAAAAAAGCCACATTTAATACTTTTTTGTTTGTTTGTTTTCCAATGGATTGAAATACAGGAACACAGGTGCACAACTCACCTTCACTTTGTCCAGCTCTGGTCTACCTGGGAGGGATTTTTGTGAGGAAAAGGCCTGTAAGGTAAAACAGGGCAGTCACAATAGATCTGATGAGTATGAAAGTAAGTATGAGGCATGAATGTCAGGCTGCTGCTCACCTTCTTTGTCTGTTGCATCTCCTCTGTGGATTTGGACCTGTTCTTCATGTGCTTCTGAGGAGAAGTGGTGGTGGGACACTAGAGAGAGAGAGAGAGAGAGAGAGAGAGAGAGAGAGAGAGAGAGAGACAGAGACAGAGACAGAGACAGAGAGAGAGACAGAGAGAGAGAGAGAGAGAGAGAGAGAGAGAGAGGGACCATTATTAGACACAACCAGAAGGACTCTAATGATATTATATTATTGTATCAGGCTTTCACACACCTCATTTGCCTTCTGTTCCATGGTTGATTTATCTCAGGAGAAACTCTGTGCTGATGCAGGTTTAGGATTGCAGTTGTATAACTATGAAGACAGAAACAAGAGAAACATTACGGCCATGCAGTTGTATGCAACAAAATTCAAGACCACAGTTCTCAGAGAGGAAGTACAGATATAAATTCACTGACTACAGCAAATTTATCTTTGCAATTCAAATGTAACAAAAAGCGAAACTGGATTGATCTTGCTTTCCTGAGGGGCCAGATGAGCTCAAGTCTGCAGTTATGGCCTCTCTTCACTAGATGGCGACTCTGACTCAGAGACTCACCGTTGGCACTTCTTCACTGATCTGAATGAGTATTTTGCTGAGTGATTTTCCTCAAGGGGATTGACTCTGGGGTTTGGTTTAATTGTCACACTGAGATGTACACACTGCTGCTCCCATTATTGCTTCTTGTTTGTAAAGACAGGCGGAAAAACACCTGCTTCAAAAGTTACAAACAAAATCTGCCATTATCACAGCCAACTAAAGTATAGCCAAAAATGAACAACCACCTATATTGGCTAGATGGACTGAATTAGCATCATATATTGCAAATTAAAAGATATAAAAAGTGAAGAGTAAGCCTGGAGAATTTAAGAAGATGTGGGGTGGTGTTATAACCACAGGCATGTGGGCTGATCAGGCATATATGCGTTTATATTTTTGTACATTGTTGCATTATTCAGCCGTAGGCCTTATGTTACAAAATCCATGAAGAAGATGTTGGGAAAAAAACACAGATGTTTGACCTGACTGAAAGTTGATTCAACTCTTATCATTCAGCTGACAAATATTAACATTTTTGTAACTGAATGTTATAAAATAAAGGCCTATGAGTCCTAACAGCAGAGATGCTTCACAGTCTGCCAGCGTTAAGGTTTTAGACCCAGAAGGGTACATTTCCAGACTGAACTGTCATGCCTGGAAACTCAAGATAAACAAATTAAATAAAATTGAGTTTAACAAAATAGTAGAGATGCAGATTAAATGCTTTAAAGAAATGCCATAAGAGGAGGAGGAGGAGGAGGAGGAGGAGGAGGAGGAGGAGGAAGGAGAAGGAGAAGGAGAAGGAGAAGGAGAAGGAGAAGGAGAAGAAGAAGAAGAAGAAGAAGAAGAAGAAGAAGAAGAAGAAGAAGAAGAATCAATTGAATAGGGATAGAAACAGAGAGATATCAACACCCTCACACACAGTTGGAGCCATACCGGACAAAAAAAACTATTTCTGCACCACTGAAAGGTCACAATGTAGTCCAGCTAACAGTCACAGCCAGATCCACAGCTGGTGTCTGGAGTCCTGCTGGCCAGTGACAAAACACCTCTGGGGTCTGGTTCAATTTGCAGGAGACGTTTTTTTTTTATTCTCCAAATATCTGTGCCGCCTGACAGTGTCTGCTTCTGTCTGACATCTGACCAGACAGATCAGATCAAAATGCTTCCCAGCATCTCGGGGTGTTTTACTGGTTTTCCTGTTCTGCAAGGCACTTTAAAAGGTGGAGACACAGATGGGACTCAAATGGCTGGGTAGGATATTAGACAGTTTTGAAGATGTTGCTCATAATAAAGCAGTGATGTGTTAATTATTATGAAGAAGAAAAAAAGGACGAGTTTGAAAGATCATTCTTGACCTGTGACTGGGCTCTAGTTGTCCAGAGCTCCTTTGCTCCTGAAAGCTTTGGAGACACAAGTAGGTGGAACTTGTGCTCACCTCGCTTTATTTGATCAAGTCACCACAAGATTATTCGATTTTCTGAAATTTGTCAAAAATTGTAATATTACTTTTTTAAAAATGTGTTTTGGAAACTTGGCTTCATATGTTAAGTAAGCTATTTCTCTATAACATTATCTTTAGGTGAGAGTTTAACTAAAATCTCACCTAATGAATGTGTAGGTGATTTGATCAGATTTGATTGATAATAACTCATCAACTGTCATTTTGATTCAGATGTTGCTAATTTCTGATATCACATTTTTCTTCCAGAGCCCCACCCACTTTAAACCGGTAAAAAGAGCAAAGAGAAAAACAGAAATGTGGAAATCTTTCAGGTGAAATTACCAAAACTGTTCTAACTTTGGCCAAAATGTGTGTGTTCATGTCGGACACAATCATTCATAGTAAGACGCTGATTGAGTTTCAGTAATTTTGTGCATTATATTAATGATGAAGTCTCTCAAGTTAGGGCATGGTGAGACACAGAACCAAGATAAAATAAAACATAGAGAGAGATCACTTTCTGATCTGACTGAACTGACAGTGAATTGTCTTTGACCCAGTTAGACCCCGCTATACTCTACAGGACGCATTCAGCCCAGGGCTCATGAAGAATGAATGGGGGCCGATCGACAGCAGCTCACTCACCCACTGTGACGGCTGACGTCAGCAGTTATGGTAGCGCCACATTTGATGCTGCAGGGAACTCCATTAGAAAATCCCACTGGGGACTGGAATATATGTGATATTCAACAAGGCCTACCCTCTAGGCATCTGAATGATTTGCACCAGAAGGGCTGACCCAGTGGGGTGTGCCCAGTTTCTTTCATACATTGGGCCTATTATGCACATACATGCTGGTTCAGTTGGCACACCCAGGGGTATACAAGACTGTTGTACTGCATGCACTTATCCTAAAATGTGCATTACAGTCCTTTGAGAATAATCTAAGCCTTGATGGAGGGGCAGACATTCAGTGAGCCCTGAGTGCTCTCTCTGACCAGCTCACTGAGGGAAATGACCTAAATGAGAATGATTTGCCTGCTTGCCTCACCCTGTCCCTCTCCCTCTGCTTTCCTCTGTTATTGTCTGTCCAACTTTGGTTAAATGAAGATTCCCTTCTTTGGAGGCGAGGCAAATGGAGGTCTGCATAGGCTAGAGGGAAGCTGGTAGAAGCACATCTCCATTGGGGCCGAGGTAGAAAAGCCCTGTGGCTTCGAGAAGAACACTTCTCCATTGATTAATCCACATGAGCAAGCTAACAACAGCCAAGGTGACACATCCAAAAACACTACGCCTCTTTATGGCACTCACACACAAATGCACACAATGCTCATACATTATAATGTAGACATGGGCATATACACACACAAAAGCAATGCAGGGACTTAAAAGCTACTCAAAACTCTTTCTGCAAGGATGGGCAAATAGAATTTTTTTCCTTGCAGTCTTTTCCTCCTTCCATCATCACTTCGACTGATACACTGCAAGAGGAGGCTGAGGTAGAAAAGTTTAATAAGAGTACTTAGCCTTTACAGTCCATAATAAAATGCTGATGTAAGCATCTGCATTGCATAAGAAGAAAATCTTTTCACAAGATTCAAATCCATTATAAAGATCAAGATTGGCCCAGCTCAACTCTTTCAGTGTTGGGTCAACACTAATTAACTCCCCAACTGAGAAGCACAGCATGACGAGAACTTCTTAAGCTTCATTTCAGTGTGTGTGAGAAAGAGTTTCGCAAGAACAGAAAATATATCAAAGACAACAGTACAGTCTAGTTGCATCTATATCATCACTCCTGCTGTCTTCTTGAGCTTTGCCAAAAAAAAGGTCTGCCCATCTGCCAAATGACTACCTGCTGAAGACACAGACACTTATGATGTCTCTATCTCCAACATTGACAAAAATATCCTTAACACTGAGGAGATAGTTTCCATTCTTTTAGGTCAACTAATCCCCATAATTCCAGTCCAGGAGCTGAAATTGAAGCCAGGTCTGACATTGCTGCCTCGCCACATCGGTGCTGTTGAACATCCTAAATCACAGAAGATCACATATTCAGGTTGTGTATAATTATAGAGGCCGTTATAGCACATACACACAGAGGTGGTTAGAGCAGCAAGGGGAACATGTGGACAGTAACTGCACCAGCAGCCAGGTAGAGAGCACATTAAGACGGCTCACAGTGGCAAGGACATTATGTCCTGTAATTGATGATGATGGGCTGTCTGTTCTGCCACGCTCAGGTGTGACACACAATGAGACCCCGCAGCTGGATGCGTTTAGTCAGTGGACAACCGACACAGCTACCAGCTCGACCATGTGTACCCCACCTGACAACTGAATCCACGATCGTTTTCATTTTTGCCACACGAAGCACAGAGTCTGCCCTTCACCGGCTGAGCAGAATTTTCAATGCACAGTAATGTGCAAGCATTGATCTGATGGATGGGTTTTGTTTTACACCACTTATATATTCCTCTGCAGGACTCTCAAAGGCACAGTGAGTGCCATTCAGAGCTCCCATTAGCAGAGTATTGAGTTCAGAAAATAAACACTTACAGATATTCAAAACCGGTTTGTTGGTTTGTTATCTATCCCAATGTAGAATTGTGAAGGCAGTCAATAATAAAACCAGAGATAGTAGAAAGCATTGGCACTCAATCTGAATGTAAATATGAGCTTTTCTATGAATGAGGAGATGAAGAGGTTTATCTCAAGACAGCACAAGACATTTAATCAAGCACAGAAATGTACTGAGTGACAGACAGGAGGAGAGAATGAATGATGGGAGTTGGCAGGGAGAAAGGGCAGGTAAATACAACCACTGAGGCAAGGAGTACAGCAATCACCCCCCAAAAAAATTAGATTAGGGAAATGCCTGGGGGAAATTCAGACACTCACCTCCTTTTCTCCCTTCTTCCTTCTCTTTTCTTCTCTCAGTGCAGACGTGCAGTGGAGTAGATGGCACTCCTCATCTCACTGCTGCTATGGTGTCTGCGAGAGCACACCCCTCTCTGCCCATTCATAGCTCCGCCGACGCACAACTCATGCATGGACGCACGCACGCACGCACGCACGCACGCACGCACGCACGCACGCACGCACGCACAAAAAAAAAAAAAAACACACACACACGCACACACACACACACACACACACACACACACACACACACACACACTTACAATGCCAGGTGTGCAAATCGTAGTTCTGTATGTTAATGTCTCCAGCCTGGCAGTCGGAAGCTGTGGGTGTGACAAACAAGTATCATATACTGGACATTATTGCTTACTAACACAGCTCTGTGATGGTCACAGGCTAATTACGTCTACAAGTTCATGATGTAGGGCAAGGTGGGCGAAGGAAATGCTTCCCAAACCTCCTGCTGTCACGCTGAAATATGCACGCTGCTGACATCACCTATGTGGATGAATCCACCTATGACTCATCTAATTTGTTTTGTAACCCATACAATAGCCAAATACACCCCATAATAGTCCATCCCAGGCTCCTCAACTGGAAAACACCTTCCAGCAACAAGTCCGTAGACAGATGAAGCAAGTCATTGGCTACAAGCCGTTCATAAAGAGCCAATCACAGCCCTGCAATGATCCACCGTCACTGTGCAAAAATGACATCATTACATGATGGCATTTTAGAGGGAGTTTTTACCACCAAGATACACCAAAGACACAAGATAATGTAATCAAAGCTAGTTAAAATTGACACCTTCACAGACAGACACAGATCAGCCTTGTTTTACATCGCATGAGTCATACAGCCAGTCCACCGGGGAAGTGGGCTCTGGCTGCACTTCATATAAAACCAAATCACGTAGCATTTGTCAAGCCAGAAACTGACCTCAGTGATTCATAAAAAAAATATATATATATATAAATAAAAAAACAACATTCCTAAGTGAGGGCTAAAAGCTGAAACCTGACGCATTTCCCCAATAACAAATACAGACATAAATGATCACATTTCATCATAAGTGATTTTTATTCTTTGGACACACCCTGTGAGATATTTTTTTATGACGACATTGTCTGATTCATTACCTGTAATATCACATTACTAATTCATGATCTGGACCCTGAGATGTCACCTGTGGTGACAGGAAAACAGGACTTGACCAAGGCTCCTCAAAGTGCCATCACAGCAAACAAAATGCATTTGCAAGTACCAGAAACACACATTTGAAAGTAGCAAATAAGCACACAAAATTGAAATTAGTAATTTAAAATATTAAAATCTCAGTAATAATATGCAATAAACTTAATTCACACAAAGCAAAAACAATTGTGCAATACACTTCAACCCCCCCCCCCTCCCCTTCTGGACAGTCCTGTGAAGAAACATGTTTTTGCTTAGAGTTCAAAGACAAGCAATGTGAGATTTTGGGAAATAAAAGCAAACTGTACATCATTAAACATCAGGGAACACTAAAGCAAACACATTCGCTTCAGGTTGAGCTAAAACTTCTTTTCAAACATTTTCGGATACATTAAACAATTCATAGCAAACATTTTTCCCCATTAAGTAGTAGTGTTTTGAAATGACACTATAAATGCTTGCCATGGTCTTTCTTCTTTATATACTGCCTTTAGTGGCATTATTATGAGTAGCAGAGATGGTAACACACTGCAGTCTCAGAGCTTATTTGTAAACAATTATAAAAAATTTAAAAAAATTTAAAAAGTGCTTTACCATTTTTCACTAAGAAATTACTTTTTGTCTTTGTCCAGTAACATGATGTCGGGAGATGTTGTAGTTTTCATGTCTGTGTCCACCCCACACACACAGAAGTCTTTCAAACTGCTGTTTCCCTCAAGTCTTTGGGCTCACATTGAGCAGAGTCAGAGGTTTTCTCCACTGCTCCAGCTGAACTTGGAGTTAATGACGTCTTGTCTTCTTTGTCCTCTTTGGAGTCGGCAGTGGAGGAGCTGGTGGTGCTGGGCTTGTCTGGCTCCGTGTCCTGCCCCTGCTGAAGGAACAGAGGGATCTCCAGCTGCTCTTTGGTCAAAAGGCCTCGCTGGTCATCAACCCTGCAGCACTGAGCCCTCGTCAGCATGTCCAGAAACCCTGACACACACAGAACATCATGCTAATTCTGACATTTGTTGCAAATGAATAAAGAACACTGTGCTCTTTTTAATGTGCCCAAGGCATTAACATTTCATAGTTGGGAATATAGTTAGGCAAAACAGACTCATTTTAGTCTTGATTAAGTTTTAGAAACATATATAATTAAATAGTATAGTGTTCTTCAAACCCATCCTGGCTAGGATACTAGGGTTGGGCTATATGGCTCAAATGTGCTATCAGGGTATTTACAATTTTATATAGAAATACAAATTGAATTCAAATAAGAAAATTGATTTGAAGTTCATTATTGACCTTAAAACTAAAAATCTCAACCCCTAGGTCCATTTTGTACCTTTTCTGGAGTTTTTGATCATTTCACACAGTCTTCCTTAACAGATGAAGTTTGCCCATTTGTCATGGAATTATAATTTTAAAATGTTAAACTTGGATGAGTTTGAAACATGAAGAGAGATTGCTTTGTCAACAATTAAGGAACGTGAGGTCCACTTTTTTTGTGTTGGACCTTGTCTTGAGAATTTATTTTTTTGCTTCCAAGAATTAAATATTAAGCTCAAACTGAATCAATGTATTAGGTATGATCACTGTTATGTCCCCACATTGATGATATGATCTGTAAGTTCAATATTGCCATAGGTTTTCTGGGGAAATCTCTGATGTCTATCTTGTTACCATATGGCCCAACCCTACTAGATACTGCTCAGATGTCCTACCATCCATGTCGCGGTTCTTACTGGGCTTGGGCTGAGTCTTGGCTCTGTCCATCTGTAGCGATGATCTGGCTTCCAGACCCCCTGCACTCACGGCTCCTGCCTGTGTCCAAAATAGATTTCAGTGTTATCGACGTACGTTTCACAGGTTTTAAATCCCATAAACATTGTATACTACAAATTCTACAGATCACACAAGGGTTCAATTTTTCATCAAAGAGATAAGTGTTGATGCTTTCTGACAAGAATATTTCTATATTTCTTACTCTTTAGTGCACCAGATTTACTGTCAGCCTTTATTATAATTATAAAAAGGTTGTGTCCAAAACACCCCCCCTTTTATCATGTAACGTCTTCAAATTATAATATTATTTAGATAACAATACTCAAGACCCTCTTGCCTTTTTCCTTTTAACATTCTCTAGAATTTCAAGCAGGTAATTAAGTAAAAAAAATTTCAGATTTCATTATTTGAAATAAATAAGCCAATTATGTCACGACAAACAGTATGTATGATTCATCAGTATCATAGTAATCTCGGGATTGGAGCTTTCAGCGCTTATCAATTGTCTAGGGATTTCTAAATGCAAAGCAGTTGCAGCAAACATACGTTGTGTCCTGAGCAACGTAATATGGTAGTAGTAAACTGTTTAACAGCACACAACTTCTGCATGTCAAAGATGTTGGATTGGTTCAGCAATTCAGGTTTTTTTTTTTTTCAAACTTTCCACCTAGTTTTAACAACAGAAGCTGGGAGAAAGTCCTCAGTGAAGCTTTGAGTCTAGTATAGTACATAAGCAGAATCAAAAGTTTCTTCATGATGGCAACAAGATGTCTGTCAGTCTATTAACACTGTCTCACCTGTGTCGCTGCAGCTGAACCACTTCCTCTGTACATGTCTTTTCCTGCTCAAATCACAAAAAAAAAAAAGATACATATCAGTACTTTCACTTCCAGCACAAAAGTAGTCAGTGGGCTGATGATGACGCTACAGAACATTCCCACTGTGTCAAACATTGACATCAGCCAGATTAAATATTCTTGACAAGAATTAAACTGGCCCTACTGGGATACAGCCACTCTAAATCGAATCTATTCCCCGCTGCCTAAATGCAGTGAGAGGAGCTGAGGCTGAGAGCACTGATCCAAAGTGAAGTTGGTTCTGGTCTCTCAGCAGTTGGGAAATGAGGTGAGTGAACACAGCACTCAAACCAAATGGACTCAGACATTTCAACCCCACAGAAAAGAATGAAGAGACTGAGGGAGACACACAAAGAAATCTGACTAGTGAAATAGGAACATGCAGACAGAGACGCAGAGAAACCAGGGCGCTAAAGTGGACACTGAAAAGACTTTGTCTTTGCCTCGAGCTAAGAGCAAGTAAAGGCCAAGAAATGCAGAAACACTTTCTAGGACCCTTTAAAAAACAATTAAATGAATTCGAAGACTCAGCCAGCTTTCTGGCAGCAGAAGAGATTTTACAAAGCATTACCAATCGATCACCCACATCACTGACAACTAGCAGCGGATGGAGGGTTGGAATGTGCCTTTATCTAATTTGACTGAATGCATTTCATTTACTCATCGGCAAAATAGTTTTTTTTCATCCTGTGGCTGCTTGTGCTTTTCAGGGAGCAATGTATTTATTATTAAATGATGTAAACATGAGTCTCTCTGGATTGCATTAAAGTAAATAATTGGGTTTTAAAAAGGTCAAGTATATTAACCTTTGGTTCTGTCAAGCCGTAGCGTCTTATTGGCCAGTCTGAACACAGTGCCGTTCATGTTGACGGGCTCGTCGCTTCCAACCTAAAACGAACAGTTTTAGTAAGACAAAAGAATGGACTCCAGTCAGACAGATGTTGACACACTCAGCCGAACAGACATGAATGCATGTAATCCTCATTGCTTATTCCACTGACGAAATAGTTTAAAACATTCAATTTTGAGTGATCATATTAAAATTACAGATTTGATATAAATATTAACATGCACCCTGACGCGTAAACTGTTGCCTAGCAACGGCTGCTGCAGGCAGGAGAGGACTCAGAGGACAGACTGACAGAATTTTTAGTACAACATTTAGAAAATGTCAGACTTGTCTGCTGCTTGACTGAAAAGTGGAGGTGAGTCATTAACGTGAACTTACGTCACAGAAGTATAAGATTATTACAATGAGATATTAGTTATATCCAGGTTCAGCTTCACAGACACTCTACTGTCACTTCCATACATGACGGTCCATTTTGAAGTCACAATCTATTAGCAGAGGGATTAAACTGAAGCAATTAATTAAATTATTCCTTTATAATTGAGAGAAAGTAACTGTTAATCAAATTTACTTTATCCATGAACTACTCTAGCACTGCTTACATATTATGGTTTCATTCATACAGACACTCACCATGGTGACTAAGGCCTCTTGCAGCTTGAGATGATGTTTCTGTAGCACGGCAGAGAGGGCGTCCTGCAGTGTCTTACTGGACTTCACCATGATCCCCACTGTCTTACCAGTGAAGGCAATCTCCAGCCTGAAACACACACGCATTTCAGTCATCGCAAAGTTAGCACAAACAGTAAAACTTAGCCAAATGCAATGTAGCATCATTAAAATCTACCCATCCAAAACCTGTAGTAACAGAGCAATCTGCCAGCCAGATATATCTAGTAGGAAATCCATATCTGATCATTTGATAATGTAGTCAATGCAAATGACTAAAATGGTAACTACATAGAGAGCCAGTCTGGTGTTAACACAAGGGCTTCCCTCTAATATGGTGACAAGTGGCATGCTGTAGTGGGGATGTGGGTGTGAAGGCCTGCTAGGGTGACAAAAACTGAAGAAAAAAAAAGAAATGAAGGAAGTGACACAGTTGACTCACGCAAACGTCACCCTGAGCTCTAGAGAGACCTGCTGATCCCTCAGTACGGAGCAGTCCTGGTCCAACGATAAGGGCTGCTGTAGAAGGAGCAATGGTGTATCAGGGAGAGAGAGAGCAATTAAAGTCACTTTCAGAGATGTCAGCATTAACTGGGGATACTTGAAAATAAGTTTCACAAACTTTCAGAAATAAAAAGAGGGAGTGAGAGGTTAAGAGGATGTTAGAACAGGAAGAGGGTAGTCATCTTTCTCATACCGCCTGTTGCAAAACAACTTTGCTGTGTGCCACAGTAGATATTTTTGAACAACTTCTTTATTTAAAAGCTGTCGCTGGTGCTATAGACACAGCAGTTAAGGGTTCACCTTATCCTTGCCATGAAGGTAGATGATGACATCTTTCAACGGGAAGCCTCTCTTCTCACACAGACTGGCCAGCATGTCTTTGATGGGTTGACCATTACGTGTGGGTGCCAGGGACGCACTGCCATCAGGTAGATAGACACAGCAGTAGCCCCCCTCCATCCCTATCCGACTCCCACCTCCACCACCCTGCTCTGGAGACCGGGGACTTGATCTGCCATTCTACACAGATTGAGAAGAAAGGACTTAATAAAATACATAAGACTTTAAAGCAGATTTTTGTCATTCATGTCTGCCATGATCTCACTGATTTTCGATAAGACAGCTCCAAACCTTATTGTCACAAACGCACTGACCTCTATCTGCCTGTAGAGGGTGCCTAGCTCCACACTACTGCTTGACTTGACCGACATATGCAACTCTGTTAAAAAAGAACAAGAAGAGAGCCAGGGAGAAATTGTGAAATAAAGTCACAGCATGTATATCAAGGCATAACACAAAATCTGCCATTTAACAGGCACTACCTCCCCAGGATCCTCTTTTCTGTCGCTGTTTCTCCGAAGCACTTTTGCCACCTGGCAAGCTCTGAGTGTCTGAAATCTTGTTCTGTTTGGAACAGTGATGACAAAAATGCCAGAACAGCAAAATGAGAATAAGAATCACTTTTCCTCATGCTTGCCCCTCAGTCCATTTCCTGTCACTCTACCTTCTTCTCACTTAACGAGGGGCTTCTGGTGGCCACGTCCTCCCATGATCCCAAGCGGTTCGGCTGAGGGAGAACTTTGCCTTCTATTTTACCCAAGGTGCAGCTCTGGTACAGAGGAGAGCGTACAAAGCGCCTGTAGCTGTCCATCTTCATCAGTTTAAATATCTGACACAAAGCAGGGACCAGCAGTACACACAGTCAGCCAAGGCAACAACAATGTATCACTGTATTATTGAGCTAAAATGGGAGTGTGGACCCCAAACAAACCTGTGCTTGAGCCTTGTTGAACATGTCAGGCGTGGGCTGTTCCAGGTCCTTCTCCTCCGTCTTGGCTGTGTCATCGATGTTGACCGAATAGGGAGCGCTGTCTGACAGGTAGGTGTTGTAGATGGAGCGAGCTGCTGCTTTCAGCTGGAAACACAACACCTCCATCAGACTGAAACCTTCTGAAGATTAGATATGACCTGACCTTTCTTTCCTAATCATTTTTCGGATGAGACATGAGATACAATGAACAAACTTCCCTTTCACTTTGATCTGAGATTTTGATCTGATCTTTCAATACCTGCCTAAGAAGTCCGTCTGAGTGTATACACACATGCACGTGCGCACGCACTGTGTTTCCTTGTTAAGTGTACCAAGAATCAAATCAACCCTTTCCAAGCATCTACTCTACAAGTCATACAATCAATAAGTCACTAAAATCCAATTAATTCCCCAGAGAGCTGAGCAACCGCAGAAACTAGGCTGATGTGTGGACAGTCAACAGCCCTGTCAATTTCTGCACTTCCTGTTTCTTCAGACAGAATTTAATCACGCAAACGATACTTTTGCCTAGGTAGAAGATACAAAATAGATTAAAAGATGATTATAGCTTTTACAGCTTGCCAGCTGGCCACCTTAGTAGTAATAGTATAACAAGATAGTATCTAGTGCTCACAAGATAGGGATCTAGTGCACACAAGATAGGGATCTAGTGCACACAAGATAGGGATCTAGTGCACACAAGATAGGGATCTAGTGCACACAAGATAGGGATCTAGTGCTCACAAGATAGGGATCTAGTGCTCACAAGATAGGGATCTAGTGCTCACAAGATAGGGATCTAGTGCTCACAAGATAGTATCTAGTGCGCACTAGAAACGTTTCATTTTTTTTTTTTTCCCCCCATGTCCCTTTAGGGGCTCTGTAAAAAACAACTTCATCCGTCACTGAGGTCAACAGTAAATGATTGAACCACACTTATTGTATATAGAACAACTTCACTGTTAGAGGTTTGGTCTAACAATGAAGGTGTTCTAACAAAAGTATTGCTGGAGTTGACCTCCTCAGACTTTTTCGCCCTTCTCGATGCACCTTGGAAGTAGGTAAGTTCAAATCACATTTTACTGAACTGTTGATTAATGCTACTTAATGCTTGTTAAAAAAAAAAAAAATAGTATAACATTATAAAAGCAATATCGCAATGAAAAAGAAACAAAAACAGCAGACTCGTACACGACATAATTATAGCTACAAAAATACATTAACAAATACAAATTGTCCATAAGTTTACCATAGCCAAGTAACTCTTACAAATGTACACAAGTAAAAATATAAACTGCAGGTTACACAATCTACATTTGTATTTGTTCACCTCTTCAATCTGTATTTTATTCTATAATATCCACAGTAATCATTATTCTTCCTTCACTGTAAACATTCAATGTCTTGTCTACAAATAGGTTTGAGGGAAATTATAACAGAGTATAACAAAAAACTATAAAGTGATCTTATGCAAAGTAAAACACAGCACAATCAGTCACAAATGACATGGAAGATGGTAAAAAGAGGTAAAAGAGGTAAAAAAAAGTGTCAGCATACCTCATCTAAAGAGGTGGCTGGGATCTTCCTGAACTTTTCACATGCCTGCCAGAATAAAATGTTCTCCGCACTCACCTCAGACCTCAAGAAAGCCTGTGGAGAACACACACACAAACCTTGTAGGGAACATATTTGGGACACCTTGTGAGTGGTTCTTAGACAGCAACACTTCAGTTATTCCTGTACTAGTTGAAATAACAACAAAGGTGTGTTGAGTGTGTCTCACCGTAAAGTGATGGACTCCATAAGGGTCTTCCAATAGCTTCTCAAAGGAGACGGCCCAGCTCAGCACGCTGTTGGCTGGGCCGGCCTCTCCGCCCGGAGTTCCTGGAAGGCTGGAGCTGCTGCCTCCACAGCCTCGTGCAGTCATGTTCAATTCTACAACATATCCAGACACAGACACACCCATTTATCAGCACAGAAAATCATGACTGAGAATGCGACAGAGTGAGACATTTTCTTCTGTCATGCACAGACATGTTTCAGTTTCAGAGAAAACGCTGGTTGTTTCTGCTTACCTCCATCTGACACTGCCTGGCTCTGTGAATAGAGAGAGAAAGAGAGAGAGAGAGATGGATAAGGTAGGCAGAAAAACACACACACACAGAAAAAAAATCTTATGTTATGGAATACACCTTGAGGCCTAATCATGGAGTATTATTGTATTTACGCATAATTCCTCTAGTAGTAGCTGGGAAATTCAACATTCACTTGATTGAATCATTCAAACAAAAGGACTTGTATTTAAATTCATTACCCATTGTCTCAGATGTGACAATCAAAAGTAAAACAAACAAAAAATAAATCACAAAAGAAAAAACAGCACTGATAAAACTGTGTGGACGTACATTTTAATATAACAGCAACAGTTTTACAATGTACATAACATATTGTACTCAAAATAGTATTTATACAGAAGCTAGACATATATTCATAAAGCATACTGGCGTACATTTAGGAAGTGAAATATGAACACCAGCTGCATGTGTTTTGCCTTTTGTTTTTTTCCTCTGACAATGTAGTGCAATCAGTCAAAGCTGCTTTCACAGGAAGTGGTTGTGAAACTGATGACAATAGCTCTCATTCAGCTTTCAGAGCTCACAAAATTCCCATGTTGTAAAAGTTTCATTTCGAGCGTTTTCATTGTTATAAATACTGCCAATGAATCACGCAAACTCTTTGCACATAAACCTGTGCCGACAACCATGTTTGCATTTTATCGAGGTACATAGATATCGATCAAACCCCCCCAGGGAGGTATGTCAGCAGGTTAACTGGATCTGTTTGAACGGAAATTGATGGAAATCATGGATGTTAAGATAACTCACACCTTGCTCTGTGCAGTTTACATGTGCTTTTTTGTCTGTCTGGGTTTTCCCAATGCTCTGGACCCCCCCACCCACAGTCCACCAACATGCACTAAATGGTCTAACTCTAAAAATTGCCCAGAGGTGTGAATGTGCGTGAGTTTGTCAGTCTATGCAAGTTATTTCTATGAAGTAGCAACCGGTAATCAGGGTGTGAAGTGTATAAAAATAAACCTGAAAGTAACATTGACACCATTAAGCAGTCACTCACGGCTTCAATGCCCTTTGAGTTACTGGAAAGTACAGAAGTAATTCAACATATTACTGATATACAAATGAAAAAGGACAAACAACCAATCTGAGTATTGTGCCACCTATGAAGTTTTATCTTGACTTGAATCCCTTATACTTTGTTTCACCCCCTTTTATACTTGATATTTAATATCTTCTTCAGCGTGCAATGAAGTGATCTGTGCTCCTTAACACAAGAAGAATGTATTCACATTATCAAAGTTGTATCCTTAAAAAAACTGTCAGTAACAAAGTATAATGTATGTGTGTGAGACTTTTAGTGCAAGCAGAGAGAAAGTGAATAATAATTCTGTTCAGCAGCAGCTCAAAGATGACAGCTCTAGGCAATTGATAATCTTATCCATATAAGGCTGATAAGGGCTGGTTGTTTCTGCAGGTGCGAGCTCCACTGAGGCTCCACCTCTTCAACTTTCTTCTCTTTTTTTTTTTGCTCTACTGCTCAAACTCTGGCTCCAAAAACACAACATGTCAGTGCCTACGAACGCACTTGCCAAGAGAAACCAACACACACACTTAATCCACCGCTCTCCACAAAGTGAAAGCAGATGATTCATCAACGCCTTGTTTGTGCACCTTTCGCTTCTCATACACCACGGCAAAGAAAAATATCGGAGGGATTAGGAATTCTCTGCAAATCCTTTTCAAGCAGAGACGAGATATGCAAACGGGAGAGTCTGATGCAGCACCAATTGTAGGAACATTTCCAAAATCACAGAAAACACACGGGTGCCCCCTTCTTTTTTTTTTTTTTAAACCATAGCAACATCCAGGTCTTCTCTGCCTCTCTGAAATGCATCTTTATAGACACTTTTCACACCTTTTGCAGCGCTGAGCCAATCAAGAAACGTAACAGAGTACACCAAAGCCAACTCGGCCTACACACGACAGATTGGCAAACAGGCATGGCTTGATTTCCGCTTCTGACTCAAGCGGGCCCGGTCTGTTTTCAGCAGCAACCAACTGTAGCTGCACAGCATGGTTGGTTCAGGCACTGCTGAAGGATTTGGGATAGATGATACAAGCAAACACATAAAACTGTTTACCGTACTCTTGGTACTCCGACCTGGATCATCAACTCAGCAGTGTGAACACGGTTAAAAAAGCAGACTGTCAAAAAAGTAGTCCACGATTTAAAAAGACGTTCCTGTTTGGCAATTAATTACAAGGATTCTACTTAAAAAGGAGGCATTCAGAACAGACAACACACTTAACTCCAACGTATTCCCCTAAATGTATTCTTGCATAAACAAACCACTGGATCCAAAAGGACAGCTGCAGAACCAAACCAAACCTAACAAGAGTGTTGCCAACTCACCATGTGGCCAATAGGAATCCCTAGAGCATTGCAGTTCTTCGCCATGGTGGCCCAGACACCAGACTACAAGCCGAAGTCGACTGAATGCGATGTGCACACCGTGAAGGGACACAGTAAAGTGCTCCACCCAAACATGATGCACACTCTTCACACACACACTCAAAAACTCATCACTTGGGTCTTCCTGTCACTTCCTGCCTGGAAGGGAAGTCTTGCCATAGCAACAAGCCACAAAAGAGGAAGTATGGTTACTATGATCAAACTGTTCTCAGCCTACGTCTTGAGAAACACTGTGATGTGGGAACACAGACATTCCGCTTTTGATGTAGTCACTGTATGAGTTACTAGACACAGTTTACAACCATTATACGCTCTATAGCAGCGATTATACAACTACAGTGCTGCATCCGAGATGGGTTTTTTTGCACGTTTTGTTCTCCTTTTTAGTCATAGTTTCCCTTTACTTGAAAGTTATTTTAAAAAAAAAAACAACCCACACTGCTTCCTCCTGATATTCAACTATTTTAAAGATAGTGCCCAGAAGTGAAATTCGTGGTTTGATGTGATATAGGTGGTAGGTGGCTTCAACAACTCCAATCTCACTTTGAAGCCTTCAGAATAGTAAAAAAAAAAAAATAATAAATAAACTTATGTGCAGTGTACCATAGCATACATACACATTGCGTCAGACGTGCTAAATTAAATGGGTATTATTCTGCAACTATAGCAATTAAAAGACTGCACATATATTCCAAGTAGTGTGTGCAAATTGTACACTATACTTAAATGCATTGCCAAACAATGTTAAGCACGCATGCACATACGTGTGTGTGCGTGCGTGTGACATGTATGGTCATACCTTGTTGTCCGCCATGATGCCAGCGGTTATGGTGCAACATTTCTCATATTTCCTGAACTGCTTTTGTGCTGCCACTTTTGCGAGGTGGGAGAACCTGTGATAAAGTCCTCTGAAAGCGACCATCTTCAGGGAAACAAGCGTACTGTGAGTGAAGAGGAGAGAGATGACAATAAACCAACACAGCCCTGCAAGTTTCACACAGGTCGGAGTTCATTAACAGCTTCAGTCTTACCTAGTCGATGATTTCTGACATGCGCACTAGCGAGGAACCCAGGTGAAGTCAATTAGCTGACGTTTTGTCAACAGGTATGGTTCTGTTTGGCTATCAGAGCTCAGTGGCTATGTGCAGCTCAACGAAAGGCATAAAGTGTAGGTTGCAGGAAAAAGTTGACTAATCTCAACCACACCACTTTATTTTGACCATGTCAGAAAAATATGCTAATGTTTCGGCCTCATGGCCTTCATCAGAGCATTAATATATCCAGTATCTTTGTCAGAGATACAACTGTTCTGTCATAAACTGAATATTTGACATGTAAAAATACTGACCTGCTGGTGGCACTAAGGGAAACATCAGGGGATCACTGACTAAAGCATATTTATTGGACTTTTATCCAGTAGTTCCACTGACCACAAACTAAAAATATAACCCAAGAAGCTTCAGGTATAAACTGAAAATATATATTGGATGCTGTATGCCCAAATACATATATAGCAGGTTAATATTTTAAGCTTAAATTAATGTAATAATCAACAGGTTATGGCTAGACAGTAAGGTTTGGTTGAGGTTAGAATGACAGGCCTATTTATACTGTCAATGATTCAACCTGACTTTCATAACAGTACAGTGTCTTTGATGAAAAATTGCTAAGGTGACCATTTGAATCCAAAACCTGTTTGGTTATTTCTGTGTGAAGTTTGCATAAACACCTGTTTTCCTCCCACAGTCCAAACACATGCAGGTTTGGTTAACTAAAACTCTAAATTAACTTTTGGCTGTTAGGTTTATGAGTGTGTTTTGCAATCTGTCCAATGTGTACCCAGTGCATTGAGGAATAGGCCACAGCTGACCGTGAACAGGAAGAATGTTAAGAAAAAAGACTGATAACCAGCAGCACACTCTACTGGCCACTGCATGAATCAATGGATGGATTAAAAAAATGTATTTCCAAGCTTCAGTTCTTCAAGTTTAGTCAATTGGGCCGTAAAAGTGTCACATTATGTCATGTATGCAAAGGCAGTCGACAGCATGCTTAAGTAAACCACTGTTTTGCTGATAACACACAAAACGCCAGCAGACCTGTGTTTCAGTTTCTGTAACAAATGTAAAAATCCCATCAGTTTCACCTAAAGGTTACTCAACAACATAAAAAGCAACAGCAGCCTAACTGTCATCGTTGCCATCGCTACCACCTGCAAGAAATACAAACAGCGGTATTGTTTGTGATATAATGTTCCAGGAATGAATTTATTTGCATTGGTATCAGTGTTTATAATCAGACTGCTGTGCCTTTTCTGATGCAAAGACTATTAGGTTAGGCAAAGCAGAGTCATCATTCAGCTGTACATGAGGAGGAAACAACACCACCACAGGTAAAACAAGACAAACATTTGAGCATTATAATGTTATTTTTTCGAGCTTTATAATGATATTTAATACCTAATGTACAAGACGTTACATGTTTCAGTCAGATGGCATTTTCTGCTCCTAATATGTTTAAATGTTTGTAGCTTTTAGAAGTTAATATGAGTCTTTTCTAACAGAGAATGGTGATGAGAAAGATATGTCTGTGTCTTTTGCTTGGTCATCTCCTCATAGGTAAGGAGCCACTTTTTCATTTTACAGTTTTTTATATTTTTTTCTTATTCTCTCTGAATATGTATGCCTGTTTAGCTTTACACTTTTATTTTATATTTGTTTTATATTCCAGCTGTCGTTGGCTCTGACACTGGGCAGGAACAGTGTCTGAAATGTGACATCAAAAAAGAACCTCTGACAGGTAAAGAAAAGAAAGAAAGAAATCAACCGAAACCTCTCTTTCTGTTTATAGACTACATCTAGAAATGGTATGTAGAAGCTAATGAACATGAACATTGTCTCTTATAAATAATTGCAAGGTGAAAGGCAAAGACATTTTTTTTCTTAATGCTATTCTTTCCATCTCTGTTTTTCCCTATAGATTCTTGTCTATTCTGCCCAGCCAAACCAGCACAATGCCTCAATGGTTAGTGCCATCCTTCTTTTAATTTGTTTGCTTGAAGATAAATCCTTTGAATTTTACATGTGGTACGTGAGAAACAGTAATTGGCCATGAAGTGTGGTAGTACAATGAGGTTGCATGTTATGATTTATTCTAAAATTAACTTTATGGATACAGGGAGTGTCTCAGGTATGCTCTGTTTTATATAAAATGCTGACTGCGACTGTATTCATTCCTTTCCATGTTTAGCATCTGCAGATAATCAATATAACTGCACAAAAGGTAAACTGTGACAATATCTTCATATCTGTCTATGATTACCTAACACTGTCACTGTTGGTTCCCTCCCCTTAAGTATACTCTTCCCATCAGACTTTCAGGTTTGTGTCAGCAGCAGTGGGTCAGCGCCAGCAGAGGGTGATCGTGTCACTCTAACATGTGTCCATAACTTTCTCAATTTGACTCTGATGTTTGGGTGGAAGAAAGATGAGAAGGAAATCCCGGAAGGCCAAAATCAAAGCGAACTGGTTCTTGAAAAAGTGTTTTCACATAATTCAGGCCAGTACATCTGCTTTGTGAAAAGTGAATATGGCTGTTATGAGTCTTTGCCACATGAATTCAAGGTAAACGGTAAGTATACATCTCCCCACATATTTCACATAGCCACAGATAGAAAAAAAAGTCAATTTTACAATTTCTGAATTGAATGGCTTTTAAGATATGAATAATGAAATGCACACCTCTGACCCTTGATGTGTCTGCCTTTGTAATTGTGTCCTCATCCAGAGAGCACTGTGGTGATCCTGGTGATCTGTGGTGTTGCCGCTTTGGTCCTGGTTGTGATTATGGGGCTGGCTATGAAGTTCAAGCTGAAAAGAGACAACGGTAAGAGCTCAGTTCAGGGGCCTAATAGAGTGGAGAATAAAAACAATTAAGTCAACCATCTCTTTTCCCAAATACATATTTGTGAATGCAAATGATGATGATAGATATGCTGTAGGTGTATGTTACTGGTATATTTCAAATAATTAAAGCTTAAATAGTTCAACATTTTGGGAAATATGCTTATTTGGCTTTCTATCTGTAAAATAAAAGGCCAGCAGCCAATTAGCTTAGTTCAAAGGCTGGAAACAGCTACCCTGGTTCTGTCCAAAGCTAACTAAATCCATCCGCTAGAACCTCTAAAGGTCACCAATTAACACAACATATCTGATTTGTTTAATTCACACAAAAACTGAAGAATAAAAACTGCGGTTTTACATAGGGTTTTGGTTTGTTATGGGTTTTCTTGGCAACCCGCGGAGACTCCAGGACGTTACTACCCCTAGCCAAGAAATCACTCTGTATTTACTATATATAGTGTACCATATGTACTGAGTGTGTAAAAGCATGTATACTACACTCCTTTCCACTAACAATCTCACAATGCAATGCATTTTTGATAGATTTGAAAATTAACATGATGACGCAAAGTGACGATGAGCAATAAGTGTCGGAAAACTCAATTTACTGCTCATTATCAAGTAAACTACTCAGTGCTGGGAAGTGAAGTAAAATTTGTTATAATTGAACAAAGCCAGGCTAGCTGTTTTCCTCTGTTTCCAGTCTTTATGCTAAGCTAACGACTGCTGACTCCAGCTACATATTTACCATACAGACGTGGGAGTGGTATGGATCTTCTCATCTAACTTCCTACAAGAAAACAAATAAACATATTCCCAAAATGTGAAACTACTTCATTAAGTTTTGCAGAATCTCTATGTACCTTTTTTCTAAGTGTGACCCCTCCTCTCTCTCTCTCTCTCTCTCTCTCTCTCTCTCTCTCTCTCTCTCTCTCGCTCGCTCGCTCTCTCTCTGCAGCTAAACACAAAGAGAGGATGAAACAGAGGGCACAGATTGGACAGAGTGGTGCTCCAGCTCCATTCACACCAAGAGGGTCTTAAATAAGAAAAAGTCTATCACATTGAACAACAATGAATACTAATATTGTTTGATAAGTTTCTGTTGTAGTTTTTTCATATAGAAAGAAAACCTCTTTAATCTCTGTCTTTGAAGCTAAGAGTGTGTGGTCAGGTGAGGTTACAAGCTTATGTACAGCCTTTTCCGGACAAGGGTGTATCCATTGTTTAACACAGCATTAACGTCAACCACGCCCACTAACCAGAAAGCCTGTTCAGTTGAGGAAAAGAGCCTAGAAATGTTTTAATCCAGCCACAGGACAGGAGGCCTGCTCAAACTAATCCCACTGAATGCTCTTCTCACTGGAACGCACACTGCAGATGAGCCACACAGAGCAGCATTATAGCGGCTGGCATGTAATGGATATATGGGATGTTAATGGTATCCAAACCTCTCCGAGAGAGATGGATTGATGGGATTTGAAAGTTGATGTATGAGCACAGAAATAATAAATTCCCTGGTTCAACAACATGATGTAATCCTTTGAAGTGTATGTGTTAAACTGTATGCATACTGCCAGTCCTCAAGCTGCCCAGAGTGTCTTTGTTTTTCTCCAATATCAGCTTCCCCCCACCTCTCAGCCATATGGTAAAATGTCTGAAAGTTTTTCTATTTTTGTGTGTGAGTGTGTCAGGAAGGAGTGTTTACTCAGTTTCCTCCTATAGCAGGTGGCTAAGGGATAATCCAGGTAAAGCCACTGCAAAGTGGAGATGGAGGGATGGACAGAGGAAGGGGGAGGGCAGATGGGGTGGCCTTTGCATGGATGACCAGGGCTAATTCTGGCCTCCTAATCCCAGCCCCATCCACCCTCCCCCTCTTCCTGCTTGCTAACTCCACGGCGACAGTGAGGAGCAATTGACGCCCAGGTAGACATTACTATCGCATACACACATAGCACTTAACCCACCTAAGTTTACAGAAGAAAAAGAAGAAGAGGAAAAAGACAAGAGGCTGTTGGTACCTTTTCTGGATAGCTAACCTGGGTGACCTGGATAACTAACACACCTGTGTGAGCTTCACTGGAGAATGTAGCTGCAGCCCTCCAGCCAAGCCACAGGAAACACGCCACCATGGGAGAAGCTCAAAAGGTAAGTGACCTGATCTGGAGGAACAGGACTTATAAAGCCAAATGTGAACTTTCTGTATTTGTTTGATAAAAATAACTACTTAAAAGTTGGTTATGACTCAAAAGGTGTTTGCCAATATGGGTTTTACAGTATGTCTGTTTAGGAAACAACTCCCTGCTATATAGGTTGGATTATCTAAATAGCCTAGTTGTGATATGTAGATATAATGATTCTGCGTCTAAATAGAACCTCTTATGCCCTTTGATGTACAGTTAATCACACACACTGTAGTACCTATCACCTTGAATCAAATCTTTAAATCTACAGTGCCTCTTTGTCAGCAATGTGGCAGTCTGTGGTTGTGCAACCTTGCTTCAGACTAATCACATTAAACAGTGCACCATTATATGAATGGACCTCTAATCAACACCAGTCCTTTTCTAAATGAAGCAACGGATTAATTCTTATAGAATGGGGGTGGGTACTATACAGTAAGGTCGGCTGGAGATTGGTGGAGCATGATGGGCATGCATGCGTGCTCAGTGGTGTTGTATATAAGGGGAGCTTTGACCTCAAATCAGAAAGAGGTCAGTGACGTCAGTTTTGACGTGTAAAGCGTGTCTAAAAACAGTGTTTGTCTTTTTATTTACTTCTGGATATTATCTGGATGTTCCAGAGTGTATCTAAGAAACATCGCATTCCCTGAGGAAAGGACCAAAAACCTTTATCATAGTAATATACATACATATACATATATTTCAGTAATGTTATGTCAAAAATAGCTGAGCCCCTGAGCTATATGGTTTTGTATTCCAAACCAAGATATTATACAATTCAAATGGCAGATCACATTAAACAGAAAAGAAAAGAAGTATATTCTACATAAACTAATGAATGCTGTGCAGTAAGTTTTTGGTCTGCCCTACCCCCCGCCACCCATCCCACCCTCCACCCCACATGCAGGGCTTACTCTCTGTCATTGAGAAACTGAAGGGATCCACAGAGCAGGAGGTCAGGATAGTGCTTTTGGGGTTGGACAACGCCGGCAAAACCACCCTGTTGAAGAGCCTCGCCTCTGAGGATGTAAACACCATCACACCAACACAGGTGAGCCGAAGTTATATGTTAAAACTCAAACACTCACACGCATCATGACCTGAAGGAGAGTTACTGTACGCCACAGTGCTGACTGACATGCCTGCAAATGATGTTTTTGGGTCCTTCATTTTAATTAATTAATCTCACGATGAACAGCTGATGCACTTAATTACATCATTTCCTGTTCATTGTTTTAGACACTAAATCAATATTTTGTTAAATAACAAGTTACTACTATTTAAAGGCCGATGCGGTTTGTCTGGTGGGTTTTTTCAAAAGATTATTTTTCATGGTACTGTAACCTAGCACTATAAGTGGCAGGGGGGATTGTATCTAATCTTGTGAGACCAGCTGGACCAACGCATGCTTTCGCTGATATTAATGGGATTCAGATGACCTTTGCTTTTCTGACACGCTGTGAAATGAAATGATTGGTCTTACAGTACACATACTTTAACCACTTATCAGTAAAATAATGGTTTGCGGATGTCAGATCATCCTGTTGTACCATATGTTAAATAACCTTTCAGCAGGAGATTTCCTGCTCTCAACACATTTTCTGAGAAAATCCTAACGGTGTTTTATCACCCTCCTTTTGATGTGATTATCTAACCTCTTATATGATTGTCTAACACCCTCACATTACTCTCACAAGACAAGACATAGAGCAGATGTACTGCCAGGTCCTGGACAAGTGTGAGGGCTCATCAGACAGCAGGCAGAGAGGATGCAGTCCAGTATGCTATAGCAATAATCACCACAAAGCTAAATCAGACCTGACACATAAACACATACACTGCACTTGATCCTTCCAGTCTTATCCTCAGATTTGCTCCTCAACTGGCCCTCAGGATAAAGTTGTTATACAACCTCGCCGACTGAAACAGAAAGGAGCTGTGTTATGAAAAACAGCTTTGGATTAACACAGCGACCATTTCCTTATAAACACCTAGCTGAACTCCTGCTGATACATAACAAGGTTACAATACAGAGTAACCAAACAGTGATTAATTTAACACACACACCTGTGCTCTAGTACATTGCCGCTTAATGAATTGCTTCATAACCATTTGCAAGGCTTTCCAGGTGCTGCGCTCTGGAACTGTGTTAAATTGAATGTGGTGATGTGCAGTACAGTGACTCCGGCTTTGTGTTTCTCTTCAGGGCTTCAACATAAAGAGTGTTGCCTCTCATGGCATGAAACTTAATGTTTGGGACATTGGAGGACAGAGGAAGATAAGGCCTTTCTGGAAAAAGTACCTGGAAAACACAGACTTGTTGGTGAGTGACTTTAATTGTGTTTCAGTTCAAAGTTAAATTTCCCCCTGCGAAACATTTGTTTTATTCCCTATGTGCTCATCTTTATGTTTTTGAAAATCCACTACAAAAAGCATTACGTGCATTAAAAATCCATGAGATTGAAGTTTAATAGGATATATAAAGTGTCACAGCACAAACAGTTGATACTGATGTTTATACTCAGGACAGGACTATACATTAGGCACTGTAATTGTATCTTGATGAAGGAACTTGTTAGTAAAACTCTAATGTTGTTGAACATTTTTGAAAGGTTGACAAGTGTATCGTGTATTCTCAATTAACTGACTTTTGCCTGCTGTACAACAGCAGCTGTATACCAAAAGGAGTCACTGACACCTTCAGGTTTTTACATGCAAACTGTTAAGGCCAAATAGAAACTGTCTGTGAATTTTCTGTGTTCACATTTCAGACGGATTTTAATTTATTCTTACATATTTGTTCTTTCAGATTTATGTTATTGACAGTGCAGACAAGAAGCGGTTTGAGGAGACGGGACTGGTGAGCTTGATGCACAGTTGTCATTTCTGCATGCAAATACACTCAAGAACAAGAATGACAGCAAAAGAACCTTAAATTAACATGTCAGTCAAAAACTGTATGTGTGCAGGAGCTGTCCGAGCTGATTGACGAGGAGAATCTAAAGGGCGTTCCGGTGCTCATCTTTGCCAATAAGCAGGATCTGGCCACAGCGTCACCGGCCAGTGAGATCGCTGAGGGACTCAACCTGCATACGTACCGGGACCGTGAGTGGCAGATTCAGGCCTGCTCAGCTGTGTCTGGGGAGGGAGTTCAGGTCAGACCTAGTCCCAGCTTTGATTTATTGATTTCTCCTCAGATGGAACCTAATTAACCATGTAAAAGTACTCCCAGCCTTCCTGCTGTACAATGTTGTACTGAAATCAGTCTGAACGGACTTTATTTATATTAACTACCTCTTTGAGTTTGATGGTTTTGACTATTTTACTGTATTTAACTGATTCAGTTTTATTCTCATTTCCTCGACAGGATGGCATGAACTGGATTTGCAACAACATTGTGAATAAGAAGAAGTGAACCAGCGTCCCAAACAACACTGAGTCAAACAGAGAACCATCATCAATTTCACTTCATGTAATATCAGTACACCCACATATGACAGATCCTGCTTCCCCACACAGATTTCAATGATAATTCTGTTTTTACAATTTGTGTAATTTTTATGAATATTTTGCAAATGTAGCTAATTTAAAGACATATTTTAGCTACAATAAGTAAATTGGACACTTCATAATTCATTCATAATTGTTCAGTCCTAAAAATGTATGTTTTTGATCCCCTTATTCCAAGAACCCTTGTCTGGTGAATTTGTGTGCATTCTGGAGAAAAAGTGTGTAGCCATGTAGAACTGTTGGGGTTTGTCAGTTACATAGCTCAGTGTGAGTGTAAAGGATGTGTTTTGAGATTTTTGACAATAAAATAATTAGTCATTTCAGCTGTTTTCTTTTCAAATCCAATGTAGCCATCAGGAATCTCCAAAAATGCACGCATACAGGCACAAACAACATATTAATGGTCAAATAATATTTTCAAATCAGTGACCGACAGAAAACAATGTGACTGTGAAATATCAATGCTTCCATGAGTGACAAGAGAAAAAAAAAACCAAACAAGCCAATCCACTCCTCTGCTGTCAACTTGCTTTATTTCCACATGGTGACGCACACTTAAGTTGTACAGTGAAAGAGAGACTAATTGAAAAGCAAGAGTGAGAGAGAAGAGTTTACAATTATACACCCGCATGGCAGAGCAAGATATCAAATCTTCAAGGCACAGAAGAACAAACAGTGCAGGAAATTACATGCAGAGAGGCTGACTAATTTGCAGCAGGGAGATTTTTTCTCTAAATGTTTGTTTTATATGTTAATTCTGGGACTGTTACGTAGCATGCAGTCTCTGTGCAGCAATGTGTTTGTCTGTTATAGCTTGTCAGGAGCCCTTTTCACAGAGGTAGTTGGCCATATGACACATATAATGTCCAGCTGTGAACACTTTGTGTTCTCCCAGCAGAAGTACTAATAGTCTATTTGCATGAGCAACTTTGAGGTAAAATCCTTCTTCGCCTTCTGTTCGGAGATGTACAAAAAAAGGTTGTTCAGATCATTGATCTAGAAGACTTCCTCAGTCTTAACCCACATGTGGTTCATCTTTACTGGAACCACAGTGGTCAGAAGGCCCACACAGCCTGATGGTCTTTCTTCACACATTTGTCCTTTAGACTAACCTTGGTGTAGGCTAAGTCCTCCATTCAACCATTTTAGCTCTACTCAGCTGCAGTTGGATTTAATGGATCTTTTGTGTCTATTGTCTGTAGCTGTAATTAACCATCTGAAAGCACTCTAAAATCACATCATCTGGCAGGCTTTGTTCTGTGTCCTACTCTACATGAAATTATGCTAATGAATATTTTTTTTTGCTTTTGTCTGGTATTTATGAGTGGTTTTAGGAAAAATACCGCTCTCTGGTTTACTTGCTCTGAGTGTTAACAAAATTAGTTATCTCCATGGCAACTAAAATTTGGTGCAAGTCCTAAAACATTTTTCAGGCATCGGCTCCTGTTGAGGAAGCACAGCAGGGGGTGTGGGACCAATTACAACTTGTACTAAAGGATCATTATGGCTGTTTGAAAGAGACCAGACGGCACAAGGGCTGGACTGGTGGCAAGATGAGTTTGCTTTTTGCAGTGTGTTGTTCAGTGCTGCTTCTTTTACCAACAGGGGGCAGTATTAGAGAGCCTAATTAATCCCAGGGCTGATGAGGAGGCTTTGCTCTTTGCAAATAAGTGATTTGACACACTCTAATTTCATTAATTGCTGTTCCAGAGCTTTTGATATTGAAGGTTTGATTCTGCAGTTTCAGAAGAATACCAGTAAATGACAATAAATTATTTTTATAAGCTACAGGTGCTTTTGGGTGTACATATTGAAGCTTTAGTTCTGTGCATGTTTCAAACTAATTTCACTGTTAATATCTCTTTAAATCTCCATTTGTAGACTTCAAAACACATTAGTAATCTTAGGGTGATATGATGTCACTTCCATGCTAGTGGCCCCTCAGCAGGTGTTGCCATGGCAACCCTCCCTGTTATTTGTGGTCCACCAGCCACCTCTCTTCTTCAGTCCAACGCTCCCTCTTTTGTCCTCCATTTCTTTCATTTTCCCAAGCTGTGCTCATCAAAAGAAAGCCTGAGTCTTGCTCAGGGAGACTGGACACAGTACACTTCAGGTAAGAACAAAACACATGTCTGTGTTGGGTTGTTTTTTGAGGAAGATAATTGACCTGCTGCTTTTAAATATATGAAAGTCGTGTTGATAAATTGATTATGTTATTTTTGTAACATGGATTATTATTACACAGAGATGTGTTAAGAAGTATTTTTATTTTTATGCTATTGTTCTTATCTGTTTTTGGCAGGTTGATTTATCAATACACATTAACACCTTAAACTCCACTTTAATTTAAATGACATAAAAATTAAATGAATGTGAGTGTTTATCTGTGCATGTGGTAAACCAAACTAAAACATGTATTTCTCCATAAAGCTATAACAAAGTGTCCCCAAGCCACTGGGGGCTCACATCCTCCCATCATGCCAGAAGTCGCCCTCCTGGCCTCCATAAAGCCTCAGTCATCCACAGTGACTCCTCCACCCAGTTACAACGCTACCTCGATGACCTCCAGCCCCCTGGCCACCACCACACTGCTCCCATGGGAGGAGGTGCACATGCAAGTGCACACTATCCTGATTGTCATAATTTTTTGTGTTGTCTGCTTCCTGCTCCTGCTCGCTTTCTTCTACGCCTTCTGTTTCCACTGCTCCATCAGTTCATCGCCCAAAGACTCGCAAATGGCCAACAGATGCAGCCTTGACCGTGAGGATGCCACCTACAAGTGCAGCTCCTCTGATAACCAGTCAGTGGGGAACATTGTCTGACTGGAACACTGGACCATGATAACATATATTTGACTGTCTATTAATGTATTTCTGTTAGGATTACACGGTATGTATGGATGTGTAGCACTATAAAGTAAATTGTAATTACAAGAAACCAAAGCATAAAACTTGAGACATTGGTTCAACATTGATATTGATTTGTGCCTGTGTTTTATTTTTTTATTTTTTATTTTTTTGATTGATTGATATGAGCAGGATTTTTGAACATTAGACAATATGGTTACGACAGATTTTGAAGCTAAAATACAAGGGTATAAAGGGTTTGTGTACTAGGTTTACTGAGTAAGATGCATGTACAAATGTATATGTATCATGAGCAACACATAGACACAATACAAAATATCCACAACCATGGAGTAATGTGTTCTATAAAAAAGCATAAAAAATATGCAAATGTAAATGTGAGTCTGAACACCAGTGCCTTTGAGTGACAAGACAAACAAAAACAAAGGAATCCACATGCGGCTCAGCAGTCATCTCGCTTTATTTTCCCTGAGCTGACAAGCATTTACGTTGTGCCGTGGCTGTGTGTATTCGACGAGACTGATATAGAACAATGAATTCAGACATGCAAGATGAAGGGGAGAAGGGGAGAGTGATTTTGTCACGGACTGAAACAAGATGTCAAATCTACAAGATGCAGCATAACAAACAGTGTCGGAGATTACTGAGCTCATGTCCAGCTGAACCACGTGGCAGTGGTACTAACACATGTTACACAATGGGTATGCAGCAAAGTTTTAGTGGCAATTACTTTGAGGTGACTTATGGGAGGTAATAATTGGAGAAGTGTCTCGTGTCAGGTGCGAAATTGACAGCGATTGGCTGCGATTGATTTCTGTCATTTCCTGTCAGAGCTAAATAAGCACTGAAGATTTCACAGTGCAAAAACACTATGTAAGACCACTAGAAATTTCAAGCATTACAGACTAGTTAATGTACAAACAGCACATCCTTAGAGATAATCATGGCATCACCACAAGAACTCAACCCAAAAAAGGCAAAAATAAGAACAAAAACCGCATTCCTATCTGACATTTGGCCTAACATTCAATGCTTTGAGTGAGTTGTGCTTTAGAAACAGTAATAAAAATGAATTACTGGCTATAGCATCATTCGTTCATGACACGGAGCACATGGCACTCTTGGAGCAGCGGGAGTCACAGGAGTCAGGGGACTCCATGATGGAGTCTCTGCCGTCAGACTCGGGGGAGTCCAGTTCCAGGTGAGAGTGCTGGAGGCCGTCCTGCAAAGCATCCTTATAGTGGGACTGGGGAAGGAACAGCTCATTTTATCACACCAATAACAAAACAGTAAGTGCTAAGGGCTAATAAGAAGGGGAATGACGGTGACGGTTATAGATGAAAAGAAAAATAATTAAAAGTCGTAGCGGAGTCAGAGTCATCAAAAGTCTAGAAGTCTTAGCACCAGATATTCCCTCTCACCTTATGAACCGACATCTCCTCCACCCGGCACTCCTCCATCGACTCCTCAAGAGAATGGCCTGAAATCTCCATCTTGATACGATGAGAGCGAATAGACTTGACATCATCCTCGTCCTCCCCTGCCACCAATGGGAAAACCTGGGGGCAAAGTCAGAAGGAGACTCAAGGAAATTAGAGATGATGATGGCGGCAATAAAGCAAATGAGAGTGTATACCATTCAAGCATGTCTTAGTTGAATTTTTACCAGTCCCTCTTCATCCCTTGTGGCCTCAGGGCCTGCGATGGTGGCCTTGCTGATAGCCTTGCTGATGGTCTGGGTCTCAAACTGAGGACACGCTGCCTGAGCATTCCCGTCTTTGTCCCTCTTTCCTTTCAGCCAGTATGTCTCGATTTCAACATTCCCCTGTAAATGGAGAAGGAAAATGTCAAAAAGAGGTTTAGGTTTGGACATGAGGTTGTCTAACATACTCTATGCACAAACATTCAGAGACATATGGTCATAGGAACAATTTCTGTTACGGAGGCAAGTAAAATAACAGGTTGCAGATTTTCAGCAGTCAAAATTCCATGATGAAAAGTGAGTCTTGCTTTCTCGAGATTGGCACCTGTAATCAGCTGCCTCAGAAACCTTTGGGAGTCACTTTGCTGCCATTATCACTGAATGTACAACCTCAAAGTCACACCCTGTGATAAAACAGATTGGCAAATCAACAAGTACTGTAATTGCCAGCTCTGAATACCAAGTGTGCCGACTCCCCAGAGCCCAGACATTGTGAGTTATTATTTTATATAGATTCAGAAATGATGTGCGTGTTGTCTGATTGCCGATACACAAATTTCCCATCAACATATATTACAGCCGCCGTTTCAGGCAGGTCGTGTATGTTGTGCAAATAACATGTATTGACTTTTAAGTGGAGATGAGCTCATACAGACAGCTCATACAATATGTTCTACAGCAAATCGTATTCATTACATGTTGTCGTAGTGGCTGAATGAACGTAATGAATGTGATGAGTGTTGTAGTTGCCGTAGAACAGTTTTGACCCCCAACCTTGATGGTAATGGTGCCCCTCCTTTCAAAGATAAAGTGACTTCCTTTCAGGTGCTCGTAGGTGGCGCTGCTCAGCTGAATGTGCATTTCCTGAACAACAAAACAACAACAACAACAAAATCACATAAAACTATCGCTTTAGTCATTATATATACCAACTTAGTTTCTCTCTCACTTCAGTTGATATCTCTCTTTGACTCGTTCATTTTCACCTACCTTTCCATTGCTCTCCATGGCAGATGCTGTGTGGACAGTGTCACCGTGCAGACCATAACGTGGCATCTTGTGTCCAACCACACCTGCCACAACCATCCCTGAGTGGATCCCTGCAACCAGAACAGCAGGTTAGTTCACTCGGTCAAACGGAAACGCACAAACAAGTCCACACACATTCTACCCACCAACGCGAATCTGTATGTTGTTGCCATTAGAGGGGTCTTTCAGGTGATCTATTGAGCGCACCATGTCCAGGGCCATGTCACAGATGTTATGAGCGTGATACTTTGTCTTTTCTGGAGCCCCGGCTACGACCATATAAGCATCTCCAATAGTCTCAACCTGGAGAAAAAAAGACAGGAAGAGCAGCTGTTAGACAGCAGCTTATGCATAAAGTATATTAAACTGAGGGGAAAACACACACGAACCTTGAAGACACGGTGCTTCTCACTGAGTGTGTCAAACAGCGTGTACATGGTGTTGAGCATGGAGACCACCTGCATTGGAGTGATGTGGCTGCAAATGCGAGTAAATCCAACCACATCACTGAAAAGAATGGTCACATCTGGGAACACCTGGGAGAAAAGAGATAAGAGTTGATGAGTGGGCAGGTTCATGTACTGCATACACACACAGAGGTGATAGAGGCAGGCATTTATAGGCAGTTTTTTGTGCCTACGCTGTTATGCACCACCACAGAGCCACTCTCACTCAACCTGAATTTCACTATGGCAAAAGGTCTCCAATAGTATGACTACACAAATAGTAAAAATTCAGTGGATTTATATGGATGTGAAAGTGTGTGTGTTTAGGTACCCAGACACTATCTGCATTGGACAGTAAACAGCTTAGATTGTACCCTGTAATAGATGCAAGATCTTTAATCTTAAATCTTTAATCAGGCAAGTTTTTTAAAAGTGCTTTGGAACACGAATGTGAGTTAAAGAGAGATAGGTGAGAAGACTACTGTGTCTGTATATGTCCCTCATGTCTGTGCGATAGATATGAAACAATAGCCAGCAACCAGCCAGGCAACAGCTAGCTTTACAAAACCTCTAAAGCTCACTCATTAACATATGACAGCTTGTTTGTAACTGGTAAACTTTAGAGAAGTTTGTAGATGGATTGTGTTGCCTTTATACAGAGCCAGGCTGAGCTGTTATGGTTTCATATTTAACATACAATCATGAGAGTGGTATCGACCTGCTCATCTAACTCTCTGCAAGAAAGTGATTGAGCACATTTCCCACAATGTTCAACTATTGTTTTAAAGAGCAGCAAATCTTAAAAGACTGAAACTGTTGCTGTGGCACATATACGGCACAATCTACAATCCTGACCTCACAAGTGTTGACAGCCGGCTCTCCTTTGCGCAGCCTTTTAGCCACTGGCTTGGGTATCATCCTGTACAGAAGGTCATCCGTCTTCTTCATCTCATAGTCCAGCATCTTCATACTCTCCTCCAGCTTACTGGACTTCTTTTGCTCCTGCACTCACAATGGGAAATAAGACAGAATAACACTGTAAAATTTCATCTATTTCTTTTATCTCAGTTCTGTGGGCGGTAGTTGATCTAGACTGAAAGAAGGGCTTCAGAGTGACTTTGCATAATGAGCTGGTCACATATAAAATTCAGCTAACTTCAGAGCAGAGTGAACCTGTATGAGAGCTCTCTTCAGCTCCTCTGACTGCTGTGTGCCGGCCAGAACCAGGTCTCTGCTGGAGTCGTGCATGCTCAGGTCATTGATGTACAGGCCGGTCTTAAACATAGCACTCAGACTCTCCATCCTAGACACACACATAAATACAGACAGTTAAACAAAAAAGTTAATGACAAATGAAAACAATAATATCCATAATATGTACTAAAACAATTAAAGAATCTATTTAGAAATAACAAGCAGTAGGCTATCTAGAAAAAAAAATGAAAAGGCAGTCATTCTGAAATGTTTTATTTTTAGTTTTCTACAGTATAAATAATTTCAGTAGTGTGATACGGAATTTAACATTTCAGTAGTTTTGTCAATACAGGCATAAGATCATTTACTTGCAAAACAAAATGTTTTAGAAGAGGAGGGAGATGTTTTGGTAATGTACTCTGTGGAAAACACTCTCAGTTGCAAATGGGTTCCCATTAGGCTCACAAGAGCTGCACTGTCTGATTACAAGCTAATTAGCAGCTCATTTCATGCATGGTAAGTGCTGTTAGAATGGGCCCCTGATTTGATTCACTGCCCAGGCTTTTATTTCCAGCCTCGTAATTCAGTTTAGCTCTTGCTGCTTTTTAGAATGTTTTACTTTTCAACTGCAGCATTTTAATAAAGATCTATGTCTATGGGTGTGTGGGTGTGTGGGTGTATGTATATGTGTGTCTTACACAGGGGTTCCCAGGAAGATGATGGACTCCCACTCTGGCATGTATCTCATTTGTCCTTTTAGTTTTAGGCAGCGGCTCCCATCGCCCCAGCTCTCCATTGCATTAGCGCTGTTACCGTCTAAAAGAGGAGTGCGATGAAATGCCAGCAAAACAGATATTTAGGTTAAATTTCAGCAACAGATAAAAACTGCACTGTGTTAAAAAATGGCATCCTAATGGATTTAGAAGTTGAGCATTTTTAAAAGATAAAGCTTGACATTTCAGGAAATCAGCATTCTTTGCCGACGGATAAGAAGATTAAAACCACTCTGTCTGTATGTTCAGTATGAAGCTAGAGCCAGCAGCCCATTAGCGTATCTTAGTATAAAGAGTGGACACAGCTAACCTGGTTTTGTTCAAAGGTAACGACAATTAATGGCTTCCAGCACATTTTTTTTGCTGGACTATTAATTGTACAAGAGCAGTGACTTCCTGAAATGTCCTCTTGTTGCTACACAATGAAAACAGGACTTCGCAAAGTCATTGCTCCCAGTCAACAAGGAGACATGCACATAATCCCCAATAAACAGTTTCCTTTTCACTTTGGTTTTTGTACAAATTTAACAAACAAGATATAAGATAATTAGTGAGGTTTAGAGGTTCTGGTATGCATCATTTTTGTTACCTTTGGACAGAGGCGTGCTATTTCCCATTTTAATGCTAAGCTAGGCTAGCCTTCTGCTGGCTCCTGCTTTATATTGAATATACAGATATGACATGCGGTCTTGTCAAACTATTCATTTAAACTGAGACTCTTTTCTATTTGAATGTGTCTGTGTCTTTAATAGGTTTTATTTTGTCACTGTCACCCTGACTAGTTCAGTGTCTGTATGCTCAGGTCTTGCTATGTGTCTTTTTAGATAACAGAAAGGCCATGACCTTTGTAATCATCTCCAATGATGGACTGGAAAGCCATGAGCTCCACATCTACGTCAGCAGAGCGATTGGCATTTTCATAGTCAGAATCTATGGAAAAACAGGGTAAACCATCAAAACCATAAACATTTATATTCACACCCTCCAACCATGACAACCAGAGCTGTGCTCAGCTCCACTATATTCAATCAATTTAAGTTGAATCAAGACATCAAACTATTCCATTTCTGCAGTTGGAAGACCTCCTAAACTCTCGACTTTAATTCAGCATTGTTTAAATGTTTTAAGGATCAAAGGTTGATTAAAGTTGATGTTTGAACTCTCGTACAAGAACAGACATCCATTTTACAGCACACCTGCTCTTTTTTAATTTAATAAAACTGAAACTGAGCGTGTCTTTTGCAACTGACTGCAGTGAAATCGATCTGACCACAAGCCAGCGAGTCCTCGCCCACCAGACACACACCCCTGTGAGTGTTTACATGGCTCCCACTCTTACTCTGGACTCGGTTGTGAAGGTTCCTCTCTCTCTTCACAGGCTCCTTGGACATGATCTCAAACAGGTTGTTGGGGTGGGAGATGATCTGTGTACAGATTATATCTGATATTTTAAGATACGTTGTTTACTGCAAAATACTGTAGCTAAAAATTCATCTGAGCTGGCTGGAAGCATTCGAATCTTTCCTGTCTCAAATGGGGACATGTTAAGTGATGTCTTACCATGTTCCAGGTGAACTCCACTAGGGGGCGAGCCAGCAAGAAGGCATCATTGATCTTCTTCCCATCCAGATCAGGGAAGACTGTAGCCAGGCCTGAGCCAACATTATGCACCACCATGTCCTAAAGAATCAATGAATTGCACTCACTGCTCGTTCATTTAATGCTTCATTTCATTTATTAACTGCCCATGGTGAGTTTTAGAATTTAACTCAATGGGATTACCTGTCTGAAGACGATGTTAAAGGGGAAGACTTCAAAGAAGAAGTCTGAGGTAATGGGCAAAATCTCCTGCTCTTCCTCATCCTCCTTCATGATGTAGCGGTAGGCTGAGTTGTCAAAATTCAGCCTGCGCAGACATACAGATCAATATGTTTTCTAATGTTTGAAGTTAAGTGGCGGAAGAAGTATTCAAATCTTTTACTAAAGTGATATATAGCTCATTATTAGATTGATAGTACTGACACAATAATACAGTAGAATTTTACTGCAGAGGTGTAGCTACTAGGAAGTGAGTACCTCAAAATTGTACTCGTTTCTGTAAATGTTACTTTCTACCAGTATAAAAAAGCTTTGTGTGTGTGTGTGTGTGTGTGTGTGTGTGTGTGTGTGTGTGTGTGTGTGTGTGTGTGTGACCTCATCGTGACATGGGAGTAGTCTCCAACCATCTGCTCAGACAGCACCTCCACATGAATGTCGGTGTCGTAGAACTGTTTTCCCATCTGCCTCAGCTGACCCATGGCGTAGTGCAGATAGCCTTTGCGCTTACTCCTGCAGGTCACATAGGAAGAAAATTCAATATCAGTCTATCAGAATTTCATCACACGGCTTTCTCTCTGTTCTTATACTTTTAAGTCTGATCCCTGACAGTCTATCAGTCTTCCCCCTGCAACCCACTCCAACCCTCTGCCTTCCTCCTCCTCGCCTCAGACCTGTAGTGGAGGGTGACTCCAGTGGCAGATTCCTCCTGGCAGAAGAAGGTTGGAGGCTGCACCTTGGGGTAGCTGAAGCGCAGGTACTCGTGGAGATTATCAAGGCCATTGACAAAGTCACGAACATGACGACCCAGCACCTGAAGGCAGAAGCAAAGGTTTTCATGTTTAAGACAGTTGCTCTACCTTTTTTATTATTGCATTTTTAAAGGGACACCCCACTGATTTTAAGAAAACAGTGAGAAAGAGAAAATAACCCCCTATTAATGTCTTTAAAATTACTTTGGCTTGCACTTAACCAACCACACAAAATTATTAAAATTGCAGGACTGAGGGTTTTTGGAGCTTGACCGATAAAAGTGACTTGCAATTTTTGGTACGCCCCACAACTTTATGAAAGTACAATACTAAATTGAAAAATGTGTCATATTTTGCTTCTACTTTAGTGCATAGTGCACGCAGAGTGCATTATGGTACTCTTAATTTGTAATTTTTCAAAAGGTACTGCAGAAATATCAATCCAAACAGATTAGGGTTGATATGAATGGCTGGACAGAGACTAAAACCAATGATTGTGTGTAATCCACTGACACATAATGTCATTATAATAATGACATTTATGTGACATGCTACATTTCTACTGACTGATTTGCACAAGTTACATATTCTTTCTTCAATTGTCTAAGGACTACATAAAGAGGTGTTCACAAGCACTCACAATAATCTCTTAAAACTGGATTAAAAGATTTTGTTTTGAAATTTCAACATAAAAATAAGACACAAGAAGATATATGAGAAAAGCAAAAAATTCAAAACCATAACCTTGCATGAGCACAATAGTAGTCTCAAGGATACACAGTTCACTGGGTGATTAGTCATTTTCACACACGTCTACCAAAAGACAACAGAGTTTTGACAGTTCTGAGTCTTTTTTCACCTTGAGGATTCTGTCATAGCCATACTTCCCAACAAAGCCCAGGAAGTAGACACCCCAGGAGTTCATCAGCTCATTGTAGGGTGTGCCTGTCACTCCACTGGCTGCCTTTGCAATACGGGGAATCACACTCTCACTATATACCTGCAGACACACATTTACCATCAGCGAGAAAAACATATGTTTTGACATCAGGACTATAAAGCTTCAGACAAAAGCAGACAAAGTGACAGAAATGGCAGACAGGTTGACTTGGATGCACAAAGCAAATAAACACGATTCAATGCATGCATACAGAATTATTCATTTCAGAAACATTGACACTGTACCTGGTGGGTGACAAAAGAGTGTAACCTGACATCTGCTCTCTCTCTGACCAGCTTCCACACATCATCTCCGTAAGACTCCTTGATGAAGTCATGAAGACTCTCACACAACAGCCCGTACATTATGTCTCTCTGGATTGAAGCTCAAACTGAGCACTGTCAAGACAGCTCCCCAACTGATTGACTTCCAACAGTCCTCCCAAAGGCACCTGCGAGCGAATAAGGAAAGTTCAGAATGATGACTTTTTAAGTGCCACAACCTGAATTTGAATGCATTTGGCTTTCAGCAGGAAGCTATCACAAGTCATATACTGAATATTGCTGCTTTTGTTTTCTCTTGCTCTCTACACCACCTGTGGACTTTTGACCTTCCTCAGACTAGCCAGCCAAATAAGGTTTCATCTGAAAGCCAACAGGACTAACGATTTTAAAGGTCCCCTAATTACACAAGCCCTTGAGTCTAGATGGGCCTTTATTGTTCTTGTGTCAGCTGTCAGCACCTGGTGGCTGTGCACCTCTCTCTATGTGACATGAACACACTGTGGAGGCCACCTCTCAAACACAGATGACACCAGTCACAAGTTTTTGTCCTGTTTCCATTATCTTGTTATTGTCCTTTTTAAATAGTTGAATTCCCAATAGACATGTCTCATAATAGCTCCATTTGTAATGAACTGCAATAAACAACAGGTTTTAATGAACTGGAAGTGACAGATTGATTCTAATCACTGGCTCTGTGTGATACAGCGCCACACAAAAGCTGAAACTGCATTTGTTGACAGGAGGCTACTAACCTATTGGTTTCTCTTTATAAAGCAAAATAGCCGTTTCTACTGAACAACCACTCTTAAATAAATCCTTAATGCTCCACAACTATTCAACTTCAATTGTGTGTCTACAGATGATTTTCTGTGACTCAGGATGACTCCACATTTTCTTTCAGAGGCTTGGAGGCTTCCCACTGGGGGATAGTGGCATTGTGGAGCAGTGCAGTGCAAAATCGATATCCAATCTCAACCGGGATAAGGAAAATGTTTTTTCCCTCCAGGCTCCTGCTGAGCTCAATGAATCAATTTGTGGGGCAAAAAAGGCTGCTCGATAAAGACTTGACTTTAACTAACTTGAGTTCAAAAAGGGCAACTAAATATAAAGATAAAAGGCATCACTTCTAGTGTAACACAACATGCAAATGTATGTAGAATTCGCAACTGGAGTTTGTCAGAAGTTGGTGAGCCATAATAGATCAAAACACACAGTAAAAACATTGTATTGTTATTTATTACAACACAAAACTGAGCATCTGAGAGGTATGAAGAATGCCCATAACTCACAGCAGTGTGAAAGAAAAAGACGTCACACCATCAAAAATGGAAGAGCAAACTGCAACAGAGTTTAACCTTTAACCCCCAACTGGAGAACTGAATCGCAACCTCTGATCGAGGCGACCCCATCATTTTTACAGCTGCTCCCATAAAACTGTCTGTATATGGGAAGCACATGGCGAGTGTGTTTGTAAGGAACTAAGTGTATATGGCAGAGTAGTTACAAAGGGCTTTGCAGAGGGGAGAAAAGAGAGAGAGAAAATAGAAATTGTGTTTGTGTGTGTCTATCTTTGCAGTGGAGAGGTTGGGTGCTTGGCCTCTCTGAGAGCTCAGTGTCACTGTCTGGACAGCAGCTGTTAGCATGTGCACACGCACACAGAGAGGGGGGGGGGATCAGATTTTTATTATCAAAGAGGCTCGAGGTCAGGATGTAAATCTTTATACTTGCCCCTTACCCTGAATCGCCCCTTTGTACCCCCCTCCTAAACACTCCCTCCATCCATCCTCACTCTCTTATCCCTCTGCTAAAATAACCCAGTGAGGTAAGCCCCCGAGGCATCCTGGGATGAGGTTTATACAGACTGTTCCTTCTCTGCTGAGGAGTGTCAGAGTGGAGTGTGGAAGCATCCCAGCTCCAGTGCGGGAGAAACCACCCTACCAACCAGACCACCTCTAACAACCGACATACAGACAGGCAGGAGACACAGGTAAGGGCTGAGGAGAGAGTAGGCATTTACTATCAAAATAAGCTGTGACAGAAGGTATTTCTTATGAACTGAAACAGGGAACTGATAAAATCATGCTTTTTATGACACTGGAGAGACAACTTTAAAATGTCAAGATGCACTGTGGTTTTGCTACAATGTGACATTATGATTTCTTTTTATGTAATGCAAAAAAGACAGTTCACATAAGTAAGTAAGAAAGGTAGTTTAGTTGTAGAAACTTAAGCAAAATATCCGTAAAAGTATTGCCTGGACCCACATAGGAGAAACACATAACTGGATTAAATTAGTC
This sequence comes from Dicentrarchus labrax, assembly GCF_905237075.1. Taxonomy (NCBI): domain Eukaryota; kingdom Metazoa; phylum Chordata; class Actinopteri; family Moronidae; genus Dicentrarchus; species Dicentrarchus labrax. The sequence continues at coordinate 11,588,690 of NW_026136713.1, read as the reverse complement.
ATAACAAAATGGAGGCACCCTTAATGGTAAATGGTAAATGGACCTATAGAAATGTGTTTTTCTTGCTTTTCTCACTTACTATAAGAAGAAGAGATTTCCAGTTGTAAATAATATATGAAAATAGTATCATAAAGTATCATAAAACAAACTTCAATTTATAAACACTCTAATAATTTACATGAAACATGAAACAGGTGTGTCCATCAGAGGAAGATTATGATGATGATGCAGTCAGGCATGGATGACGTGACTAGGCAGAGGATGCTGCAGGCTAAGGCTCTGTCTAAAGAGGCCAGGGGAGGTAAGTTTGGATGCACTGATTTGATTTTCCTTTCCAGTTGATGAACATTTTTTGAATCAGAACTGACATACGCATACATGAAATGTGGAAGTAAACTAATACATTAATTAGTCTGCGTACCGGTTTACATATTGCGTCAACAACTTGGTAGGTATTTACACCCCATATCCAAACTCTCCTAGTATTTGATCACAGGCAAGGCTGTCAGATGTAATTGAGCCAGACATCAAAGTGTGTCCACCGCCTGGAGACACGTACGACGCACTGCACCCAAATCCCAGGGGTGCTGGTGTGTTGTTGAATTTATCCGAACATTCCAACGGGGACCATCCCAGTTGCACTGTTTGTTTTCCAGCGCTGTCCGCCAGCTCTGAAACCAAGTCCCCTGAACTCAGCAAAATGTGACTCCAACAACTGAATTTTACAGACACCGATCAAAGGCAGCTCCTCAAGGGTGGCACATGCCCAGACTTCTCCTAACACTTTTCATGTGTGAGAAAGAGGGCCATACACACTTATTTGAGTCTTTCATCCAAAGATCCTATTTATATGCTCAGTTACCCATGCAACCCTGGCCCACAACACACATTACGCACCCCTTGACATCATCTCGAGGCTATTTCAGACCCTCTGCTGTGCCATGATATAACATGAGAAGAGACCTTGAGCAAAGCTGTGTAGATACCAACTTAGTGATGCTGCGCACAATTTGGCTTTTTTATTTCTGTGCCCCTCAGCTGTTTAAACTTGACAGAAACAAGAAGATCAGAGGAGACATTAAGATTTGCCAAAGGTCCTTATTAGTCTGTTTCTGTCTTCCAAATGACTGGAAGTTACTGTTATCACTGGCTTGGCACTAACAACAGAATGTCAGGATGTGTCTATGCCTGATGCCACACAGCATAATAAACTGCAGCAAATAAATTTCTCTACCCCCAAATACTGCCAATTTAAAAATGTGTAAGGATATTAAATGTAATCACTTGTTAAAGAACCTTGTAACATTGTATTATGCATTAACACCGCATGTATATGTAATAAATTGACAACATGTAATACATTTTCCTTTCATTATGCATTTCTAATAATGTGCTGAATTTTGTAATGAATGTTGTTTGAATTATACATTTCTCTGTTTTTACGATGAAAATGTACATGTATATGGAACGTTATGTAATAACCAACCAAAATGGATGTCTTCATGTTATATGTTATATTTTTATAACAATTAACCTAATTAAACCTACTTCCCAGATATTAAATTAGGCTCCTCCGACCTGTGTTGTCCCCCTTGGTGTTGTTGATGGTGTAGTTGACGCTGGTCTTTGTGTAAATAGCCACATAAAGGAAGCAACAAGTTCAGTTTGTTGTTATGTTACAAATATAGCCAAACTCTGGGACATCATGTGAAATGCCAAACTGGAAAAACTCATTCACACTTTTATTTCTAGCAGGTATGACTACTGCAATGGTCTTCAGATAGGGCTCCCTAAAAAGACCATCAAAAAGCTTCAGCTTAGTCAAAATGCAGTTCATTAATAAAAGTGCAAATCACACATTTTGTACAAAATGTGAGAACATTTATTACATATTGGGTTCGTACTGTTTATTAGAAAACGTGGGTATTGGACCTACATAATGAGGTGTTGTTATATAATGTGTCGAAGGTCTGAACCTGGGGAAGAAGATCAGCGTTCCAAAGGATGTGATGATGGAGGAACTCAACCTTCCATCTAATCGAGGTTCTCGTATGTTTCAAGAGAGACAGAAGAGAGTCGAGAGGTTCACACTGGAGAACATTGCCAATGGTGCCTACAACAACAACAATGTAAGGAACTGAGAGATGGCTCGTAGCACACATTGACTCCTATCCACTGAACCTACACATCCAAAATTATGTACCTGTGTTGAAATGTCTCAAACCCAAGGTGAGACAACTCTGATCACAACATCATCAGGGTTACTTTTTAAAACATTAAACTGGTGTTATTACAGGCTGGCTAGTACTCCTTGCTACAAGTAAACTGATCTTAATGTGTAAAATCAGTGGAGTGTCCCTTTAATCAAGTGTGTTACAATATTTGTAGACTTAAAGACCAACTTTAACGGTCTCCATTCTGTCCAAAGCGTCTCTGAGAATAAAATTGCATTGCATTTCTTTTATTACAGTCTGCCTAAAAATGTGAAATTTTACATTTAGATATAAAATATACTTTAACCTTTTCTGATGTTACATATATTTATGTTTTTTAAATCTATTCTATACTTTATTCTTTTCCCTAATTCTTCTTTTTTTACTCTTATTCTAATTATTATTTCTGCATGTTTGCCTTTTGGCACATCCTCTCGAGTATGCAAAAATCTAACTTTGCCCCTCTCCCAGGTCCATATGGAGGCCGCTCCTCCCCTGCAGATCCCCGCAGAGCCACAGGGAGGAAAAGAGAACCATGCTTTCTCCATCCCTGGTAAGCATAGCCTGCTCATGAACCTTCAGAAGACTGTAGCAAAGAAGGGCAGTCCTGACGTCCTCGCTCCAGGTAAATGGTAATACATGGTAAAGAATGGATTACCATTACTGCCACAAGACATAAGACTAGCTCACCGCAACGCCAAATGCTTGTGCAATGCATGGACACTGTATTTCACTCTGCTAGTGTTCAGTTTTTATATGGAAATGTACTGAGTAAATAAATTAGTTTTATTATTATCAGCACCAGGAGAGTTGGCAGTTTGCAGAAAGCGGTTGTCTGTAACCATATTTGCTGTCAGAAGGCACTGCTTCCCATCTGACTGACAGTGAACTAAGCTCTGTTTATTATCCGGGATTCATACTGAGATCCAATTACTGTAGTTCCTATTGTTGACGGGAGAGACATCAAAGGAATTTATATGTATATTAGATCTGTGCGTGCTTTGTCGGGGCTTGCTTTTCTTGAAGTTTGATATTGAATGGGGTTTGCAATTAGTTTCGAAACCCAAAGAATATCCGTTTTTCTCAACACAGGGGACCTTATTTTGCTTCTTTTGAATATAAATTACTCTAAATTAAAGGAATGTGGCTTTCACTTTATCCACAGTGTTTTGTTATTTGTACCCCCTATTTTTATTCTCAGGATATTCTGGCCCTCTGAAGAACATTCCTCATGAGAAGTTCAACACAACAGTAATCCCCAAATCCTACAGCTCCCCATGGACGGAAGCTTTGGGAGGCAACGAAGAGCTCCTGAACGCCCTCAATACCCAGCTGCCCCAGCTCCCACAAAGACTACAGCCTGCCAACTACAGGTGTTTCAATAGGTAAATCTAACTTTCCTGTCACTATCGCTTATTAGGCATTAAAAACCCCCAAAAACATTTAAAAAATAAATCAAGACTTGTTCAAACCTACTCAGTTAGGAGCACAGGCATTGAGACCCACCCGTCTCACCGACAGATGACCTAACCGTGTTATCCATCACAATCATCTCTTCCCTCGGCTCCACTCCATGTTTCCACAGTTAGAAATTGAATCCAGTCTCTGGCTTGCACCTCCTTGGAGTGTGGCTGCGTGATGGCTATTTTGAACCACTGCACTTGAAAGATGATCCACCGGGGGTCTGCAAGCTTTTAATGCCCCCCACAAGACATATTGCGCACGAAAGGGAATCACCTTTCTCATGGCACACAAGGAATTGCATCACTCCAGCGAGGCAGTACAAAAGGTTGAGCTTGGGCAGATGGAGAAATGGGGAATATATGAAAGACAAACTCAAGTCTTTACTCAATTAAGGCTGTCAATCACTCGGTTTCTGCCAGCCAGTCTGGAACTGTACCCCCTGTGGACGGATCTGTTTACGCCCCTAAGATTATTATAAAATTGTGAAGCCTTAATTAAATCTGAACTCAACAGCTACACAAGTAGAGAAGGTTGAGTGCATCACACACCCAACTTGAACCATCCCAAGTCCCAGGTGGTTATCTCCTGTTAAAAGGACCAGTTAAAATCAGACTGATGACCAGATTGGGTATTATGTATCATCTAAAGCCCCCCCTGCCTCCTCATCCCCCACCCTTTATGGGAAGGAGTCATACGATACAGTAGGGTCCTGTTCTGCCAGGAACATCAAGCACAATGCATTCGGCCTGCTTACTAAAGACTCCTCTCTTTGTCTTTCAGATCTGCCATGCCATTCGGAGGAGCTATGGCCAGCAAGAGGGTGATCCCAGTGATTAGCTTTGAAGCAGTGGAATCCCAGAAGCTGGCCAGTGTTGCTCAGAAGCGCATGTGTCAACGGCCAAACTTCAACAGAGCACCCAAGGGATGGGGAATGGATTACTGCCCTGAATCTAATGAACTATGAAAAAAGGGCTGATCAGCTAAAGACTGAAGCACTGACCTATGCTTGCTCCTCTCCTCCTACAAAAGATGATCCCTCTGTTAATCAGTGGGCACTGCAGGGGAGAGAAAACACTCCTGCATGATATATAAAGTGGTTTGCTACTGCTGAGTGGTTTGACTAGCAGCTCTCAATGTTGCAATTATTTCATTACCACAGTAGAGTCCCTGACAATGCTGCCACAGGCTCAACGCCTCTACCTAGCCTTTTATTTTTGTTACATTACTTAGCTGTACCTGATCCCATCAATGTCTAATTACTGGACTACCCTCTTTCACGTGGGTTTACATCTTTGTCCCCACTTTGTCTGCTACTCATTTTGCAGGTGTAGATAACTCTGCTTTGACAACAGTTAAAAGTACTAATAAATAATGTGCACTCTGAGATGATCAATGACAAAATTGTGTCATTTTAATGACAAGTGAAAACAACATTAAAAGAAAGTCTTACAATAGTCAGTAAAATGCCATTATGCTGTGGAATAAAGAAAAAAAAAGGGTAACTGAAAAATTAACAGGTTTCAAGATGTTCCTCAGAATTTTACTCCATGTGACAAATACAAGTTTAACCTACAGTATACATTTTATATGTACAAAGGTTCCAACCACAGGATTCTGTAGAAACCATATGGTCCCAACCTCACGTATCAAGTCTATCTTAACTTCCACTGTTCAGATGCTGTTCTGGTACTTTTTAACTGCGAGTAGTGACAAATTCATCTTGTAAGATCCGGGTTGTTGTCTCTCCAGACACAGATGGTCCTCGTTCAGTTCATTCACTGCACTGCAGGTGGCATAATAAATCAGATGTTATTCTGTAAGAAGAAACTTTCTATGCAGTGCGTTTCTCGCAGGAGTCGTCTGCAGGTTTCAGCCACACTGAATCTGAAGTGAAAGCACCTGACCAGGTTTGATGTATAGAAAAGAATTACACCGAATCACAGTATGACTTCACTCTAGCAGTTAATCACCATGACGTGAGCCATGTGCGGCATGGGCACCCATACGCTGAGGATCCTGGGAGGGGTAGTGGATTTGACCAGGGGGTCTCATGCTCATTGGAGGAGGCATAGGTGGAGCCATGGGACCCATGTGGTGAAACATTGGAGGCCCAAAGCCTGATTGAGAAGATGAAAAAGAAAGAGAACACAGAATTAGGTATCTAGCTTTTCTACCTTTAAATAGTTTACACCGTGCTATGTTATGAGGTTTGCAAACATTAATTGTGTAAACAAACTGAAAGATCAGGATAACCAAAGTTAATAGTGGTATAACATTGACACGATTATCTAAAAAATATTATTTTATGACATTTTTAAATGTGATATAAGCTGCATCTATGAGATCATGGTTTTGATTCTACCTGGAGGAGGCGGGTTGATGCCCGGAGGTGGGGGCAGAGCAATGTTCATGACTGCAGGAGAGGAGCTAGGGTCCAGGTTAAAGTAGTTTGCAGGAGCCTCTTCATCTAAAGCTGGTGGTGGAGGAAGAGCTATAACCCGAAGAGAAATAGAATTAAAGAAACAGCATGGCAAACAAATACAATTCAGCAATAATTCCCACTATCATCCTCAATTATTTTCTACTATATATGACCAAAAAGACAAGACTTAACAAATACACAATATATGCAAGTACTACTTTAAATTACCCTCACATAACTATGTCAATATGTACACACACAAATTCCAACTCTCCCTGAGTTACTCACCTCCAGGCAGTCCAGGTACGGGATCGAGTCTGGTGCCCATCTCACTGACACCTTCTTTGATGCCCTCCTTCCCTCTCGCTGCCTGAGACCTAAAAAAACAATTTACATTATATATAAATCACATCACTTTGTTATACACCGTTGACTGCAGCAGAATTGTGTTGAGAACAGAACATTTCAGAAGTCCTGCTCTACACAAATTCTTTGCCACGGTAGAGCTCTTACTGTGTCTGTAATGATATTTCAGAATCTGTTTTACTTTCAGTTGCGCCTGTGATGGGAGCATTACTCCAGGCAGTTACTTTGAAACACATGTGCGTCTGAACGCAGCGTTTAATATGCAAATCATTATAAATCTTCACAGCTCTTCCCATGTGTATGAAAGCTAAGAATTCTCATCAGCAGAACCGTTTTTTGGGTGGCATATACACGATGAATGAGTGCATGAGGATTAATCCAGTGTCCGGGAAGCAGGTTGTTGACGGACATCCGACTGTTCACATTTTACCTTCTTGATCAGCTTCTTACCTTCCCCACTTGACAGTGAGTCTCCGTCCATTAATGATGAGTTTGTTGAAGGACTTCTCAGCGGCCATTTCAGCTGACTGCCGGGTGGCAAACTGGATGAAGGCACACTGCTGCCTCTGAACTATGGTAATGGTGCGAATCTCACCAAACTGGTAAAAGTGACTCCTGCAATAAGACGTAAATGTCATCAATGCTGAAAGGTAAGGTTTAAAATTGTAGCAGTCCTTGAATTGCATTCTTGTATATCTACAAAATGAGTAAACCTGCCCTAAATGGCCACAGGAAGTTGTGCGATGCTATAAAATAGAAACCCTTACTTGAGATCTCCATCTGTGACAGTATCTCCCAGACCCCCTATGTAGAGGGTGCTGATGGACTTGTCATCTGGTGGGTCCAATCGGGGCATAGTTGAGGCCCGTTTCAGCAGCTTGTCAGCCACTGGGTCATTGATGCCATAGTAACGGTCCTTTATGTTCTGGTCTGCTAGAGGATCATCAGGATCTGTGGGCTTCTCATGCCTGTGTGAAAAGAAGGAGGAGAATGATGATTTCTACTTTGCCTATTGTAATGAGTACTAATAAATGTAAAATCAAGATAAGGTACAATCAGCTCCAGCACACACTGCTGACGACACAGCACCAAGTCTGTGATCCTTAAGCTGTAGCCTGTTTTATAAAGTGCCACTCACCTGTAGGGACACTCCTCTCCTCTCTTACACTCTCCCTTCACCCAGAAGGAGCAGATGTGCGGCCGGTTCCTCTTGTAATATGGTGTGGTCCGGGCTAGTTTCAGCAACATATCACTAGAGCTTGGCGCTTTACCGAGCTGGCCCACCGGCCGTGTGCCATCAGAGTTGGCTATCTGAGAACAAAGAGACACGAGGGATGAATGACAAAAAAAAAAATGTCCAACCTTAGAAAAAAACAAACTACAAAAGGGATGTTCTGTTTTGGTTTAGCTGATACTCGTTATTTAATGGTGTTCAGGGAAACTGCACAAGCTAGTTTTAGCCGACGCAACTATGAGAAAATCATAGGGACCATCATTTTTTATCTAAACCAGAAAGCAATTATACCTCTCTCTCCATGTTCTGTGTGTAATACTCTTTGTTCACATCTGACTTAGGAACCTCATCTTTAACTGACAGCCCAGTGTCTCTGACCTGGATAGGCAAACCTGTAAAAGAGGTAAAAAGGTGTATCAAGGGGGTTAAACTCAGATGGGTAAATGCTTAAGCAAGCCCAAAAAAAGAAAAGTTTACATGCGAAATTATGATTATAATTATCAGCCACATAAACTCACCATACTCCAGGTCCAGCAGACATGTCTGACAAACATTCTTCATTTTACTGCAGGTCTGACAGACCTCTGTCTTCTTGAAACGCATTCGTGTCCCTGGACACCACCGGAACACAGTAAATGGTCGAGCGCAGATCTGATGGGCAAAGAATGAAAAATAAATAATATTCCTGTGTGGAATATAGTGTCACAAGTTTATGTTAAACAACATTGTAGGTTGCATAACCAAGAATAAACATATCAATGCAAAACATACCTTGCATTCTTTCCCATACTTCTCCTTGGTCTGTAAAAAAAACAAGCATAAACACATTTGAATCTGCACATCAATTGACAACAGCACAAGAAAATAACCTCGAGTTCATCACGATGACACAGCAATGCCCACTCACCATACGGATGTAAGGGTTTTCTCCTAAACATGTCTGACACAGAATCGGAAAATCCTGGGAGACAAAGGAAAACAAATACTCATTTAGTAAAAACCAAGCGCCCAATCTGTTATCCATCCAACAGTCCTCTGATTTTATCCGAAGCAGCCACTTGGCCGACATTCTGTGCTTCACTTTCTGCTGTGGGCACCTTGGCGAAGTTACATGTGTGAATACAGCAAGTGCAATGGGACTTGCTCACTCATACTTTGCCATCTGTTGAAGGATGCTGTTTCAATCCAAGTGCAAGCTGCAGAAAATGACCTTGCCTTAATCCATCCCAGCGACAGCATCAGCCAAACACCTAAATATAAGCAGCTCTGGTGGCTCAAACGTCAACTACCTAGTCTAGGGTTGCAAAAGTTTATATTCTGGTGTCTTAATAAAACCAACATTGGCTAAAGGCCCTGTTGTCTCATGGAAGGAAACTTCATTTGTTGCCTTATATAGTCGGGTAATGAAGCCTATAGGAGGTTCACATAGGCAAAGGTTTGATGCTCAAGTAATACATTAAGGAGTTAAGGTTTAAGGTAACATCTTGAGTTGAGCTCTAATTGATGTTTCCACTACAAAGATCAGCCTGTCTGTGCGATGTGCGACAAACGAGAAGCTGGGATGAAATAAAACATCGACCATTTGTTGTCTTTATTTCCATCAGACTTGAGATAGAGTTACCAATGGTGTGTCAGTCCGGTTCAATGAGCGCTAACATTACAGATTCAATCTTCATGATACGGAAGCACATTGTCGAGGACCCAATCCAAAAACAACGGGCTGGATTTTGTCCCGGATCGGCTCGGTTCTGCATAACGAGTGGAACTTGTTAGCTGGCTGACGTAAATTCACACAACTTGCTTTTTATTAAAATTATTATTATTATTGTTAGCCTGCTAGTGCTAGCCTCAATTAGCTCAGATGGCTAACTTTAGCACAAAACACGTTAAGGCCACATAAAGCGCGATAGTTTCCTCTGAGGCCAATCTCAGGCGTTATCCTCTCTATGTCACTGTTACTGGCTTCAGATGAACTGTGCTGCTTTATGAATGAACGTCGACAGGCGGAAACATTGTTATGGAAAGAGCAGCCACGCTTTTACTGTTAGCTAACAGGAGGCTAACGCTGGCTAAACCCGCCAAGTTAGCGGCAAACCGGCGGGTTTAAATAAAAACGTTCACTCTCGGAATTTAATCCGAAACCGATGTGTTTTATTCACACTTCCCGCCCAGCAAACCGTAAAGCCGATTAAACGTACCGCGTCTTCCCAGTTCTGTCTGTTGTAGGTGTTGGATCCCAGGGACGTCGCCATTTTGCAGAGTGTGGGCCAAACAAGAGGCGTCAGACCACAATGCACCGCGCCAGAGAGCCACGTCTCACCTTAGGGTGTCGCCCTATTTCAAGAAACTATCAGACGTAACCTAATTAAGAAAAATAGTAAAGAGAAATACATATATGAAGGAAATTGTGTGGTTAAAGTAGTGTGTGTGTGTGTGTGTGTGTGTGTGTGTGTGTGTGTGTGTGTGTGTGTTGTGGAAATAAGAAATGCAATTAAATTAAAGATTATTTTCACATGTAGAGGTATTTGCACTTTATTTTAGCCTTTCTGTTTGATACCACTATATATTTCCACTCTACTATTATCTTTAGTTTATTTGTATATTAAGTAAATAAGTACTTAAAACTTAAACTCTACACTTAATAGCTGCAATGTCAAAATGTAAGTGTATATTTAAATAATAGCCTTTACATAAATAAAATAGCACCCTGATATTTCGATATCAGAGTGGCCATATTGCAAAATGTGTATTGACACAGGATGTAAGTAGGTTTTTCCACCACTGCGTGTGTGTGTGTGTGTGTGTGTGTGTGTGTGTGTGGAGAGAGAGAGGCTGCCGTGTGTGAGCTTGTATAAGCCAATTGTGTAGTCCACTTACCGTTTATCTATCCACCTGTTCGAATTCAGGTCAGGGTGTCTTTGCGGTGTGAAACTCCAATTAGTGGGGCGAAGGATGTTTAAGATTACGGATGGGCATTAAGTCCCTAATGTTTATTTAAGGTCAGGGTGAAATTGTGGAGTCAAAGGACAAGGATTAGATACGCGCCTGAAGAGCTGGTAACTCTTTCATAGCTCAGCTGCCGTTCAGGAGGTCAGGAGGGAAGTCTGCTGTACTTTTAGGCTTCTTCCAAATAAAAAACCTCTTAACTCTCTTTGTGTCTGAGTTAGATTCAGTGACTTTGAGATAGGCCTATAATAAGTTGCACTGTGCTCATCAGCTAGGCGACACAGATTATTAATCAACAAATGCTCCTGTGATCATATTTCCGTAAGAAAGATTTACTCTGAATTTTTTTGTCTTTCTTTTGGGTGCACAGTCTGGGTCTTGCCCTGTGTTTAGTGGGACACCAAAGTAAACCTTCTGTGCATGGCCTTTGTCTTAATGAGTCGTGTGACCCTATCTCCTCATGTGATGTGGATGAGACAGCCAAAGCTATTTTGAAGGGGGGCTTTGTCTTGGTTTTAGCCACTCCGTAATCAAAATCACCAACCTCATGAGTCACAAGGTCAGAGGATGTGTAGGTGTACTACTACATTTTAAGAGCGCCATTCAAAAAAATTATACTCTCAGAGCGGCGTTGATTGTTTACTGTGACATTAGTTTCTGTTCATTTCTAATCATATTTATATTTCATATTCATTTAGCCTATAACCTATTTGTTTGGTGGTAAGTAATTCAAGATTGATGGTGTTTGTTGTTCATTCTTTACAATAATCAGTACCTTTAAATAGTAATAGTAAAGTACAATAATAGTATTCTATTAGATAGATTTCCCTCAAAATATACTGAAAATATCCAATACAATTATAGTTCCTCTGAGTATTAATTGGAGGACCTTGAATTACAAGGTCACTATGACTGAATACAGATGACATTGTACTTGAAGTGACATTACAGGATTTTTTCATTAGGAAACAGAGATGTAATTTGCAAGACCAAACCCTCCTTTTTTGTTTTGTTTTTTTGTTTTTTGCATGGGCGCTTGTTGTGTAACATGCATGGTGTGGTGACTAATCATCACGACTATCCCTGAGCTCTTGTTCCTAAGAAACATAAATCACAAAACTTTCAGGATAATCCCACTATCACAGCACAATTAAAACCCAAGTAGAGTGGAAACACGCAGCACATCAAGGCCTGTTGTAATCTCACTATTGAAGAGCAGGGATGCAGATAAGCCCCTGCAGGAAGATGATCGCGCACTGATTTCTTTGAGGAGTTGTGTAGTTTGCATGTATGCGCATATCAGAGACAAAAATGTGCTGTGCTGGCGCCTCCTGTCGGTAGTTATGGGCCACTGTCGGTGCACAGAGCTGCAGACAGAGAGGGGCATTCTCAGATTTCCAGATTTCTCCCAGCCGAGTCCGCTGTGCCGCTTCCACATCACAGCCGACAGCAAAACCGAGACGACGACGACGACGACATGCGCCCAGCGTGCCTCAATCCCGCATTCATCTCAGCGAGCCAGTGTTGCCCCAAATCCACCTAGACCCAGACACGGTAAGTAACATCGACACAACACGAGTCTCGTCGCGGTGTTTTTTTTTTTTTTTTGCACATGTTTTAGTACACGACCGAGAGAGCCCCGCCGCTCGGTCTTCCCAGGCCAGGCCAGGGAAACGTTGTCTGGCGCAGACGGAGAATGAGGCCAGTTTTTCGGCCTCAGTCTCCCCCCCTCCTCCCCTGGCTGGAAACATGAAAAGCGCCGGCGGTATAGCGGAGGGTCGGTGTAGCTTGCAGCTCGGCCATATGGCAGCAGATAAAGGAGGCTAACGTTATTTGATTTTTTTCCCCCGAAGCGGGTCGGGTCGAAGTTTGTGCTCAGGATAGAGCCGTGTCCGGCTGCTCTGCTGTGTGATTTAATATCGGAATTCCTTTATCTAGCTGGAGACCATAATGCAGCCCGGTACCAGCGACAAGCGAGCAACTTGTTTTTGTAACTTTGTAGCAGCTGCGACGTATAGAGTTTTAATCAAACGCTCGCCTCAAGTTAGCTTCAACTAAATTTGCAACAATGCAGCAATTTGCCCACAAACGATATCCGTCTAACCTGTCTCTTGCAATTTAAAAAAAACGATTTTGAGTGCAAATTCTAATTAAAGGTCGATACGACTGTCTGCCACCTCATCTAATAGCACTGCACATGACAGAGGTGGATAAAAGACCACCATGGGAATGCAACGACTGCTTAAACATTACTCAGTTCGTCCAAATGATTTCGGGGGGGAAGCTGAGTTAATTATTATGAGCAGTGATTGCAGGCTCTGTGTTTATGACAGATGATGCATTAGACTATTGTGTAGCTACCTGTAGGAATCATCTGCAGGCTGATTATTACTAATAAGATTGCAAAAGGCTTTTCTCCTAACCAGAAACATAAATGACAATGCTGACTATGCTTAAGCATTCTCCAATTTTCAAAAAACTAGGACAGTCAACAAAGTCACTGTCAACAAAGATATCCATTTAGTTTAAGTCTTCTTTTTACAATGTTTTTAATGTGTTGTTTGTGTGTGGCATAGCTGCTGTTGCACGATGCTGTGTCTTTTCTTAAATAAGATCTTCCTTTTAGTGAGAAGGTCTCCTTTGTTTTTGTGTAAGATGGAGCAAATGTCTGTCTCCGCCGAGATAGCTGCATCTATTAAATACTATAAACACTTGACTCCGCTCTGTAGCAAAAAGGGGCAGTCCAGACCTGCCTGAAATCTGTTGCCTTGGGGTGTGTGCATGTGAAAGCGTGCACCTATGTGAGTAAGAGATTACTAAAGGAGAATGACTCACTCTCACAATGTATTTGGCAAAGTCAGAAGGACTTTCCCTGCATTTCAGCTCAGCTGCAGAAGACATTTTTGTGCTCGGTGAAAAGTGCTGTCCTTCTGGTTTTATATGTCATACATGCGATTTATTTGACCACTGCTTCACACTTTTGCTATTTTCAAGCCATGTGTTGTTTATCACATGTTCCACCCATAATTTGTTAAAAAAAAAACAATCTAGGGCTTATTCCATTTGCAGATTAGATTTAAAAAAAGGAGTGTGGTTGTCATTTGTTTGTCAAATTTGTGGAGAGCTGAATCTTAAGTTGTGTTCCATTTATCTGTGCCAACTGTTTGTCTGGTTGTTCTAACCCTCCATCTGACTGCTCCCACTGGCTGCCAAACATGCTGTGATCTAGTGCTTTCAGTTGATGAAGGCTGCCACTGCTGCCGCAGCCATTTGATCATATATCAGCATCTCTTCACTTAGATATGCCTGTGAAATGCTGCGAATGGGTTACAATGCCTACACATAGAGGTTGTTAAAATACTGTCGGCATCACAGTATATGACAAATCACGTCACCGAGCAGAGTTTGGCTGTTTATCAGAATGAGACATGATCACAGATGATTTGTCATTTCAGATTTTAGGCTTTAATAGGGGAACATTAAGAAGATGTTGTTAGCTGTCAATCATAGCGTTGACTGCTTTATTGCAACTTATCTCCACCTAGAGGAAGATGTAAGTTTACTTGTACTGCAGTAACTATACCATCATCACATTTAATGCTGCACAAGGTAACTGTTGGGAACTGCAGTGCCCAACAACATGCCAGCTCTTGTATTTTTCCATGTCAGTGCCCCTTGTATCCACACTCAGTGTGTGGGGGGCAGACCTCTCTTTAGAGTGGGGCTGAAGCCAGGCATCTTTCCAAAACTCAAGTCCCCCCAACCCTCTCTGCTGGGTATAAGCACTGCTTTGTGCCACAGTACTGCTCCCTATGGTTCTTATTCATATACTACTACAACACCACTGGCTCCACTAGATACTGGAATCTACAATTGGAAGTATACCCAAAATGTCCTGCTGTTTGACAGGCAAACTCAGATGTTTCCTCATTAAGTCAAGATTTTGGAATAATATGCCAGAATGAAAGAGGCAGACTGTACTATTGTAACCTGCAAAGTAGTTTGTATTGAGGTGCCTTTTTTTCCTGCCTGGAATGTGGCTGTGGCATTTTCTGGCTTAGGCTGTGCTATCGAGAGTGGTATTGGAGAGCAGGAGCAGAGTAAATACATTTCGAACAGCACAGCACAACCGAGTATTAGCAAATGATCCGATAGCATCTGTAATCCTCGGGAAAACCTGGAGAGTTGTTTTTTGAATAGTGCTAGCCTCCATCAGATTGTTGGCAGGGACTCGGGGTGTCTGTCCACATGTGTGACTGCCTGGTGAGGCTAGCGGCGCGGCTGACTACAGTATGCAGGCAGATCAGATTACTGAACGATTAGCCATGGCCTCCTATCCCCGGCCCAGGGAAATGATTTTCCACTGTCATAATTCCCTAGACTGAATTACGCAGGCCAGTGACTCAGAGATACTCAATACTACAGGCCTGAGTACTGCACGGCATAACTGTTGCTCTCTGGAGAGGGGAGATAGGTTGAGAGTGGTTGTACCATTGAGGACAAAATAGTTTTCTAATTTGAATTTCTAGTTGAGCTCTTGTGCTTGTGCTCAAGTACAGAAAGTAGTGTAACCGAGCATCAATGGTGGGAAAGGGTAACGTTCACTGCGTTGTTTACCCGTTGGTTGGGACTTTTGACATAAAGGAGGGAGCAGACAGCTGGAAAACGGTCTGGAAACTCTAAACAGTCCCTTGCATGTCCTTCTATTGTGAAGTCGTATGTCAAAAATGCAAGCACATGTCAGATGGGCAATGAGGCAGTGTAAATCAAGCAGGCCTCTAGTGGAATTTTGCTGAATGGAAAGATAGACGAAGAGAGAGAAGGGGGGGCGGGCGGGAGGAGGAAAAGTGGGAGAGGCTAAGCCGGTGGAGGTAGGACCATGTTTCCAAGGTGCCTACCCCCTGAGGCAGGAATCCGATACATTCCAGAGGCTCCTGTGTCCAGACGAATAATGGTGACTGGGGTGTAGCGTTTCATCAGATGACACATGATTGGAGCGTAAGTGCTGGGAAAGTAAGAGCTATGTCATAGGCTCAGAGGTAGCCAGCTCTGGTTGCCTGAGGGATTGGGAAGTATGCCAGAAGAGCAGGACAGGTTATGTGAGATATGGATTCATCCCCGGCAGAAGACAGCATGTTTTTTTTATAGCTCCTCTCCTTATCACACCCCCCCCGCCCACTCCCCACCGTTTAGATACAGACATTTACATCATTTGAGGCAGTTAGGTGACACTGATCCAGAACAAGTTACAATGAACGGCACAGTAGGAAAAAGCCTCAATTGTCTTTTGTACATTATACTCCAATGTATTCTGATTAGGCCCCATAAGAGGCAGTTATACTGAAAAGGGATTGGCACTTTAATGACTTCTGACAAATAACCAAAAAGTCAGTAGATCCTGCTCGGCTACTCTCTAGACAAGTTGGGGCATGAAGTTGTTTTCCGGGTCCATGGGTTTCTGAGAACTCTGACATTGTGCTTCATATCGGACTTTACAAATTTACCTGTGATTATATAGTAATCAGCAACCCAATCCATAGGCCAGAAATTCGTGCTCGCCAGCCTCCAAGCTAAAGGCTATTTATACTGCAGACACGGAAAAATACCCTGTTTTATTTAGTGGTCAAAAAACAAGCTGTCGAGTGTTAATGGACTTCACCTCAGCCATTTCGGCGGACCCTCGGGGTACAGCACGTTCATACACTCGGCAAGGGAGCTCTTGGCACAAGCCTGTTAATGAAGCCATTTTCAGAGATGGAGAGATGCAGTAATGGGAACGCACCACTTCACTGCGGGATATTCTAACCCCGTCCTCATCATAAGTGCTATCAGTCATCGGATACGATTAGATTTTTTCCTCCTCCTTTGTCCATTCAGCCATTCTGAAGGCTCTTTTCAGACTCAAAGTTGGAGATGTCTGTGTGTGTGAGACGTATATAGCATTTATATTGAAGAACCTGGAGCATGTTGTATTGGGGTCAAGATTTTTTGCTATTACAGCTGAACAGCCCTTCTCTGCCAGTGTATGTGTAAATTATGCTGTCAGCCTGTTTAAACGTTAGACATTAGCCTTACATCATTGGACCAATATGGCTTCGTGCTGAAAGCTCACTCATGTGAGTGGAGGGCAGACAGGTGGAGGCAGGGGCGGGGGGCTGTATGTTTACCCAGTTGTCTGGTGGCCCCGGCTAGGTTGAGCTTCACCACAGATACCACACACATACTCTCCCCTCCTTTGGAAGTGTATACAGTCACACTCATGCATGCCTCAAGTTGTATAGCATGTTGTACATAGTATACAATGGCATATATAAGTGGAAACTGTTCCCATGTTTCCCACAGAAAAACACGCTGTATTAAATTACATATGAATTCAGAGTGTAAGAAGAATCAGAAGGTTTGTCAGTGTGATATTAAAAAAATAACAATTTATTAACATACACATATAATGTACAATGCAAAATATTCCAACTCGTTATATAATGTGTGCATTATATTATCAGTCTCATATCAACAAAATATACACTCTGTCAGTTTATTAGGTACACGTTGCTAATCTAAATGCAGCCCTACAAAAAACACCTACTATCAGGAAGGTTATAATCAGTGTTTGCATAGAGGTTGATTCAATGTCGTGGGCATTTTGCTGCATTTTGTGGTACTGTTATATTGCGTTATACAAAGAGGTATTTCTACCATTTAGTCTACACTAGAGCTGCACAATTAATCAAAATATTGTAAAAATCGCAAAAGTTGATGTTTTTTGATGAAGGTAAAATGTTGTCTTGTTAATAATGAAGTACTGTAGTGCTGCAGAGATGCCCTGGCCTACAAAGCTTGTTCTTGTTTTCAGTTAAAAAATTAACATTGTGATGTAAAAATGATCATTCCCACTTATCGAGAATCAAATCACAATCGTTGTGTCACATTGTGCAGCCCTAGTCTACACGCATTGATATAAATGGGGTGGAGAGAATTCGAGAAACACCTTTCAGTATTAAACAGTACCACAAACTGCAGGCTCTAAGGTGACCATGAGTGGGAATCAGCATCGCTCTGTTGAGGCAAAAACGGAACAATATAACCTTTATCAAGATATAGCTCCTTTCTTGTTGACTGCATTAGTTTCAGTGATGTGTACCTATTAACAACCTCCTCTTCTTAACAGTTGCAGCTGTCGTTGCTTGCCCTGTTTGACTGTTCTTCCTGAAGCTTAAACAAGATCACAGCTGTGACCTGACGCCGTCAGGAAGACCGCGTTCGTTGTTTACCATCTAGGGTTTGTGTTTACAGTGCTGTCATGATAAGCAGTAATATTGTTGGAAAGTCAGGAGCGAACACCTACACAGGGTCATGTAGAGGTTTCAGTTTTCCTTTGTTAGCCTATGATGATAGAGACTGTTGTTAGCCAGGACAACAGTACAACATAAAAACAGGCATGTCTGTAAAGCAGCCTCTCTGTTCACGGTCCTGAGATCAGACCAGTCCGGGGCATCGTGGCATCCCACCAGGACAGCAGGACAGAATAAACTTCAGCAGGGCATCTGGTGCCCAGTGCCCCTACTCCCTCTTTTTCTGTCTCTCTCTCCCCCGTCTCTTAGCCCCAAAGCAGACCACGGCACCACACCACAGCAAGTCATCTGGTGTCCAGTCTGCTCCCATCTGTGAGTGCTTTTGGCTTCTCTGCAAACAAAGCATTGTGGCATGCAAGCGGCCGCCGCTACTTCTAAACAGCTCAGCCATTGCTATCTAGCTTAATCTTTGGGTGGAAACTATGAGTGCATTGCCAGGGCTATGGGTCATCTCCATTTCAATTCATTAAATTGTATTGAGGCATTTAGAATCCGCCGTAACAAACTGACCACAGCTGATGGCATAGCTCCTCTCCATTTTGAATTGCTGAGGTGGAAAGAATTGTAATGGTGCCGACCCAAGGTTTAGCTGCTGGCAGCTCCAAGTGTACCCCTCCACTGATCCGAGGCGGTGCCTTGTCTGCCCAGCCTGCTGTCTCTCATCCATCCTGGGTGGTAGGGGAGGTGTGTGTGTTTGTGTTTGTGTATGCACATGTCCCTGTCTTTGCAGGACAGGTGTTGGCAACCCTGAGGTCAGTCCAGATGCAGCTGGGGCACCTAGACTGAGGGACGACAGGAGACTGCAAATGACAGCAGGATGAATGAGCTTTGTTTTGCCAGGTTTTGGCCAGTTTTATTTAGAGGGTGCAGCTTTGAACCGGGTCAGTTGTGACGGTCAGGTGGTGTAACGGCTGGCTGCTCTCAGCGGGATGTGCTACAGCCTCAAGCATTTGGTCCTTACAGAGAGGCTCAGAGGCTGTTTGGGTAAAGAAGCTCAACTTAAGGAACCGTAGTGGGGTGTGCAAGCCTGCAAACACAAACACCACCCTACCCCTTCTGTGAAGTGTTAAGTGGCCGGATATGTTTGGTGAATGGGACACAGGTGTCTGGGCCGGGCTGTGTGTGCCTGGCCAGAGGTCTGTGTTTGTTTTCTCTCAGTAAAGTCCCCCAACTCTATGCTGCAGCTTGACCAGAGCTCATTGGCTCTCAATGGACCGGGGTGGAGGCCCTCTTTTCTTTTTTTCCCCCTTTTTTCTCCCTTCTACTGTGGGACTAAGCAGTGGATGAACTTGAATCAAGAATCTGATAATGAAATTCAAGACACCCCACAACACAATGTTGAGGCTACACGTTAAGCAGGCCTGGTGATTTTTAGATTCCTCTTTCTTCCTTTATTCTTCTCTTTATCCCTCCATTGCCTCTGATCTACCCCAGCAAAGCAGGCGTTTGAAGTTGTCAAGACTGTGGCTTTACTGTTGAGTCCTCAAAGTGCTTATGTGACAGGTAGGCAAGAGCTGGAGGGGAGTAATGTGACTCCCACATAGTCCACAGCCTTCCCAGTCTCCATTCTCCACGCCCTTGTCTCCCACTTGCCTCCCGTGCACAGGCTCAGTCTCTGTGGTGATGTCACTCTGCTGAGCTTCCTTTTTGTTGAGTAACAACCCAAAGGTGCGCTTTGGGCTTTGAGGAAGACACACCGCCACCACAGCCCCATACGGTGTCTCCCCAGGGAGCACAGTAGGGTGAGGTAATGTGTTGTTAACCCCTCAGCCACCTCAACGTTTGGAAGTTGTACCATCAGCAGTGGCCGCTATCACAATGATGATCTGATTGTTTGAGTAACCCTGTGGCCTCTCCAGATGGTCAGGCCTCTGAGCCGGTTTATGATAACCATACAGTTAATATCTGGCCCACATAACGCTCCCCCAGCTTCCTGTCCTACCCCCCCTCCGCTCCCCTCATACTCTGCTC
The DNA here is from genome assembly GCF_905237075.1 of Dicentrarchus labrax. Taxonomy (NCBI): domain Eukaryota; kingdom Metazoa; phylum Chordata; class Actinopteri; family Moronidae; genus Dicentrarchus; species Dicentrarchus labrax. The sequence continues at coordinate 11,568,722 of NW_026136713.1, read as the reverse complement.
TCATTTCTCCCTGCCACCCTCTGTGCTATTGTCTCTGATGCCTTCTCCTGAGTGCCCTGTTTTATTTCTTTATTTCACTCATCTTTTTAAATTCCAGAATCCATTTCGTTTGTCCCCAGGCACAAAGGGTGATGGCTAGAGACGGTGTCGCAAATTAAATTTGCTCCCCTCGGACGTGGGCACGATGGAACAGTAGAAGGAGAACAGGAGCAAAGAAAGCTGGAGGAAAAAGCCCATTTCCTATGCATTACTGTCTTTTTCCTCAGGGTCTATAGTGGAGTAACACCAACACCTCTATCGCTTTTTTTCCCCCCTCTCTCTTTAATTTTCTTTTTCTTGTTCTCTCCCCGTCTCGCTCTCGCTGCTGCTGCTGCTGTTCTTCTCACGCAGCCTAACCTGAAGGTCTCTGTGCTCTTGCTACCACTGCTAACACAATCTGACCCAGTTTATTAGTTTGGGTCTAGTGAATCATTAATCGAGGTTATCTAACTGTTCCTATAATGATTCCGCTGTGACTCGTGTGTCAAAGCCTCTCTGTGTTCGCAACTGATCAAGCTGTACCCTCGTACTTCTTGCTCTACACATTTGTACTCTATCATAACCATCTTGCAGAAAAAGCACCGTCCCTCAAGCTAGACTATATGTTTAATAGGTGTGCTATGCACTGTAATATGTCATTGTGTCAGAGCACAATGCGCGGACTAAGTGCACTGAATGCAAATTAATCTTGTGGGATGGCAGCAGCTGAATAGAGTGTGGTTTTGGGGAAAGGAGGGGAGCAAAGGGAGGGACAGAAGGAGGGCTAATAGTGGCGACAGAGAAGAGAGGGAGAGAAAAGAGCATGTGAGGAGGAGGAGGAGGAGGAGGAGGAGGAGGGATGTGGGATGTAGTCATCGCCAGGCCCATTCATCATGCAATGCCTGCTGGGATGCGCTGGGGTCAGTCCCGCACAACACAATTACAGCCTGTTCTGGTGTGTTGTGCTCGGCTTCACTGTGTTCCGACTATGTTCTGTTGTCTTTTGTTAGATTTCCTCTGTTCTAGCTCTCTTGTTTTCCCCTTTTGCGTGTTTTCTTCTGCCGCTCTCGTCTGTATGCTTGCGTTCGGTGGCAGTTTTCTCATCTTCTTCTTTTTTTTTTTTTTCCCTGCATATTTTTGAACTTGCTGCTCAAGCTATCACTAAATGATCTGCTGCAGTACTTTGAGCAAAACATCTCAATTAGCTGAGCATTTATGTTTTTGTTTTGTTTCTTTGAGTCTTAATCCCTCTACTTTGTCTTTTGAAATTAATTGCTGTATTTATTTATTTTTTGCTCGTGGTGTAGCCGCTCGCTGGGCTGTTGCTCCAGCAGTCTTCTTTCATCCACATCTGAATTGCAGCCACTAGCTTGATTCATGTGAGTGACAGGCCTGGTTAGCACGGGGGTGTGAGATGCTAGTAAGCATGTTGTTTACCCTGCCTGCCTGACAGTCCTCTATGAGCCCACAGATGTTTCCAGAAAGCTGTAAATATCTGCTATGTGCTCTAATGTCAGCTGACAGCATATCCGATCATAAGGATATCGCTTGTCTTCCTGTCTGTGTCTGTTCTTCATGCAGTGAAAAATAGTTTTCCCTGCCAGGAAACCTTTTTAGGTGGTCTAAAGGCCTAAATGAAAAACATCAGTCAAGGAATCAGCAACATCGACTTCTGAAGGCTGATCCAGATATTTTTGTTAACGTGGCATCTGTTTCTGTCACTTTTAAAAAAATATAATACGATAGATGATTTGATTTGACTTTGCAGCAACATGCTGCATATATTTAAATTTAAGAATTTGGTGCTTTAAGGAACAAACTTTATGTAAGTCTTAAAGTTTGAAGTTAGTATTTTATTTTAGAAAATATATATTACAGGTATAATCACAATGTACGCAACAGTTGGATTTTTTTCTTTTCACATTTGGATGAAAAACAAGCATTTTTATGTTTCTCTGCTGATTGTGATTGATGGACATGATACCTATTGATGTGATCATTTTGTCAATTAATTAATTATTCATTGGGTTTATAAAATGCCTATCACATGTTCCCAAACTCCAAGTCTCCAATGATGTCCAATCAACAGTCCAGAACCTCAAAATGTTTTATGTACTTTTAATGTGGGGAGGACAAGGAAAATCAGACTCAAACAATTATCAAAATTGTTGCCATTATCAACTAAACGTTTCAACACAAAATTGAATACATGCTTTATGTTATAAACAAAATGCCATTAGCAATTATTAATGGGTCAGATTGAGTTGCTGTCTAGTGTAGTTTATGTATGTCTGAATGAGTCATAGTAGGTTCCAGTTCTCTGTTTTGATGTTTAATGGTGGGGCTGCTGCTCTTTAGTTTACTTTACTTTATGACTAATTATGCTTTTTAATTAATGATATCATTAGTAGAATGGGTCATATTTTGTAATATATCATGAATATGGTTGAACATTCTTCAGCTGAATTTCCTTTCTGTTGTTTAGATCTCATTTTCCAAGCCCCATATGTAATTTTGATGATTTAACCTGCCAAAAACAAATTCCTTCAAATGACAAATACTCAGTCTTTTTTTTTTAGAAATGTGTTCTTGGCATAAACAAGCTGTTTATTAAACAGCATGTTGACCATGGGGGAATTGAGGATTTTCATTTGGTTATGTATCTAAGCAGTAATTTCCAGTAGTTGTTGAAAGATTTCTTGTAACAGAACAGAAGACAAACGCACCCAAAGGTCCCAGAAGTTTACTTACTCGCTAGGGATGCATTGGGCGGTGGCTTGGCTGACGGGAAATAATAGGAAGCCCCAAGATTGACTAAAAGAATGGCAAATCATGGCCAGAAAATGCAACAGTTTAAAGTACAGAGCATCTGGGAACAATTTGAAACAATGGATTGTCTTCAGCAGGCTCCATGTCAGAGTGTATGGATGCCTCCCCTTCCTGACTTCTGGCTTCCTGGGACTACTTGGGAAGGAGTTGACTTGGCATTCTTTGATTTGATAAGTAGAATGAGGCACATTTTATTTTAGTAGTTCATTGACTCCCACCACTAAACCTGACAGAGTAAAAACACATCTTCATCCCAATCACAGATTGACTTTGATTTGATATTCACCTTAAAACTGATAAATGAACCTCCTGCAAGCTCAAAAATTGGTGTTGATTGGAAGAATGAGGCAGGTTTTGTTTTAGTATTCCATAGACTCCCACCACTAAACCTGATAGAGTAAAATTGTATCTTCATCCCAATCATGTCAGTGGGTAGCATTGGCCTAATGATATTGGATTTTTATTGACTGACTGATCTAATATAATCACTTGCACACAGTGTAAATGTCCATAAAGGTTAACAGAACTTGGCTAAATTAAATGAAAATATATATGATAAAGTAGATTTCTTATAACTGGTTGACGCTCTGGTACTCAAGGCTCGGCTCTAATCAACAGATGAGCCGAGTGAAAACTACAGGCCTTTTGAGCTCTTTTTATAACCTCTACCTCCTACAATAAACCTGGCCATATTGCATTATCTAGGACAAGTTCTAACCACATCCCATGGTGACTGTCTGACTTGCTAAGTACACCTGCTCAGTGTCTCGCCAACCTGCAGACGCAGCGGCGTGTCTGTTGTCAAGTCTCCTTTTGTGTGCCCTAATGAAGCCGGGGAGATGTGACGACATGCCTCACATTTCACTCTTCACCTAATTGTGTTGATGGCAAGGCTGATATTAGTGTTGTGGTGGTTAATCTTCCCGGAGAGGGGAAATGGCGGAGCCATCAAGGGATACGACACAGCTAATTAGACTTGTGTACGCTTCCATGTATGAGGGGAAAAGTGGGGTGAAGTGAGGTGGAGCAAGAAGTGGTGCCAAAAAGAAAATGGCTTTTTTCCCCTTTTGAAAGTTTTCTTTTACTGATTGAATGGTTACCGAAACTTACTTCGAAAACCTGTCTTGAATATGTGGCATATTCTTTGATTGTCACTCCGCTTAATGACAGCATCCACTTTCTGACAAGGGACAACTGGTGGGGCTGCCTCAACAATCATTACAGCCTGACATTTTGCCCACTCCACAAATCACCGTCTTGGAGAGTCTGAAATTAAAGTAATTTGAAGTTGCACACATACCAAATGACCCACTGGTGCTACAATAATGCTGTTTTTGACTTCATCCTCCCCCGAGGAAAGCTGTTAGTAGGTTTGACTGATTAGGGCCTGAAGCCACTGGCTCTCAATTAGACAGAAGACAAAGCTTCAACCCTTGGTGCTGGAAAATCAGAAGTAATGAATTAGTGATAAAGGTTTAAAAGACAACACCATTAGCGGGGCTGTCGGGGGGGAGGTGGACTGCTTTTGCCTTGCAATTTTGCAGTAGGTAATTTGGAGTCTGAAGGAATACAAGTGAAATGCTTTGGATTTTTTTTCTTCATTTTCTCTCCTTTACTACTCTGCTTCTCTGTCTCTCTCCCTCTGGCTACCGTTGACAGTAATATTAACCTCATCTCCACTGCGCTGTCCTCATGTGACCTGGAAGTCATCTCTTGTGAGAAGTGGTCAACTGTTCTGCCGCTCAGGGTCTCCAGCCTCACTGGAGCTCGTAATGCATTATGACTCCATCGCTCGGGGGTGGGAGGATGAAATAATATATTAAGATTATGTTGCGAGCTGTCACACACTACTTGGGTTGAGAAGTACTATGCCAGCAAAAAAATGTGCAGAGTCATACTTTGATAGAGGTTTTTTTTTTTTTTTCAAAGGCAGCCTGAGGCCTTGTTTGATTTAGTTCTGGATTCTGACCTATTGCCAATGACATCCACACTGCTCATGCCCCATATTGACCGCCATTAGCACACACAGTGCCCATAACCGCCATGCTGCTAGTGTCACTGTTTGCCACATTGCCCACCACCTGGTCTGCCTGTGTCCATCTCTGTTAGCGGAGGGAGCTCAGTCCTGTCACCTGAGGGATAAAGTGTACGGTGGAAACATGTATCCTCTGAGGTATGTGGGGCCGATGCAGATCCCCGGTTGGTTCAGCTGTTGCGCCCTGTGCCGACAGGGAGGGCCCAGCCTGTGTCTGTCTCTGTTATTGGGAGGATTTATAGAGCTGGGCGAGATATTTACTGTTTGCAGTGAGGTTTTCGTGCCTCTTAAATCTGAATTTAGAGTCAGGGTGGTCCTCTTGCAAGGGTGATTTATTTGACTGTGTACTTACTCATTTGCGTTGCTTATTGGTAAGTAAACATCCACTTTTAACCTCTGGGATTTGTTCTGTTGTCTGTATCACTGCAAAAAAACACATGTTCTTCCTGAACAGGTCTTTAACCTCTTGTGTGAGATTGGTTGGTGGTTATGGTTTTGTTGGACATGGTGGCTTGAGGTCAGACCACTTGTGCTGCTGACGGCAGGGTGCCAATTGTCTTCCACTGCTTAAAGCTCTTGGTTGTTTTCTGACCAAAAGCTAATTGACAAAAATGTTTTTTTGCCCACACACACATTGGACAGAATCAGCCAGTGATAAGCTCCCAGGAGTCACAGTAATGAAATACATACTGTACATAAACAAACGAAAGGTTAAACTTCTGGTAATGAGTAAAATGGTTCCCTTTACTGCGCTCACATTGCAGCTAAACCAGTACATTGTGTTTCTAGCTGGTGAGCTTTTCCCCTTGTCGCAGAGGTCACTTCATCTCATCATGTGGCATGGTACTAATTCCTCAGTTAGAGCGAACGTCTCAGTGACCTGGGTGTGATGTTCTCCGCAACCTCCGCACTTTACCTAACCTGCTTCCATTATATAAGAAAAAGTGATAGTGTTACAAGTTCCTGTCAGTACGTGAGAGAGATCCGTCTCTGACAGCTTGATAATGAACATCATATCGCTCTCTCGCTCTCGCTCGCTCTCTCTCACACACACACACACACAGCCATCCCTTCACCTTTCCGCAGCCTCGCCCATTCAGTTGATACAACGGTGACTTCACCCTTGCATAATGGAATCCAACCTTCCTTCCCGTCCCTCTTTGCTCTCATCAGCTGCTTGCTCTAATTAGATGAGGGTGATTTCAATAAAGTTACTGTCGTCCTCACTCCATTAGTTATATTAACACTCGGATTCCTGCCCCGGAGTCGTCTATCTATCCTCCGCCTTTCACCGGGGGGGCCAATCCTCTTCTTTTCATGGATCTGTGTAACCTAGTTACTGAGGCCCAGCAGGGGAGGCCAATCAATTAATGAACAAAGGAGCCCGCTCACTGAGCAGTGGCGCGAGTCTGGGACTATAAACAGGGTGCTCCCAAAACATGGTCTCTGTCAGTTCAGTGCTCATCTGATGGATGTTGTTTTGCTTTGTTGTTGTGCGTGTGTGTCTGAGAGTACTATTTTTGAAGAGTCTAAAGCCAGTGGATACCGCAGTGTTACCTGTTTGAACGCACTACCAGCCAATATTCTGGCATCTCTTATTGAGAAGGAGAAGTGAAAGGAGAAAATGGATTTGAACATTTTTGTTTGAAAAGCACAAAAACGCCTTCCGCCGTCATTATGTTTCATCATATTTGAGAGGCAGCTAAATGGACCATTGCATTTTTTGCCATTGTGTTTTGAAAAGGGTGGAAATAAAAATGTTTATATTATTGTATGAAACCTCGGACAAATTACACAAAAAATAAGGTTAAATGTCCATATTCAGTGATTCTGATCAGTATCCCATAGCAACAGGGACATTTGGACCGACAGTCTTCTGTCCACCTGTGCCTGTCTGTCACCACTTTCTCATCCTTCCCTTTTCTCAATACCTCTTTTGATCCTATTGAATCCCCCTTTTTTTTCTATGCCTCACCCTTTTTTTCCACATCCCTCAGGTCCACCCCTCATTCTATCCTATCTTTCTTCTCTCCAGCCGCCCGGTCTCTCTGTCATCCCTTTTTCTTAATCCGGCTATTCGTCCCTAGCGCTCCCCTCCCTGGAGCTTCCAGCTCCGTCTCCCTGTGTGTGAGATCAGGGAGCAGGCTGTTGTAACAAGCTGTTGAATAATGTAAGCACAGGGCTATAGGCCAGAGTTTCAGTTAACCCTTTTGATCTCTGATCACACAGTGGGCGAGGCGGACACATCATAAATGACAGCTCGACAGCAGGGCAAAGCAGCCCGAAGGCCTTTCTGCTTCCGTCTTCCTCCAACCTCTACCTAAAGGCTAAAGTTCCCCCATCCGGTTTCATTGTCATGGCCTTTGTAAGCAGGAACACAGTGAGCGTCCCTAGCCTTTGTTATTCTAACATTGATGTATAATTAAAGGGTTAGAAAAGGCGATGCTGAATAATTGATATTGGAGCAAAGATGTCATGGCATCCTGAACCTTATCGTCCTCAGTATTTTTACTTGCTAGATAAAAGATTTACCAGTTTGCTTTCTTTCTGGTCATCTAGTTCAGTCTGCACTGATTCATTGTGGCACCGTGCTCTCCTCTGACTGAGGAGCTATTATCATCCTTTCATTCAGCCTTATTTTACCTTAGTGTACACTGTGTCAAAACACAAGCCCATAGGCTCCTATTAAATCCTCAACAGAAGTCAAGTTTGTACGCGTGTTACCAATTTGTATCAATTAAGTGACCGAGTCACGCATTTCCAATCTCAAAAAAGCGTAGCCAGCACACAAGGTCCCATTAACCCTTTTGTAATCAATACAGATTCCCCTCTCCTTAAGTGCTTCTAGTTAGCTTTAGAGCCTCATATCCTGAGGCTAGGGCGTATTGATCTGCTGGACTGATTGGAAGTTACCCTTCAGGAGGTGAAGGATAGCAGCGGGACTGAGGATGTTTTGGCAAGAGAGGGGAAGGAGTGGGTCTTCGTTGCTCTGGATCAGCTTACCACTTCCTACCCCCACACACCTGTTACAGCCAGTGGAAGAGAAAACACAGCACCAATCTGTGTGTGTGTGTGTGTGTGTGTGTGTGTGTGTGTGTGTGTGTGTGTGTGTGTGTGTGTGTGTGTGTGTGTGTGTGTGTGTGTGTGTGTGTGTGTGTGTGTGTGTGTGTGTGTGTGTGTGGAAATTGATTGTGTGTGTGTGCTGAGAGAGTGGAAATGACCGTTTGTGTGCTCAGGAGAGCAAATGGCTGAGAGGCGTAGCAAATGAGAAATGTGTTACATAGGGTTTATGGTGATGGCGTGTGCCTGAACCACATTGGCTTTGGCAGCTGCTGGCCTTTTATAGATGGGTGGCAGGAGACAGATTTTAGATTTTACATGGCTAACACACTACGTGACAGTCTGCTTTTCAGATTGGGTGCTTGGACCCATAACCCGCTGCCGAGCCACATGTACACAGCAGCACATAAATTTGCGCACATCCACAGAAATGAGCACACACATACGTATACAGACCATTAAACTGCCAGTGTGTGTTTGTGGTGTTGGGTGTTGGTGTGTTGGTGGTTGTGTGGGTGTGTGTGTGTGTGTGTGTGTGTGTGTGTGTGTGTGTGTGTGTGTGTGTGTGTGTGTGTGATGCAGCACAGTGGCATTTAATCTATAACTCTGACAGGCTTTCCTTGAACTGACAAGGAAAAGCATAGCTCTCTTTCCACATAAATACACCTTCACCCCCCCCACCCCCCTCCGTTCCCAGTTACCACTTTTAACAAAAATATATTAAATATTGTTTTGATTTCAAAGTGTTTTGTTCCAGGACATACATCATGCATGCAGCCCTGTGGAGGCTTAACCCTATGCACAGGCCCCAGCTACCCCTTCTGTAAAAAGTGTGTGTGTGTGTGTGTGTGTGTTGGTGTCACTGTAGGATACACAGCAGCTGTAGAGGCAGCAGTGAAGAGGGGAAATGGGAAGAGCCAGCACAGTAGACAGAGCCCAGATAGACCTGTCAGCTCCGTGACACCCACACATGCCTCACCCTCTGGTCCAGGACGAGAACAGAGGAAGGGAAAGCAGCTCGGCTGGGGACAGGTAGAGCGAAATAGACAGAGCCACAGTTAAGACTAAAGCTGTGAAAGGGATAACAGTGGGCTGTGGTGGAGCCGTGTTTATTTCGGGGAACATGGGGAGACTTCAGGGAGAGAGGATAGGAAACCTGGCAGGTTACAATGCCTAAAAAAAAGTATTCATGCTTCTTTGACGTATCTAGATCTGTTATAGACCTGCACAGGCTCTGTCAAGTTTCATGAACTGCAAGTTTACGGTCCTGCAGCGAATTCTGGATCGGATTGAGGTCTGGATTTTGTCACTTTAGGACATAAACATTGTTGTGTTAAAGCCATTGCTGTGTAGCTTATGGCCAGTGTTTGGGATTGATGTCTTGGTGAATCATAAATCTTCCCCAAAGTCACAGTTTTTATGTTAAGCTATAGCAGTTTTCCCCATAGGTGTTTGCTGCCTTTATTTTACCCTCTACCTCCACAATTCTTCCACATCCTGCTGCAAAGAAGCATCTCAAAAAGCATCGTACTGCAACCACCAGACTTCATGGTAGGGGATGATGAGTTTGTTGGCTTACAACAGAGCATTTAGTGTGATGGCCAAAAAGCAACGTCTTTGTGTCATCACACTGTAAAGACAATATAAAGCCCACTTCAACTTTGTTTCAAATTCTCCCACATGCCTTCTGGCAAACGCTAGTCGAGATGTCATGTGACTGTTTTTTTAACAGTAGCTTTCTCTTTACCAGTGTGCTATAAAACTGTGACTGTTGAATCCCCCAGGCAACAGTTGTTGAATGCACATCTCTCAGCCATGAAACCCTGTAAATTCTTCAGAGCTGCTGCAGGCCTGTTGGTGGCTTTCACGCTACTGTCCCTCAGTGCAAGAGTGCTCACTTTTTAAGGGTGGCCTTCTCTTGGCAAATACACAGCTGTGCCAGATTTAGTCTTTCTTTAATGACTGACCTTACAGTACTACAAGGGATAACTCAGCATCTATTTCCCTTTGTCCTCATAATGTAGTTTTTGACTGGAAACTAACTAATGTCAGAAAACACCAAAGAAACAGTTTAAGGGGAGGGGAATATTGTGGTTGTGTTTTGAAACTGCAACTGAGGCAGAAAGTGTAAGAGAGAAGAGAAAATCTGGAGCTCAGCTTCAAAAAAAACACACAGGATTTGTAATAGGATTCATGACTGGGGCTACAATTGGGAGTGTAATTATTGTTATTGCGATAAACCAATCATGATGCTGGGTATGTCTCTGCAGTCGGAGCTTCCACGCATTTAGCGCCTGAAATTACCACGATGGGGGCACGTGTCAAGTGTGTACCGTTTGTTTATGTAAATCATACTGTAAACAGGCCTCTAGACAAATTTCCACTTCTATCCATTTATCTGTTGTTCTTGATTGAGCTTTGAAAGGGAGCCGATGATTAGGAAAGTGTTTTCATGTAGGAGGAAAAATCCTATCCGTTTGATCTTGCAGGCAAAAATATGGGCAGCACAACAGAATCTCATCTCTTGTGTCAGCTATTCTTCCACACCGTGATATTCCCATGGGAACGCATTTCTGCTGCGCGAATCACAGACAGATCAGTGCGGGCCGTTTCTTATCTGGACATGAAAGAAGGGAAGATGGAAGAGGGAGGTGTAAAAAGGGGGAGAGAAAGGGAAAGAGGGTAGAGGCAGGCCTCCCCTGAGAATCATAATACCTGAAAGTATCTGGGCGGCCTCTTGAATCTAGCTCATCATCATTGCATGAGCAGGTATTGTACCCATCCTTATTATGCTCCGAGATTCCTCCTCTGCTCGGCTGTTTTACCCCAGTCTCTCCCAGATTGATTGAGTAGATTAGGCAGTTATATTGTTTATGTGTGTGCCACAGCCCGTGTTACAGCATGCCTTGGGGTTTTATTATTAGTTTGATAGTTTGTCTTTTATTCATCGGCGGATATCATGAGTGCTGTTGTTGTTTGATAGCATCTCGAGTTCACACCAGGTCAGCGAATCTGTTATTGCTGTTCCGCTGCAGGTGTAAAAGTCTTAATAAAACTGTTGTGCTTTAGTCAGAGATTCTGTGGAGGTTCGAGATAGGTTTTCTCAGCTGAATAGGCAGCTGATTTGATCGGCAGACCCTGCAGCATGAAACCACACTGACAACTCTACTTGCCCCTTTCTACTGCGATCCCCCCCGCCCCAACTCCCACGCTAACTCACACACACATTCACACACTCGCACACAGACGTGCCCTATCCACGAGCAGTATGACTTTCACCTCTGAGTGATGTCCATTGTCTGTATAAGGAGAGACCCATTACGAATCCTCAGTCCCAATGGAGACATTGTGCTGCCCGCCATGCTCCCCTGTCCTTCAGCAGCGTCCTGAGATGACAGTAGATAAACAATGGGAACAAACAGTCACTCCCACCAGCATTGATCTGGCTCCCTCGCCCCCCCCTGCTCTCACCAACAACGCCACATTGATTCCACCTACACTCAATTTATATGAAAGCCCCCGTGCCCCGCCTCCCTCTTCTACCAGGACTGACAAAAATGATAAATGACCAACCCCTTCCTCCCTCTGCCACCACCTCCCTGTGCCTCGCGTTGGCTGTCCGAGGCAGTACAAGCCTATTTCTCCCCGTAGAAATCCAATAGAGTGAGCTCCCTCTTTTCTCGGCAGTGTAAGTTTTTTTTATATTTTTTTACGGGAGGAGTGCGGGGGTTATTCATTGCTTCAGGTCCTTCCTATAATTTCCACACATAAACATGTCACTGGCATAATTTCATCCCTGCAGGGCATCCATATGCATGATGTCAAACCATCAAAAAAGACCAATGAAGGAAATTATTATGCATTTAAATGGCGCACACCGTAGGATCTCCTCTCCTGTGGCTGCTGGCTAAAAACTCTGCAATGTCACTCAAAGATGAAATCATATGCAGAGCCTCCAAAGTGGGGTCAATTATTTCTCTCCCTCATTGGCTTAATCAGTCTATTCTCTCTATTACGTATCTGATTAATCTGTCCAACGCGTAATCACATGAATGAGATTGCAGTTAATTCAGACATGACACCTTGGCTGTTTGGGTCTGTTGTCATTTGCCATCGATAATGCTTTGTATCCGGGTTAATGGAGTTTTAGCTTACTGCAGTATTTTCTGTATGTATTCTTTTCCCTGTGCCGTCCTTGGCTCCTTTTCAGCTGCTAATAAAGGTCTGCAGTATACAAATGATGTCTCCCATGGTTCTCAACTGTATTTTATTGTTCAGATCCAGTGTCCCCATGCCTGTAAATGGGGCACAGAGTGTCTATAAATAGATGTAGTGTGGTAGCGAGCTTATGGTGGTTATCAGCGGGGGGGCGGGGAGGGCTTGTGTGCACACGGTGTTTTTTTATGTGCTACGTGGAGGTGATCGAGGCTATTGATGAAGGTGTTGATTCCGCTCTCACCACTCTGCCCCACCACCCAAGGGAGTAATACCATTGAGGAAAGTCTCCATTTCACATCTTGGCTCCACCGTTCCCTAATGACCCTTCCCCGCTTCGTCTCCACCCCGCCACAGTTTTTTTTCCCCATGGCTCCCACAGCTCATCCACACTGCTTTTCGCACTGTGTGGTAATCCATTTTACCCTTCCTGCTACTCTTAGATCCCTCCTGCCTGAGATCCCAGATCTAAAAAACGACTGGAGGTTTGGGAATCTGGTCTAAGATGAGAGAGACTCGGAGAGTGCCATTTATATTTAATTCTCTACCCTCTGTGTTTTTATTCATCTTGGTCCTAATCGTCCCCACGTAATATGAATGTGTAATCATGCCATTATGCCTCTGCCCTGTCAGGTTATCTTCATGGAGGATGATATCTGTGTTGATAGGATCTGACATGATCCTTCTAATGGAAGTCTGAGGGTGGGACCTTGCTATGTGTGGTGCTGGATATTCAGTACAGTAGTGGTACAGAAATGCCCCAATTTGTTTTAATTGTCATTGAACACACTTTAGCTGTCTTCCCATTCTGCTCATAATTGCTCTTAGAAAAAGATTGCACTCCCTTGTCTGGATTTGAAGACGAGTCTCTGCCTCTTTCTCCCATTACTGTGTCAACGAATAACATTGCAATCATTTCAATTACGACAGTGCTGGGACTGAGGTCTTCAAGTAGGGCCTTGAGATGTAATTGGAGGGGCACTGGCGAATTGAGGAAAGGCATTTTTCTTCTGTGAAATTGCCTCAGTCTTGGGGACAGTAAATTGAGGTGCTGAAAAATGATGTGATAATTCCGCCGCATGGTTTGGTAGGGGAAATGGTCTGAAAGTCACTTTCTGGAGAATTAGAAGGCAAAACTACATTTCCCTCCCGAGTCCTCTGTCCTTCACGCAGTGGCATGAAATGAATTGATGAGACAGAGGGAGAGGAAAGTGTCGGTGTAAATGTTTGCAGCTAAAATGAAGCTGCCTGCTTGTGCATTCAGATTGTCTGAAGGGTGGGAGGCGGAAGCCGGAGTGAGAATTCGTCGCCGTGCTCCACGCTATTTCACGGCCTAAGCCTTTAATCGTAGCAGCCACAATGGATGCATAAAATGGAATTCAAATTTCAGATTGATTGATTCTATATTGATGAATGCCAAGGCTGGCTTAAAGGAAAGTGGGGGGGAAAAAAACCTGTGACTGCGGCTGTTAAATGTAACCTCTTTATGAAGGCGAGTCCTTGCTCTTCTCATGTGCCTGTTTGTTGCTTTAGATGTGCTTCAAAAAGAAATATGAAAATTCTTGCTTTTTGAAGTTTAATCTCTGGCAAAAAAAAAAAAATGGTAGGAGGCTGAATGCAAATACAGAAATTTGCTTTAGTTTAGCGTCTTGCTGCTTTTTTGCTGCTTGTGGTGGAGAATTCCAACACAGTGGTAGCTGTTGACAGTAGTCACAACACCTCTAAAACTGTAGATTCTAAGTTTGTCGCCCGTTGATTCAGGTTAAATCCTCCTAAATGAATAACACATGAAACATCTTATAACAAGACCGGGATCTTTACTCCATAACATAGCATTTTGACCTCTCTCTGAACATAATGCTCAATCCTCGCCTCCGTCACTCTATTGTGTCTCGTTTCTTAATCCCTTCAAGGCATCTCACACAGTAACAGAGCTGGCATAAGCACATTTGGTACTGTTTGCAGTGTCGAGATTAACAGGATTACAGATTAGGGATTACGTTGGCGTCATTCTTACCCATTTAACCTTGACCCATGCCTTGGTGTACACTTCAGATGGTCAGACCCAAACTTGTTTTTGTGCTTTGGAAGGCCAGAGTGTTTGCCCAAAAGCTCAGTAATATTTGTTCAGGGATAAAAACAAACAAAACAGGTGTGCTTTGTAGTGAGATCATTTGGATTGTACAATCTTCTAATGAGTCTCTCGGGTCTGTTTCCACTGTGATCGTGTATTAATTGCATGTACAAAAGTAGCTCAGACACAAAGACCAAAAAGTGACAACAACAGTAGCCTTTTGATTAGTGTTGTATGGATTGCTGCCCTCCTTCAATTTACTTCTGCACAGCTTCCATGCCTCTGAACACAACGTAAGTCCGGCGTTTCCATGGAGGACGTGCGGTTGCCAAGGCCTGTTGTGATTGAACACAGAGGGTCATCGTTTATTTCTGTCAGTCAGTGGCGAGGGTATGGATTGGGGAGAGGGGCCACAGGGGGAGAGAAGGGGACACGGGGAGAGAAGGGGACACTGTTGGCTCAGGGGGATCTAGCTCTCCTTTTTTTTAAAAGTTTATTTGTCGAAGGGATCACCTACAGCTAGTCTGACTCTGGATGACAGTGTTAATGTACTGACTCTCCTCGCGGGCCCGGGGACACTTAGTCTCATTCACACCTCAAAAGAAGTGTAACAGCAGTGTCGGGGAGGGAGGGGAAAGAGGGAACAGGACGTGTGAGGCTACATATGGCCAACCTTAGCGTTGTTTATCCAGAGAGTTGTTACAGCTGAGGACCAGGCTCTTCCCCCCCCGTTCCTCATCGTCTCTCATTAATCTAGCAGTATGGTTCTGGCCTGCTTCCCATGATGCAGAGGGAGCAGGTTTGAGTGACCACCCACCCTGAGGAAAAGCATTAGTCTGTCCTCTCGGCCGTCACCTGCTATTGTTTATGCCTCCACTTCATTCTGTCACCATCTTTCAGCTGCTATAAAATAATGAGGGAACTATCTTAATTGATGTTTTCAAAGCCTTGAGATTGATGATCGCCTTAGGGGCAAATGTCTCATGCATTTCTCTCCACCAATATATATATATATATATATATATTTCCCTCAAGGTTTGGTAGTAGATCATGCTGTCCTTTCCTCTGCTTTTGTCTCCTTTTCCACTCGTGTTACTTACTCCCTTTGCTGCTCTTTGTCCTCTCTATTGGTCTGTCTGCCACCTCCATTTAGGGAAACCTTTAAGGCCATGTGTACAAAGCTCATGTTCAGTTCGAGCTCTTTCCATCGTTGGGAACGAAAAAGGTTGGCGATCAGATAAGCATTAGTCTCCATCTGCCTCTCCCTTCTATGCATGAGTTAAGGCACTGACTCTCTGTGGCGGACTGCAACTCTCTGGTCTCTATGCACCTTTTGGCTGCTGTTTACCTTGCGGATATGTCTGCTGGCTATACCTCTCATCAGCTTCTGCTAAACATGAAATATTCATGTTTGATTTTTCTCCCACCCGCTGCATTTTTGCATCTGTTACTTTGAAGAAAAGAGGACAGAGATGTTTGTGGTCGTATCTTGGCTTCTTCTAAGGTATACATGGCACAGAAAGTATAAGACACATTAGGTGAGTTGGCCGTGCAGACATTTGAGATCCATTAGCCATTATTCTCTTCAGTCAGTGCTATATCCGCATCGCCATTATACTCTAATGTATTGTACTCTCTATTTAGCCTGCCTGATCTCAAAGCTGTAGCTTCACACTCTGGGCCTTTAGCTTTCCATCTATTTGTGTTAGCTACTCTCTTACTCCCCCACTCAGACCATCTCTCTCTCTCTCTCTCTCTCTCTCTCTCTCTCTCTCTCTCTCTCTCTCTCTCTCTCTCTCTCTCTCTCTCTCTCTCTCTCTCTCTACCTTCCTTCGGTTGTAGCTCTTTGTATCTCAGTCTGAAGGTCAACATTGGGATGCGGTCATCTCTGCTTGCGAATTGGGCAAGAAGTGAGGTTTTTCTTTGCCCCTGCTCTGTTTGTATTGTGTCACAATTTAGTCCGCTTCAAAGCCACGTCAACAGTGCCATTAGGGTCATGTTAGAGCTCATTGTCTCCCTGCAGGCAAAGATAACATGTCTTCATTCTGATGATTCATCGACAGAAAATTACTTTAAGATGGCCTTTTTCTTTGTAAAGAGTTGAGCTTGGTGATATGTGCTTGCAATCATTATTGGCATATTAGTAAAGTCATTTTCCTGTAAAATTACACGTGAGCATGTTAAACTGTTTGTTTGTGTGAGAAACACTGAATGAAAGCGCAAACTTTGTTTACAAGAAAAATCCACAGGGCACCGTTTTAATAAGAACAGAATATTTTTGGTTGAAGAAAAAAGCAGTTGGAAGATATCATCTTGGTTTTTGGTAACTTGTGATGGAGTTTTTCACTATTTTAAGACATTGTACAGGCTAAACTAAATAAATTAATAAAAGAAAAACTGCTCAGTAATTCAAATAATCAGTAGTTGTTGCACTATGGACTTGGATCAAGTTTAATTTATTTTTATTTTGTAAGCGCTGAAATGCTCTTCCCAAAAGACCAAAAAGAAGCGTTAGTCTTCAGCGTCGTGTTAAAAGTTGTATCCCCCGTCTTCTCTTCTGCCTCACTGTTTCCAGCAGCAGTCACTTCCTGTGGCTAATCATACTTTGATATGCCGTGGCACGAACCCTGGCTGCTGCAGAAACGAACAAACAAGGTACCGGGGGGATCTTCAAGGGACCAGGGCTGTTGCTTTTTGTCTGCTCCGCTGCGATACATTCTCTGAACGCCCACTGTTTTTTCACGGCCTCTCTTTACATTAGACTCTGCCTCTCTGTGAAGAGGAAATTTGGACACAACTCAGAGAAAAAGAAGTGTGATCTCTTCCACCGCACTCGCAGGAAGATTTAAGGCATCCTGTTAAGCTTAGCTGGAAGGCTAGAGGGGGCAGAGCTACTCGCCAGGGTGCTGACCTTGATTGCATTAAAGGCATATGGGCTTGATTTTCCCCATATAATGCTGCGTGTACACGAATAATAACGTCAATTATCCAAGGATTATCTTTATAGAATTCTGTTAGAAATAATGAATATAATGTATGGAATGATCCAAAGTTTATCTCCTATCAGTGTGATCTGTATCTGTGAAAAATCAATAATTTATTGATTGTAATGCTATCAGATTGATGATTATAGCCCACAGGACTCATTGTGCTCAGCATAGTATGGCCACTTTTGTATTTTTAATATTACCCACCTTTAATTAAACCTTGGTTTATGGTGTTACTGATAAACCCTTTGATGGCCTTATCAAATCCATTATATGTCTGATTTGTGTCTGATGAGTCTTGATGGGTTTTGGTGGTCACTGTTTTATGTCTTTGGGTTGAGAGGGTTGTGACTCCACTCTAATGGGTAATATCTAGGGTTTTATAAAGGGGTGTGTGTGTGTGTGTGTGTGTGTGTGTGTGTGTGTGTGTGTGTGTGTGTGCGTGTGTGTGCACTTCGATAGCTCTCCAGCTTAATGGACAGAACATTTCCATGCAAAGGTAATGATGCCCTGTCTCATTTTTCCACCAGTCTCTAAATGGAGAAATGATGTTTTTGTAAGTGACTAGCTCACACCATTCTCATGCCGAATCTTGTACTTTTCACCCTTGGCTCGATGGAGCTCGACTAAAGAACCGGTATATTATGAGAGGTATGTAGAGGGTATGGGGATGTATATTGAGTTTGATGAGGGGGTTTTCTCCCGGAGCAAAGCATCCTACTGTTGCCAGCTCTGTCTGTCACTGTCATCCACTCCTCTGCTCTTGGATCGCTTCCCTTCCATCAGCTTGCTTTTCTCCCTTTTCCCATTTTTGGTCTCGAAACTGTTGAGGATTTGAAGGAAATAGAAGGCGACTGTCCCCTCGGGTGATGGCTTCACTCGTATGCAGTCACACAGTCCACCTGAACTGAATTGTGGATTGGTTCGCTTCAAGACTTTGTTGTCACTCACATTCTGACTATTGATTGTGTGGAGGCTGCGTGAGCGAGGGATTTTTTTGTTTGTTTGTGTGTTATGTTTGCGCACACAGGGGTTAGGTGTGTGTGTGTGTGGGGGGGGGAATTGGCAGCTCTGACTTTGTGTAGGTGAATGCAAGGACTACTTTGGAGTGAACTTTTTGAGTGCTGGCACTGGCAGTATACACACATCTCCCACACACCACTAAACCCACACAACAAAAGAATATGTTTGTTCTATAGGAGCTGATGCTGCGCTCCCAGATTTTAACATTATTTCCTTCTCTCCTGCTGTTTTTCTAGGTCAGGAGATTTGATCCTAAGGGAATGGTGCTGCTGAGATGACCTGCGTGACCTTACTTTCCTCAAGAGATCATTCTCCAATCAAAAGAGTGGAGGGAAAACTATCTGGGACATGGTTGGCAGGTTCACATGATGGACAGGTGATGGAGTCTTCCATCATCTTTCTCCACAAGTGACTCTGCCTGCCAGCCCTCCCTCTGAGGCATAAGTGTGTACCAGCAGTCCAAGGCCCCCTATTTCTCTGCCATGGTGACATAAGCAGCGCTGCAATATGAGGGAGAGCCAACGTGAGACCGTCTCGTTTCTTTCTCCAGTAGCTGCTGCAGCTGCTACCTTAACACTGTTTGTTTTTAGCTCCATAACAAGACTGACTTTGTTGTGAATTATCCCTGCTCGCCATTTCCTATCCACACGGAGAGAGACCGTCCCCAAGGCGTGTTGCTGGACCGGTGGGGCGGAGCGGCGCGGTGCGAGACGATGCTGGGATGTGTGACACGAGTCCGTCGGCTGGTCCGTCTCCTCCCCCTGCAGACCTCCCTCCTCCTCCTCTTCCTCTTCTGCACCGTCAGCGTCTTCATCTCCGCCTACTTCCTCTATGGCGTCAAGCGGGAGCTGGAGCCATCGGGAGGGGGCGTGTCTGGGGCCGACGGAGCGTCCGCCGACTCCGATGACCCGAGGGTCACTCCGTCCCGGCTACTACCTTTGCGAAGCGTCTCAGGGGGCCCCGGGGTGGATCCCGGAGGGGCCAGGACAGATCCTGTGGTTCTGGTGTTTGTGGAAAGCCAGTATTCTCAACTGGGTCAGGAGATTGTGGCCATCTTGGAGTCTGGCCGGTTCAGGTACCGGACTGAGATCTCCCCCGGTAAAGGGGACATGCCCACATTGACAGACAAAGAGAGAGGGCGTTTCACACTGGTGATATATGAGAACATTCTCAAGTATGTTAACTTGGACGCTTGGAACCGGGAGCTGCTGGACAAATACTGTGTGGAATATGGAGTGGGCATCATTGGCTTCTTCAAGGTTAGGACAACACTACACTCCCTCTGCCTCCCTCCCTCCTCTCCCTCCTCTCACTCACACCTTCTGCCCTGTCCATCTGGCTATGCCGTCTCTAAGGAGATGGGATTCGCAGGGTTGGAAAGACCTGCCTGGTTCAATATCACTCAGTCCCACTGCACTGTTTCTCTTATGTTCTATGTATTTCTTGTTTTTCTTTATTCTGCAATCTGGTCTCCTTCACTCTTCTTACCCAGGCTGTTCTTTATTTTTTCTAGTTTTCTCTCCTTTGTTTCAGTTTCTATAAAGTCTTCAGACTCTGTACCTCTTTCTTCCTCTCTCTCTCTCTCTCTTTCTCGTCCTCATCTCTCTCTCAGTAATCCCTAGCTGAGCCTGTTTGCCCAAGGCCTGTTTTCAGGTCTTATGGTTTTAATCACCATCTCTGAGCCATGGAAAGAATATAGAAAGAGATGTGGAGGCATGGATGGTGGTGTAGGTGAAGGTTAGGAAAGGAAGCCTGGTGGGATTTACTGCCTATTGGGAAAGGAGGAAGTAGGGCGAGGGTGTGCATCCCAATGACCGGGACACACAACACTGCTGCTCGGCTATCTGAACCAAACTGTTTGCAGTAACAGATATCTGTATGCCAGATTTGAGCTTCTTGCATACATCTGCATCGGCATGTATGTTGATACAGATAACAAGTAATTGCTGTACAAAAATGTGCAAGTTATTTTTGAGGTAATTAAGGACCCCATAAGGCGGGTCGTCTTAGCAAGAACATTTTCAACTTTAAATTGTTGCCTTTCGTACATACCATGTTCATAATTCTTAAATTCCACATTTAAAGGAGCCCTATTGTTCGTGTTATGTAAAGTATTTGTTTTTGTTTTATTTTACCATGTTTACCTACATTAATGGGGTCTGTGGGGCCTAAAAACCACGAGGAAAGAAAGTTTGTGTCAACAAAACCCAAGAATGAAAGAACTTGCTGTTTTTCTTTATGCTCAAATATAGTTACCTGCCTAAACAAAAAATCCAGTATCTGTGGGAGCTCTAGTTTGCAGGACACACAGTGCATGTCAGTGTTAAATTGTTAACTTTCTGTATCCACACACACACACACACACACACACACACACACACACACACACACACACACACACACACACACACACACACAGTGGTATGATTTTTTGTAAGGCTTAACTAAATGTGCAGGAGAAAGTGGGACTTATGAATCTGTGGCAGTAGAGATGTGAGAGAATCGGAGAATGACAAATTTGGGAGGGGAAATTTCAATGAATAATCACTGAACCCTCAGTCTTTGAATCTTAGAGGACACAGCAGGAGGTTATTTCATTTTGACTGCAATCTCAGAGCATAGCAGATTGAGCATAGCAGGTAGAAGCTGCCTCATGCCTTCACGTTTGAGTTGGCCTGACATTCCTTATTTCACACATGATTGGAGAAATTGGGGAATTATATCCAATACATTTCTGTCTTCATCACTGCGGTGTATGATGAATCTGTGTGATTTCTCTGACACTCTCTCTTTCTCTCTGTTGATCAGGCCAATGAAAACAGTCTGCTCAGTGCACAGCTGAAAGGCTTCCCCCTCTTTCTTCACTCCAACTTGGGTCTGAAGGACTGCACAGTCAACCCCAAGTCCCCCCTGCTCTTTATCACTCGATCCGGGCAGCCCCTGCCAGGTCCTCTCCCAGGGGATGACTGGACCGTTTTCCAGTCCAACCACTCAACATACGAGCCCGTGTTGCTGGCCAAGACCCAATCAGCAGAGAGTGTTGCATCGATGGGGCAGAACGCCGCTCTGCTCCCGTCGGTGGTGCAGGACCTGGGGCTCCATGATGGTATCCAGAGGGTCCTGTTTGGCAACAACTTGGTCTTCTGGCTGCACAAGCTGGTGTTTGTGGACGCTGTGGCCTTTCTGACGGGAAAAAGGCTCTCGTTGTCCTTGGAACGCTATATCCTGGTGGATATAGATGACATCTTTGTGGGCAAAGAGGGCACTCGCATGAAGGTGCCCGATGTAAAGGTGAGTTTTTTTGCATTTGTTTCAGAGTGGAAAAACTTTGTCAGAATAGAAACTGAACTCACTTATGTATTCATCAACCAGTATTTTCAACAGCCCTTTGCCAAAATATAAAAATTGCTTTACACGTAGCATGTGCTACCCTCTGCCAGTCATACAGAAACCCCTTCTTCTTGCTCCTCTTCTCCGTTTGAATGCGTTTGTCCCAGTAGGCCGCTCAAAGCTGACAGGCCCCACTGCTCACACTGTCACAGAAGCTCCACAGCAATGAATATTTCAGGGGCCCAGAGACATACAAAGAATGTTGAAAAGCTCCTTGCTTGCGTCCCCTCAGAGCAGAACAGACCCCCCTCACATGTGGCGGCAGAGGGTATAAGAAAACATTATGGAAGAAGCATCAAGGCCGCCACACTGGCAACAGCAAGCTTTTAGGAACGACTCACACTCTGACAAGACGGAAAAATCTGAGAGAGTGAGAGAGGGTGTGTGCTGGGAGTCTCATCCAGCATGGAGATCAAATGAAACAAACACCCGAATCAGAGGAGAGAAAAATATCAAACAGAATGAAGGAGAGGAGTGAGGCAACTGGGAGTGGATGTTGGATGTTTACCGAAAGAAACTTGCAGAATAAAATATGTATGTGGGCATGCGTGCGCCTGGGTGTTCACGCTTCCTCATTAACGTGCTCGTGCACCAGCATGAGCACAATGTGTATTGACTCATTCTCTTTTCCTCCCACTGTTTAAGGCCCTGCTGGAGACACAAAGGGAGCTGCGCACTCACGTGCCCAACTTCACCTTCAATCTGGGCTTCTCAGGGAAATTCTTTCACGCTGGTAAGAAGCAGCCTCTGAAGGCAACCTTTTGCTACTGTTAACTCGAGTACAGATATGAGCATGCATAGAGATAACACTTAAAAGATTGTAAAGTTTTGATTCACGTTATTTTAATTTCTCTACTCCTCTTCTTCTCGTTCTTGCCCTGGCTCTATTTCTTCTCCTGTTTATCTCCCACATGCTTCACTCTAATGTTGGAACTTTTTCTCTCTGACTTTCATTTCCTCCTTTCTTATCACTGACCCCATTTCACCTTTGCCTCGTCTTTGTCTTTGTCCATTTTTATCTCCCCAATTTCCTCTTTGCCCATCACCCCTCATTTTTCTGTTAACCTCCTCGTCTCCCTTCGTCTCCTCCCTCCTTTCTGGTCCCGACTGCCTCCCCTTCTCTGTCATGTCAGGATCCGATGAAGAGGACCTGGGAGACGACCTGCTGCTTTCCTATGTGAAGGAGTTCTGGTGGTTCCCTCACATGTGGAGCCACATGCAGCCCCATCTATTCCACAACCAGTCCGTGCTAGCCGAGCAGATGTTGCTCAACAAGAAATTTGCCATGGTGAGTCACACAGGGCGAAGGTCAGATCACAGCTTTGTGTGAGCACTGTGATCAGAGCTGCCCTTGTCTATCCCATCTTCCTCGTTCAAATGGGCAGTCCTAGGAAATATGTTTATGCTCTTTTAAAGTTATAATCTGTAAGATTTCAGTCCTGGTTGATTTGGAAACACCTGTGGTTACCACAAGGTAACAGTAAGTGTGGCTCATGCTACAGGAAACACTACTTGAACAGCTACTTTTTCAGGAATACAACAGAAGAGCATCTGGTGTATCTGTTTACAGTGCAGCCAAACAAATGTATGTTGTCATAATTAAGAAGTCAGTCAGAAATAATGAACTGTGATCAGCTTTCTTGATGTCTTGATGGACACCGTGAAGTTGGCTTTCTTGCTAAAGTTGGAGGTGTGCTGCCTGTCGCCTGCAGCTCTTAATCTAACAGCTCACTGTGGCTTTTAAAAATTATCCGTTGACAGAAATATGATGGTCTGAATTTGTTGACACATTTCTGACTCGAATTTGACTCTAATTGCAATGACTAACACATTGAGTTTCCTGCGGCTGCTTCACAATAAAATCCACACAGTGTTTCGCCTGTTGCACACATTTAATGTGAAGCAGAGGCAGTAGGATGTTCTGTTTGCGTTAGCAGCAACTTAATACGGATCTGATACAGCTGTAAGAGAGCGAACGGTAACAGCGAAAATTGCGCTGAATTACACGCATGTGTCGTTTTACTGTGAATCCCTGTGAATCCCTTTGGCAATGAGGCAATCTGAATCCATTGGAGGAATGGTGGACCCTGCCACTGCCAAAAAAACAACAACTATGTAGACTTAAGAGTGAAGACATTAAATGTTTGTTGCAGAAATATGCTGACATAAATGATATCAAAAATGCAGTTGGATTTCATTAATTGCAAGGCTTATATTGTAACTTTAACATTTATGGAACTTGATGGGTGTTTGTGAACCTTGCTTTCTTTTCACACCTTTTCATTCTATTTTTGTCCTGCCTCCTAACTCTCTCTCTCTCTCTCTCTCTCTCTCTCTCTCTCTCTCTCTCTCTCTCTCTCTCTCTCTCTCAAATTTTCATTCCCTAGGAACATGGGATCCCCACCAACATGGGCTATGCAGTGGCCCCCCACCACTCTGGCGTTTACCCTGTCCACATGCAGCTGTACGACGCCTGGAAGAAGGTCTGGGGCATCAAGGTGACCAGCACAGAGGAATACCCACACCTGAAGCCCGCCCGCTTCCGGCGAGGTTTCATCCACAGCGGCATTAGCGTAAGACCACTTCTCATACACACCATAAGGCCTCATTATCTTGTTACCTCTGGCCCATTGCCTTCCCTCCACTCATCTTCTCAGCATCCACTAGCTTTTCAGCCAATAATCCCTTCCAGGCTTCTCTTTCTCCATTTACATATGCTATCCTTCATTCATTAATTATCGCTCCATCTACACCACCTCCAGTTCTTTTGTATTTATTCTTCTCTCATGGCCAACAGTATCTCTCCATCCTGGATTTTTCCACGATCTTCCTTTCCTATCTGCCTCTATTTTTCTTAAGTTTTGTCCCCAAAGATGCTGATCAGAATTGTATTTTCATTTATTCTGTATACCATAGAGGCAACGGACGTCCTGAGAAAGACAATCATTTAATTATGGTTTCTGGGCTGTTGTAGTCCTCTACAGAGTGGGAGATGATAACGTAGTCAAGTGAACCAGTCTTGCATTAGACACCTGTCTGAGTAGTGCTGCCTAGCAGGCCTCAGCACCATAATGAAGACCGACATCTCTGGCAACAGCATAGCAAATGTCTGCACATAACCAATCACTGAAATGTCAACACCCAGAAAAACTGCACTTTATTCAGCTTCACAGCGCTAGCCAGTGCTGAATAATATAGTTATGAGAGCAGAATTAAAGTTGAAAAGATTACATTCAAGAAGTTCAAAAGAAGGGAAAAAAATCTTATCTGTTTCCTTCCCAGGTTGACCTTCACTGCTGATAGAAAACAGTGCAGCCTCTGTCCAGTTCCTTTGTAGTGTTGGCATTCACTCAGCCTGTGTGGTCTCAGAGCTTTATTTCCGTCCTTGAGATAGTGCAGTCTGAATGGACAGTCTCCACTGCTTACTGATGATTGATATTCAGTTCCCCAGACACTCCAAACTGTAAACGCATTTCCATGAATTTCCATATAGACTCAGTGTGAATAAGAGGTTTGCTTTGGCTAGATGAGCTGCATAATATGAATGTTATTGAAAGCAAACAATGTGTGGGGTAACTGCCTGGAGTACTGACAGCTCCGCTCTCAGTGGAGGGCTGATGGTGCGTGTGTTTGTGTGAATGCATTTCTTCTTCTTTTTTTATTGTGTATGTGTGATATTCTCCCCCCCCCTTGTTTTTGCCCTTTTGGTTTGGTGACTTTGTGTTTTTTTTGTATCACAGGTGCTGCCCAGGCAGACGTGTGGTCTTTTCACACACACTATCTTCTATAAAGACTACCCAGGCAGTCCAAATGAACTGGACAAGCTCATCAATGGAGGCGAGCTCTTCCTCACTGTTCTACTGAACCCTGTGAGTCAAATACACATCCACAAAGCACAGCTTATGTCTTGCACACTTGGAAACCCATTTAACTGGTGGTTTAAATTGAAATATCAACGAGGGACAGGACAATGACTAGTCAGTGACTCACGCAGTGATGTCGGTGTCGTGCTTTCTCTTTTTACACTACTGTGAGAGCTGCTTTTATTGGAGCCGAAATGCAATGTTGAAAATTCCTCGGATTCAGTGTCTGACTTTTTAAAAGCAAGCCATGTCCAAACTGTGGAATAAGCAACATTTGTTCAAGCAATGTCATCATTGTTTGCTCTCACCATTTATGTATCCATTTCACTTTTTCTTAAAGAACAAATGTTGAAGCCTGAAAGGAAAGTATTCAATTGCTGTCAGTTGTTTTTAGTGCCTTAACAGTGACCCTGCCTCGGTTAAAGAATGGGTGCACAATTGTTCAAGTCTGTCTTAAATTGGCAAGGCGTTAATATGAACGAATATGAATATAATCACGCCTCCTGTTCGTTATGGCCCTTAAGAGATTTATTCCCGAAACGACGGTGTAAAATATCCATAGTCCTTGTTTTCAGTAAAAAATTCTATTCCAAAGTTTATCTGATACTAATATGAGGCTTCAGCAGTCTGGGTTAGACAAATCAAGTGGATATGTTCTAAAGTTACTGTCTTTTTACTTTACTAAACAAAATCAGTGTCATCTCTTTGTTATTGTGCCCTGACCAGGGCTCGGAAATTTTGTCTGACAACTGAAAAGCTATCTACTTGATTTGCCTCAGTCTGCTAACGCTTCATATTGAATTTAGATGAACTTAGGACTGTATTTTTCCAAAGAATGAGGACTGTGGACTTGGTCCCACATCGCTTACATTGACAGAGTGTCACGAAGGGATCTCTTGATGGCCAGTTCGAACAGGAGGAAAAACAGCGTGCAAATCCTGTTTCAAGGTTTATATTAACACCTGACTACTGTTTTAAGACAGACTTGACCTTTAACAGCTGCACTGCCCTAATGCTGATGGGACCATTGAAGTCCATTATACTATATAGTGATACAAATGGTCAAGTCAAATTTAGGGCTGCAACTAATATAAATTTGAAATGATAAAATGCAATGGCAATTATCAGATTTTAGAAGCCAGAACAATCAAATGTTTGGCATTTTCATTCTGTTGACAAAGCAATTTATACACTTATTGTTTCAGCTCCAGCTAAATTCATATCATGGTGCATATTTCTAATAGTGTGCCATTTACAGTTTTTACCACCCATCCCCAAGTTAGACCATATTGAGTTTACCTCCATCCCCTTTTAATAAATCTTACTCTGCCTGTTCCTTCCCATTCACAGATTAGTATCTTCATGACCCATCTGTCCAACTATGGGAATGATCGCCTCGGCCTGTACACCTTTAAAAGCCTGATGATGTTCGTCCAGACGTGGACCAACCTGAAGGTGCAGACCCTGCCACCTGTCCAGCTGGCTCAGAAATACTTCAGCCTGTTCCCCTCAGAGAGAGATCCACTCTGGCAGGTAAAAATAAAATATTGATGATATTTTTTTTATTCATGTATTTGTTACATTTTTATTTGTTTGGCAGTAAAGCCAACATTTGCATTCGGTAGTATATTTTTGACAGCTTATATTCCAGTAATGTAATGTTGCAATAACAACACAATATAGCGTATTGTACCCCAAACACCTCGTATCCCTTTTAAAAATACGATATTATGCAGTAATAGCTTGGATCCTTTGCAGTACATACCACATACAGACGCAGCTGCTTGTGTATGACTTCAGTAATGAGTCATTGTTTTATTGGTGGATGGAGAGCAATGTCATTACCCATGCAGTCATATTTTATTAAATGTATCTCCTTTGTTAACTCCAGTGCCTGACAACATTTCAGTAAACAAAGGTTAACTTGCTTTCTTTTGTTTTGTTTTTTTATTTACATATTTGTTAGAATTCTGTAGCAAGCACGCTTTAAACAAAGGACTGTTTATCTTTTTGTGGCTACAGGATCCTTGCGAGGACAAAAGGCACAAGGACATCTGGTCCAAAGAGAAAACATGTGACCGCTTCCCCAAACTGCTTGTCATCGGGCCTCAGAAGACAGGTGAGACGCAGTACTTCTACACCCCCTACAGGATGAATTTGGAAATGATTTAATCTGAAGCGTATCACTCAGTTCAAAGCAGACGTGTCATGTTCTGAGTGGAATGAATGAGGTTGTGATTATTTCCTTGAAAATCAGAGATAGTAGTAGTAGATTGTGATTTATTTTTAAGGTGCCACTGTTACCTGTAGTTCTCTTTTATATTGTTCACCTTCACTGTACCTATAATGGGAAACACACTCCCTCAAACCTTGTTCAAAAGTTATTTTCTTGCGCCTTATCTTTTCCTTCTTGTCGAAACTGTTCTTTTTTTTCCCTCTCAGGGACGACTGCGCTCTACCTTTTTCTTGGCATGCACCCTGACCTAACCAGTAACTACCCCAGCAAAGAGACCTTTGAGGAGATCCAGTTCTTCAATGGGCACAACTACCACAGAGGCATTGACTGGTACGAAACCTCACAGATAAACCTCAGTAACATAACAGTGCTGCGCAGCAGTTGGCTACCAACCACATTTAACCAGTCATATAATCAGAAATAGCCCTGTTATATAATTACTGGGTTTATTTGCATGATTTTATGTGTAATGTTTCCTTTGGTTTGAGTTTGTACTTGTTGTTTTTTACGTTCAATTTGGCGAGTCATTCTTCTTCTCTAACTCTTCAGTCTAGTACATAACCTAATGGCATTGTTGGTGACAGTATTGTCAGCATTTGGAATTAGAAATTCAGGAGAAATATTGTGCAAAGCATTTAAAGTTACAAAAACATGAAATAACAGTTAAAAAACATAGCTCATTCTGATTTTCCCATTCAATTGCAGAACACGAGATGGCAGGGGTGTTTTTATTTAATCCAAATGAAATTAAGAATCGAAATGCAAATGATGGCAAGACAACAACAAGAAATCAACTCATTAATAAATTTCCTAAGAACAAGCCCATTAACACAGTATACACATATTTGGTTAGAAATTAGTTTAATTGATTTGAAAACCTGCATCAATGAGAAGCTTCATGCATCACGGCATAAAGAGTCCAACACTAAATTGACTTGGCAGGAAATGTATGTGAGTGGGCTGCACAAATATTAACATTGTGCCGTGTTGCTGGATGTTTTTTTTTTAACACGCTGTTGCACATGGCCAATCACCCACACAGCACACAGAGAAATTCTCCTTATCTACGGAGAGCAAATTGGACCAGATCAACTATGGCTGCTTGTAACACATTGTATGTTTGTGTGTGTGTGTGTGTGTGTGTGTGTGTGTGTGTGTGTGTGTGTGTGTGTGTGTGTGTGTGTGTGTGTGTGTGTGTGTGTGTGTGTGTGTGTGTGTGTGTGTGTGTGTGTGTGTTAGGTATATGGAGTACTTCCCTTTGCCCTCCAACACCAGTTCAGACTACTACTTTGAAAAGAGTGCCAACTACTTCGACTCTGAGGTGGCTGCTCAGAGGGCTGCAGCTCTCCTGCCCAAAGCCAAGATCATCACCATCCTCATCAACCCAGCGGACAGAGCTTACTCTTGGTACCAGGTCTGTCACAGGCAACCCTAAAGCAGAGAAACATCTAATAATGTTAACTTTGTTAACTGTAACGTTTGTCGGATTTCACACCACCCACTGCTTTGTTCATCTCTGTACAGGCTCCTTTGAATAAAAATCACTGTAATATAAGTAGGAAGTTATTTTAGACGTTTCTTCCTCACTTCTCTTGTCTGCCCACAGCACCAAAGAGCCCATGATGACCCGGTGGCATTGAAATACTCCTTCCATAACGTCATCACTGCAGGCCACGACGCTCCAGTCAAACTACGGGTCCTCCAGAATCGCTGTCTGGTGCCAGGCTGGTACGCCATCCACTTGGAGCGCTGGCTCAACTACTATCACTCCAGCCAGGTACCGTGGGTGTATTCATGCACATAATGGTGGGCAGTATACAATAAGTGTTTCAGACCAGCCAAGTTAGCTCAAGTCGGGATGTAAATCAAGCTTTATAGGTGGCAGGCATGTATTGTTTTCCAGCACGGTTTGAGGTAAAGAGGGTTTGTTTACTCTTTTGCACAGTCCTTACAGCACTGTTTAAATGCAGCTGACCATAAGTCAAGGGAACTGCAGTCAGTGCAGTCAGCATTTCTTCATCACTGTTAAAAAAACAAACATCTAGCAGCAGAAAGAAAATTAGTATTTTTGAATCAGCAACAATTTAACACATTGAATTTTTTTATTTATTGTGAAAACGATGTGACATTTGTTACTGTTTGTGTGTCTCACCCAGTTGTTAGTATTGGATGGACAGATGCTTAAGACTGAGCCTGCTTCAATCATGGACAAAATCCAGAAGTATTTGGGCCTGGCCAACATCATCAACTACCACAAGATCCTAGCGTGAGTACCATCCTTCATTTTAAGTCACTCACTGTATAATTTCTTCAACTGTCAAGCTTGAATGAATTCATAGACTGATACATAGCTTCCATTTGAAGCTGGCAGAGAGCAGTCACTGTACACCACATTTATATGCAACAAAACCAGTTCTGAAAAAAGTTTCAGGTGTTCAGCAAACAATACAAGGAAGATGTGTAAGACTTAATTTTATTCATATGGCAGAAACCAGATTCTGCTCTTGTTTTTGTGTAGAGCTTAACAATCCATTGCAAGGCTTTCTTCTTTTTAGACTTTAGGGTGAAAATGCTGACTATGAACCGCAAATCCCTGGTTCTAGTCTGCCTGGAGACCTTTGTTACATCTTTCTCTCCCTCGTTTGTCTGGCATTTGATAAAGACATAAAATGGCCAAAATACATTAATTAATTTTATTTTTTATTTTTAGATGTAACTTTTCAAAGATGTGTAATTGATAACATTCTTTTATGTTATTATTATGTTCAGATTCGACCCTAAAAAAGGCTTCTGGTGTCAGCTGTTGGAGGGAGGGAAAACCAAGTGTTTGGGAAAGAGTAAAGGGCGCAGGTACCCTGACATGGACCCTGAGGTATAATATATTTCCAACAATTTTGCTATAAGAAATACATTTTACCTATACATTGTTTCATTTTCACAGTTTTTTAGCATATTCTTCTACATGTGATTTCATCTGGCCTCTTTTTTTCCTTCCTTCAGTCCCAGGGGTTCCTCAGGGAATACTATAGGGATCACAACATTGAGCTGTCCAAGCTGCTCTACAGGATGGGTCAGCCGCTGCCCAGCTGGCTCAGAGAAGAGCTGGTCCACACCAGGTAGCAGCACCACAGGAGGAGCCCACAGCTCCACACACTGAACCACAGCTCGACCCTGCTGGGGAACACTGGCCGAGTGGCCTGAAATGTTGAAGATCCCAAATAGTTTTGAAAGAGACTGAAATATATGGAGATATAAGCATGGGATGCCCAACTAGAACTCAAAACTTAACCGCGATCTTCCCAAATCAACAGGACAACAGTGGGTGATGAGCAAGAAGAGAGCACAGTTGCTTTCAGCAGCTGGTCGCTCTCCCCTCTCTCACTTTCGAGATGGCGTTACTCCCCTGCAGGACGAAACCAGGACCGTGGAAGCCCTAATGACGGCCTCCACTGATGCCTGAAGAAGAAGGAAAGGCGCAGTAATGCACAGGAGAGACCTTCAGTGTTTGATAATCACACCCCTGCTCTCCTTAATCAAACCTTCCCTTCTTCGCATGAACTTCATCTTGAAAATCAAAAGGAAGGAAAAAAAAAGAAAAAAAGAAGTCTGGCGTTTTAGCAGTCTTGAGCTCTGGGAAAGAGGTGGAGGAGATGAACACAAAATCACCTGTGTCTCCTATCTATGAAGTTGTGGTGTTTGGAGCAGATTTAACCAGGCAACATAACATTGACTAAATGAACGACAGCCTGATTGACAGAGAGACATTGGTTGCAAATGCCTTTGACATAAGTGAAGTGTTTGTATGAGAGGAGAATGGGACATCTGGAGTCTTGACTCAGGCTGCATGTTGTAGCCTCACTTGATAGGCCTTGGTAGAATCTAGTTATTGCATTTACAAGTGCCAGGACAGAATCTTCATTAAAATATTACCACATGGACTTTTGAGGGTTCTTTTTTTCTTTTCTTTTTTTTTTTTTAAGATTTATGTTTTGTTTTCTTTACTTGGATTTTGTTTTAACGTTTCTATAATGCTGATGGCAATGCATTATTGTAGAATGTACCAAAACTAAACATCTTAGCTCAGTTTTTCTCGTATAGGCCAGATGTACAGTAGACTGGTTTGTTTAACTGTTCTGCTCAGCCTCCTCTGTAGTCAGTTCCATGACTGTTTAATTGGCTAAAGCAGGAACAGTAGGATAGATGTTGAAAGCACAATATTTAAGGAACTCAAGTGAACATCGATTCTGAACAGAACAGGTTACTGGAAAGCACACTAACAAAATGGATCCTGCTACACTCTGTGAAGAAGATCATAAGCTAGCTACTGTATGTTTTATTAAACACTCTGGTCCGAGAGATTCAGATAGTGTACAGAACAAGATTGTGCATTTCAAATCTGTTTTCAGCGTCGTTTCTTTTTTTTCTTTGTCAAAACTGTATATTTTGTCTTATATTTCATTTAATAGACGAGTTTAAGTTTGGGCAGGGGGGGAGGGAGATAAGCTGTCTCTGGGAATAACATTTAAAGTTGCCAGGAAAACCAACAGTATGCCCAGTGAGACCATACGGACATTTGGTTGTCGGTCAAGGTGTTACCACTGCAACTAGATGTCAAGCATAGATAACAAAAAGCTGCTCTTATTGCAATAGTTTTGTACAATGTTCTGATGTAATAACAATGCACATGTTGGTCCTTTAATTTCCAGACTTTGTAATGTACATAATACGCAAACCCTCGGTAGACCTAAATTATTGAATGTGTGAATTGGGTTTACACTCTCCATCAGCCCATTCCCATAGTGTGAAATGTCAGTGCTGTACTGAGGGGAGTTTGGATTATTTCATTGTGCGGAGATGTGTCGCTAAGATTGTTTCCTCTCATGTCCTCTCACTGCCAACTATTGTACACAGGTACTGAGTCTCTCCATATAAAGTATTAAGTGATAACACATAACAGCAATGATGGTACTAATCTCCTGGACTGTATGATAAAGATTTGTAATTGTTGTCAATAATTTTTACAGTGTAACTAATATTGTCGGTGCTTTTTAATTTGCAAATAAAACACCACTGTATTTTTCAATAGTTGGATCTTTTTTTCCTCCTTTCTCCTACCTATCTATAAAGCAAGAAATCTCTGTGTGTGTGTGTGTGTGTGTGTGTGTGTGTGTGTGTGTGTGTGTGTGTGTGTGTGTGTGTGTGTGTGTGTGTGTGTGTGTGTGTGTGTGTGTGTGTGTGTGGCTCAAATATCTGCAGATCAGGATCAGACTGAGCTGAGAGTTTCCATATGGCTGCTGTGTGGTTTAAGGGTGTGCAACGTCGGCTTTGTTTGGACTACAAATATACCGTAAATAAATTATTTCATAAATTATTTCCGAATTTCACGTGCGCACCAGAGCCAATCACTGCAGAGCCCGTGTTGAAGGTGTTTCCCAGTTGTCTCCTCCTGTCAATCTAAACCCGCGGACACTTTATAATCACATGGATGCTGTTATAATGTGTAGTGATTGAGATCCTGACCCACCAAATCCTGGAAAGTTACGTTTTTCACTCTAAATTACACAATTATTGCGTAATAATCACCAGCAGTAAACTGACTACCTCACTCGCAAGACGGAGAATGTTTTAACACTCCGCGAGTTTTTCGCCGGTGACAGACGCTGTTTTTCGGGCAGAAATGTAACGGAAGAGTCGGTAGGACAGTCAGGAGGACAGACGCTTCTCCACGTACAGCTGTGGTATTTTTTTTCCTCATATAAGTTTCCAAAGATAGTTACAGTTACTACGTTACTGTTGTTTGGTCCTGTAACGTTGCTTTGTGGGACATTTCTCTTTATTAAGTTGAGTGAGAGACCTGTGCAGTTATCCGACTGTCTGACCGACTGACTCTCTCTGATGTATGCTGGCCTATATTACAGAACAAACTATGTCGGACTCCGTAGTTTTCTCTGGACCCCTGCTCAGTGTGACCAGTGATGACATGTATAGCCGCATGTCGCAAACGATGTGGGCTTCATTGATAACTGGAAACCTTTTTGGGGAAAACCTGGTCTGATTAGGAGAGAGTTGGGACCAGGAAGCAGAGCTGCTGTCTTACACACTTCTCTGCGCTTTCTTTAGAACAGTCACCCACCCAAACCCCCATAGAGACTGTGTCTGTCCCCCGACCACCTAAATTATTTAAAGAAATACAAACAAGAGGAGTTCAACATAAAAACCTAATAAAAATTAAAACTAACTCCTCAGTAGCACAAAATAAAAGAATGAAATGTGGACTGTTAAATATCAGGTCTCTGTCCTCTAAAGCTGTTTTAGTGAATGAATTAATATCAGATTATGATATTGATTTACTTTGTCTTACTGAGACCTGGTTGTCCCACGAGGAGTATGTTAGCCTAAATGAATCCACTGCCCCCCCCAGTCATATTAATACTCACATTCCTCGAGGCACTGGCCGAGGAGGTGGAGTGGCAGCCATTTATGATTCGAGCGTTTTAATGGACCCTAAACCTAAACTAAATTATAATTCATTTGAAAGCCTTGTTCTTAGTCTTTTTCACCCAAACTGGAAAACACTGCAGCCAGTTCTATTTGTTATAGTGTACCGTGCTCCTGGACCGTACTCTGATTTTATATCTGAATTCTCAGAGTTTCTATCAAGTTTAGTCCTTAAATCAGATAAAGTAATTATTGTAGGTGATTTTAATATTCATGTGTATAACGCATTTATATCATTAATAGACTCAATTGGCTTCTGTCAGAGTGTAAATAAACCAATTCATTGTTTTAGTCACACTCTTGACCTTGTTCTATCATATGGCATTGACATTGAACATTTAATAGTCTTCCCACATAATCCTTTCCTATCTGACCATTATTTAATAACTTTTGAATTCATACTATTAGATTATAAGCCATTAGGCAAAACTTCCTACAGCAGATGTCTATCTGACAGTGCTGTAGCTAAATTTAAGGAGGAGATTCCTTCAGTGTTTAATTCAATGCCATGTCTGAATTTAACACAATCCTATAACAACTTTATTCCCTCTGAAATTGATAATCTTGTTGATAGTGCTGCAGGCTCACTACGATCAACATTAGACTCTATCGCTCCTATAAAAAGGAAATTATTTAAACATAGGAGACTGGCACCGTGGTACAACCACCAAACCCGCCAGTTAAAACAAATAGCTAGGAAATCTGAAAGGAAATGGCGCTCTTCCAAATTATCAGAATATCGCTCAATTTGGCAAGATAATCTTAAAACCTATAGAAAGGCCCTCCGTAGGAGCCTATTATTCAGCACTAATAGAAGAAAATAAGAATAACCCTAGGTTCCTCTTCAGCACTGTAGCCAGGCTGACAGAGAGCCACAGCTCTATTGAGCCACATATCCCCATAAACTTAAGTAGCAACGACTTTATGAGCTTCTTTTATAATAAAATTATTACTATTAGAGAGAAAATTAATCACCAACTGCCATCAACAGTTATCAGTGGCTCTCCAAGTTCAGGAACTTTAACTAATGTAAACTTAGATATATATTTAGACTGTTTTTCTGCTATCGATCTTCATCAGTTAACTTCAATAATTTCTTCATCGAAGCCATCAACCTGTCTATTAGACCCGATCCCAACTAGGCTGCTTAAAGAAGCCGTACCCTTAATTGGCACTTCTTTACTGGATGTGATTAATCTTTCTTTATTATCAGGATATGTACCACGGTCCTTTAAAGTAGCTGTAATTAAACCCCTTCTTAAAAAGCCCACTCTTGACCCAGGGGTTTTAGCCAACTATAGACCAATCTCTAACCTCCCCTTCCTCTCTAAGATTCTGGAGAAAGTAGACGCCAAAGAGTTGTGTGACTTTCTACATAACAATAGTTTATTTGAGGATTTTCAGTCAGGATTTAGAGTTCATCATAGCACAGAGACAGCTCTGGTTAAAGTTAATAATGACTTTCTGATTGCTTCTGACAATGGACTTGTCTCTGTACTTGTATTATTAGATCTTAGTGCTGCATTTGACACCATTGACCATAATATTCTTTCACAGAGACTTGAGCATCAAATTGGCATTAAAGGAACCGCACTAAGTTGGTTTAAGTCATATTTATCAGATCGTTCGCAGTTTGTACATGTTAACGATGAATCTTCAATTAATACTACAGTTAGTCATGGAGTTCCACAAGGTTCTGTACTTGGACCAATACTATTTACTTTATATATGCTCCCTTTAGGCAAAATTATTAGGAATCACTCCATTAACTTTCACTGTTATGCAGATGATACGCAGTTATATCTATTGATTAAGCCCGATGAAATTAATCAATTATCTCAATTACAAACATGTCTTAAGGGCATAAAATCCTGGATGAGCTGCAATTTTCTGATGTTAAACTCAGAAAAAAAGAAATTCTTGTTCTTGGCCCCAAAAACCTTAGAGACTCACTGTCTAAAGATATAGTTACTCTAGATGGCATTACCTTGGCCTCTAGCACCACTGTCAGGAATGTTGGAGTTATCTTTGATCAGGAGTTGTCATTTAACTCCCACATAAAGCAGACCTCCAGGACTGCCTTCTTTCATTAACATAATATTACAAAAATTAGACACATCCTATCACAGACAGATGCAGAAAAACTAATCCATGCATTTGTTACTTCAAGGCTGGATTACTGCAACTCTTTGTTATCAGGTTGCCCCAATAAGTCCATTAAAACGCTCCAATTAATTCAGAACGCTGCAGCACAAGTACTGACAGGAACTAGAAAAAGAGATCACATCTCTCCTGTACTAACTTCTCTGCACTGTCTCCCTGTAAAATGTAGAATAGAATTTAAAATCCTCCTCCTCACATATAAAGCTCTTCATGGTCAGGCCCCTTCATATCTTAAAGAGCTCATAGTACCCTATTACCCCTCTAGAACACTACGTTCTCTGAATGCTGGGTTACTTGTGGTTCCTATAGTCTCTAAAAGTAGAACAGGAGCCAGAGCCTTCAGTTACCAAGCTCCTCTCCTGTGGAACCAGCTTCCAGTTGTGGTTCGGGAGGCAGACACCCTCACCACATTCAAGAGTAGGCTTAAGACATTCCTCTTTGATAAAGCTTATAGTTAGGGCTGGATCAGGTGAGTCTTGAACCATCCCTTAGTTATGCTGCTATAGGCCTAGACTATCGGGGGATTTCCCATGGTGCACTGAGCTCCTCTCTTCCTCTCTCTTTCTGCACTCATTCATGTCCCATTAATGCATGTAACTAACTTCACTTCTTCCCCGGAGTTCTTGTGCTTTCTCGTCTCACAGGTTCTTATCGATCCTGGTGGAGCCTCCTGCCATGGTCCTGCTAGATTGCCATTGCCAATACTGTTGTTGCTTTACACCTGTCTGTCTGTCTGCCTGTCTGTCTGCCTGTCTGT
Organism: Dicentrarchus labrax; assembly: GCF_905237075.1. NCBI lineage: Eukaryota > Metazoa > Chordata > Actinopteri > Moronidae > Dicentrarchus > Dicentrarchus labrax. Next base: position 11,531,574 of record NW_026136713.1, on the reverse strand, counting down.
CTGTCTGTCTGTCTGTCTGTCTGTCTGTCTGTCTGTCTCTCTCTCTCTCTCTTTCTCTCACCCCAACTGGTCGAGACAGACCACCACCCACCTAGAGCTGAAGGATCTGTCCTAGGTTTCTGCCTTTTAACAGGCAGTTTTTCCTTGCCCTTGTCGCCAAGTGCTTGCTCATGGTGGTACTGTTGGGTCTCTGTAAATAATGTTATAAAGAGTTCGGTCTAGACCTGCTCTATTTGAAAAGTGTCCTGAGATAACTTCTGTTATGAATTGGCGCTATACAAATAAAATTGAATTGAATTGAATTGAATTAAATAATATGTCCTAAATGTCCCAGACGTCCCACCTTCAAACACAACCTCATTTGGCCATCCATGAAAAAGCTACTTAACCTCACACTTTTCTATAGCAATACATAATTCGTACGGGCACTGCACTAGTATCTATTAACAGAACAAATCAAGTTTTATTTAATTGTGCGTCACAAAGCAGGAAGATGGTGAGTGCTTTTGTGCAGAGATTTCTGGAAACTTGGACTGTCTGGCTTGAATACAACCAGAAACCAGATTGGTTTGCCTTTTGGTTTCACTTCATAGTGAGGTACTTTCGAGAAGAAAGCAACCTGAATATCTCTAATAATCACATGAAGCATAGACCTATTCAGCAACAAAATAAGACTTTTGTTGTTGTTTGTCCTTCTGATGTTTCAACTAGTCCAAGGTAGATTTACAAGTGGCTCATGTTACCTTAGTTTTAATTCCTTGTTGGGGAAACACCAAAAATGTACCAAAGAATCTGTCTTCGTCTATTGCTACAGGAAGTAAACAGAGGACAACAAATTGATTAAAGATGAACTGCTACACGTAAAAATAAAATAAATAAATACATTTTCATGGTTTCTACTGACTAATATTTCAGAATAAGAGCATTTTATTATTGTCAAATGTATTAGTGCTCTATTATTGTTGGTATTAGAGGTATAGTTCTTTTGTTTACTTTTTGCCTTTTATTGATTGCTTCTTTCTTTCCCTGCAAAGCACTTTGTAACTTTGCTCATAGGAAAACATAAACTATATATATATATATACATACAAATAAAACTTAACAAAATATTCCCAAGTAATACTATTTCTCTGAGTAATAATACATAGTAGTATTTTAAAAACACCTAGTAGTAGTATTAAACCTACTTTAACCAAATGCACCATACTAGCTTAGTTAGAGTTAGCATAAACAATAGAAAATACCATATAATAGAACAAGTGCAGGTCGTAAATACACCATGCTCCTTCAGTATTGTCTGCCTCTATCAACAAGTGATGATGATAATCTGACCAATCACAGCTCGCACGCTCTCACAGCAGCACTGAGCCATCCCCCAGCGCTTTTAAGACTGGGGGGACTTTCCGCATCCCTTCACCTTTCTCAGGAACCTGTCTGGTTGTCCTTCCTTATTTGACCATTTATCTACTTGAACAGCTGTGCTTCGTGTATTTCGTTGCTTTGAAGCGGCTGAGAGAATCGTCTGGGACAGATGGCCCACTCTGAAGATGCACCCCTGGCCACAGGGAGTCTGGCAGGCAGCGAGGAAGCCCTTGTTCTCTCTGGAAGACCAAGAGGGTGAGAGGAGCTTACTTTATAAATGTATACTCATAACAACAGCTGTTTGCTCTGCAGTAGCTGATGAGCTTATGTTTGCTAATAAAGTACTTGCTCTTCTATGTACAGCTTGGTTTGAATCAAGCAGTTAAAACTTAAAATGTTTATGTATCACAGTTCAAGTTGTTTAGTGCACTTATTGACATTATGCATTTGTTTAAATTGTGTTTTATATATTCTGTTATTCCTAAATGGGATGGTATTGGTTTGTAACCTGTAATTTGATTTAGCTTAGTTCATGAAGTAATTAGTGGATTTAGTTTATTCTTTACAACTTTTTTATGTTTAAATTCGTTTTTTTTTTTTTACATTAAATATCTTCAGTAACATTCACTTCACCCTGCACCAAGAGAAGTTGTCTGCCTAGTAACTGGTGATGATGAGGTCATGCTATTGGTTCATAATTCGCCACAGAGGAAAACACTGGCCAATGCTCAACATTTAACTTAGAATATAGTTTAAAACATCCTTTATAAGTATTACAATTGAATAACATTTTTTAATTAATGTATATAATGTAGAAAACGTTTTTTTTTTTTTATGAATCACAATCATTGTTTTCCTCCCCTTACTGACTATTTTGTTGTTATACATGTATTTAGTTTAAATACTATTCTATCCAAATAACATTTAACTAAAACATAATCATAAAATTATCAGATTAGATATGATGACATTGTTTACATCACATGGAAGTACATGTTCTTTCCAATTTGTGGGTTGAAGTTTAACTTTTCATTGTAGCAGAACAGTAAAATAAATGAATGTACAGTTGTGGGCTTGAACCTTTTTATAAGTAGAAACAAACATTTTACACCGATTTATACATCTTAAATAGACTCTAAATAGCAGCTGGGTGTGTACTTCCTTACATCAGGGAAAGATGTCTGCCTGGTAACAAGTGATGTTCACTTTCTATTGGCTAATAATGAGCCACAGATAAAAGGCTGAATATATTTTTGTCTTTTATATACATTATTGTAAGTATTAATGTTGTAAATTCAAGGGATTACTTTGTTTTTGCTTTTCTTTAGAATATGGATAACACCATCAGATTGTTTGTTTGCTTATGGGCCTTTTTTTGTGTGTGTGCTGGACTGTCCAAACTAAGTATTAAAACAAAATGACTGTGAAAGTACCACGCAGAGCACTTTTGGAAATCCCCAAATAACTTTAATTCTTTGGCACATTTTGTGTAATGTAACATCAGACTTTTAGTCTGTCAAAATGTGGCTGTACGTCTCCCTAACACTTGTTATCCCCCCTCCCCTGCTGATTTATTCTGTCCAAGAGACACATCATTTTTATATTTCTCTTACTCTCAGGGGCTCCAACAGCCGTGCCTTGAAGATAGCAGGCCTGACAACCCTGGCATGTCTGCTGCTGGCCAGCCAGGTCTTCACTGCCTACATGGTATTCGGCCAGAAGGAGCAGATCCACACGCTGCAGAAGAACTCGGAGAGAATGACCAAGCAGCTGACCCGCTCCTCCCAGGGTAAAAGGGGGGTGTTAAAGTTCTATCAGACAGGGGGGTCCATTAGGTCATTATTGAGTAATAGTCTTCGTCAGACGAGCCTGTAGAATTGAGGATGTGATCTGAAGAGAGAAGTGAGAGTTTTTCTGTAAGGAACTTGATCTGAAAGCCGGACAGAGAAATGAAAGTTTTGCTGGTCGGTCTACTTCAGGTTCTTTAAGTAAAAGTCTAAATCACGTCTGTGTGAGTACAAGGTTTATTCATAGGCATGGAGAGAGGACTCACACAGCAGTGACTCAGTCTGTTAATGTGTGGACAGACGATAGGGGCTGTTTTATGTGCACGGACTGGTCCATATTCTATGCTTGATGAAACTACAGTTATCATAATTGATTACATAAAATTCTGCATGGACAGTGGTAGACAAGAAGGATGTCGTTGATTATCCTAACAATAAACCCTAAATTACAAAATAAATTAAAGACTGCAGAAATAGGAAAAAGGTTTTTAGAAATAAAGACAGAATTCAAACAAATCCCAAAAACTTTGGGACACTATGAAATCAGTTACAAACATGAACCCTGCAAAAAAATAAAAAATGATCACGAGCAGTGGTCATCAAAACCCAGAAACTCACCCAGGCGTCCTCCTATAAATATTTAGGTGTCCACATGGACGGCCTTCTTTGCTGGAAAACACACACTGATCACCTGTGCAATCGACTGCAGCGGAGACTTTCTAAGGCGATTGAGACTGGATGGCAGCCAGATCATGCTGATGTTTTACCGGGCGATCCTAGAGAGCATCATTAGATGTGGAATCACAGCATGTTTGGCAACTTAACAGTGCAGCTGAAAAGCAGGCCTGCCAGAGCACACAAAATAGCTATGAGGATAATGAGGAAAGTATTGGGGCGCGTACGAGCGATCAGTCATGAAAAAAGCAGCAAAGATCATTGTGGACCCTGAATAAACTGTATGTTCTTTTGATTAACAGTAACAATATGAACCTTTAGCTGCTAAGTCACAATTCATCCCCTTACATGCTTCTTAGAGGGGATAAATCAGATTGTTTGCTATAGGTATGTCTATTTTATCATCTCAAGCAGTGGAGTTCCCTTTATATATTATCTGGCACTGTGTGTAGCAGAGCTGCTGTGATGAAAAGCTAGGTTTTGTTTACATGTTGCCTGTTTTTTATTGTATGTGTTTTAGTTCAAGTTGTTTCTGTGGGTAATGTTAAATGTGTAATATTTTAAATCCGGTAGTTGTGTGTATTTTATACCCCAAAGATATCAGTTGTTATCAGGAGTTCTTTTCAAATGTTACATCCACACATTTTTCAGTAAAAAACAAACAGAAATTCTCTCCCCAAAGCTTGTTTTTGCAGTCTCATAATTATTTTCTGTTTTGGTTTTCTTTGTTAATTAATTAATTATTTTGTTTATTTTTTACAGCGGTGGCTCCAGTGAGGATGCACATGCCCATGAGCAGCCTTCCTATGCTGATGGACTTCACGGATGAGGACTCCAAGGCAACCAAGACACCCCTGACTGTAGGTTTATTTCACTGTATAAAGGAGGCAACAAGCTTGTTTGAAACTGAAAATATTGTATATTGATGATGTATAATGAATTAATACATTTAAACATGAATGTAAAGGAACATTCTTCATATATTTGGCTCCTCTGTATCCTCCCATCAGAAACTGCAAGACACTGTTGTCAGTGTGGAGAAACAGGTGAAGGATCTCATTCAGGACTCCCAGCTGCCACAGTTCAACGAGACCTTCATGGCCAATCTGCAGAGCCTGAAGCAGCACATCAATGAGAGCGAGTGGCAGGTAAAGCCGCGCACAGATTTACACAGAAACTACTAAAACTAAGATAGAAATTAGTAAATTATCTTGTCTGTCATGTTTGACTTCTTTAACATTTTGCTCTCTGCAGAGCTTTGAGTCCTGGATGCGTTACTGGCTGATCTTCCAGATGGCCCAGAAGACACCTGTGCCCCCAACAGCTGACCCAGGTTACCGCAACTCTTTCTTTTACGGTTTAATGTTCTGCTGATGTTGTGAGACAGACTGGTGCTGTGACAGTAGATGCTGGTTTTCATACATGTCAGGGGTTTAAGGTCCAAAGACTGTAATATATAACTGTGACGATATTGATGTAAGAGAGATATTTTGGGGAAATACATGAGAAATCAATACCAGCTCTCACATGTGTATCTTGAATAATAGCCAGCAGCTTATTATCTTAGCATAAACACTGGAAATGGGGTAACAGCTAGCCTGGCTGAGTCTGAAGATAACAAAATCCACCTACTAGCACCTCTAAAGCTGACTAATTACACTTATTGTTCATAGCCAAGATATAATTCTGCACATAACCCCTCTAACACTGTGAATTGTTGTTTTTACACTTTGGTTTTACTGATTAAACAAACACGTTAATAGTGTCACAGCTGAGCTGGCTGTAGCTTGATATTTAATGGACACAAGAGTGTTACTTCTTATTTAACTCTCTGCAAGAAAGCAAATAAGTGTATTTCCCAAAATGCAGCACTACTACTTTGACTTTGCTGCAGTCACCAGTGATACACCAATCAGGCTTTTAATGTCCCAACGTTCTCTACTTTTTCCTAAACTCAGCCTCTTTGATCAAGACCAAATGCCAGATGGAGGCAGCACCTGGACCCAGCAAGATCGGGTCCTACAAGCCCCAGTGTGACGAGCAGGGCCGCTACAAGCCCATGCAGTGCTGGCACGCCACTGGCTACTGCTGGTGTGTGGATGAGACTGGCACAGCCATTGAGGGCACCACCATGCGCGGCCGCCCCGACTGCCAGAGAGGTAGACGAAACAGATTAAAGGACTTGATTCAACGCTGCATGATTCATGCACATGCAAGGCTGTCATGGATGATGAAAGTAGCTTAATTGCCCTATTTTCCTGTTCATTTCAGGCTCAATGCCTCGCCGTGTGATGCTTGCACCCAGGCTGATGCAGAAGACCCTCAGCTTTGATGGTGAGTGCCTCCAATTAGGGTTTTTTAGTGGATAGTTTCAGTGTTTATTGACAGGCATTTGTTGGCTGCTAAAACATCATTCATCACTTCCTGTGTTTTTCTTTTTTCCAGATCAGTAAAAGTCTTGGATGCTTCTTTGATCCACCAATCTTCGCGGGCATGACAAATCTGTAATTTTAAGCTGGATGCTGACCCACATGCCAATTTCTTTTAATTCCATAAATCAGTTAATCTTTCATGTATTCTCTTGATTTTAACCATTCTCCTGGCTGCTTGAAATCAAATCAATAGAGGCCTGTTACAGTTTATTGCTTTTAATATTTGCAGTTTTTGTCTTTAAAACAGAATGATTTTGGGGTGTTCTCATTGACATTTTTATCCTAGATGTTCATATCATCTTCAGTATATTAAAGTGTGTGTGTAATAAACATGTCTGTCTCTGAGGAATGCTTAAAGGGTCGGTTCACCCATTTTACATATTTCCCCCTTACCGCTACTAGGTTTTACTTACCCATTTTTCAAGATATCATCTCTGAGGTGTATGCCTCAAGAACCCTGCAATGGAGGAGATTGTTTTTTTTGTGGTGCACACAGCATTGAAAAATTATATTTAACAATATAGTCACACTCTTTACAGAAACAGTGTCCCCTGTTTCTCTGAATAACCCGCAGACCACACTGGGGACAGTTTTCATAGGCATTATTTCTTTGGTAGTATTTCCAATAAAAACTGTTGCCAGTGTAGTCTGTGGGCCATTCAGAGTAATGGGGACACGGTTTCTTGAAAGAGATGTGGCTGTTTAATTGTTGGAATGTTTTTCAATGCTGCATGGACCACCAATGAAAACCCAGCTACTTGTTTTACTTTTTAAGTTTAATTTTTTTCATTGGGGTGAACCAGCCCTTAGAAGTGTGCGACACTGTGACTGTATGAGGGATTGATTTTCCTGTGTAGGTATTGTAGGTATGTGTTAAGAAGGCTAAATAAAGTTTTCCTAACCACATTGTTTGCATTGTTATATGTTCAACCCGAGTCATGTCCTACTGAGATCAAATAACTGTTAAAGCTATAGACAAAATAAGGCCTAAATAAACTTGAACCTGATTAGATGCAGATGACACTTTGTCCTGGATTTTCTGGTATCTGTTTCTGGTTTTGTCTCTGGTTTTTCCCTTTTCACTGAAGCACCCCAGACTTATTACATTTTACACTTGAGACATTTCCACTTCATAAACAACAACATGTTGCAGGTTCACCTCCTCATACATGTTCTAAGATCATTATCCAAGAGAGACGGACACAAAATGTGCAAAATTAACAAGCTGGCACAGTTTAAATAAGGCCCTGCTTATCTTCAAATATTCATCAAATTAAATGAACTAAATCTGATAAGCAAAGCAGAAAACCAGGTGGATTTCTGTCAGTTGTTTATACGTATGTATATGTATGTTTGCATGTAAGTGTACTTTCACTTACTGTGAAGGTAGTGAAGTAGTAGTAGTATCTTTTTACAGAAACGGTTTTCCTGCCAGTGTTTTACGATTATATATGACATTTTTTGATTAATATTACTTCTTTAATGTGTATGTTGCATTTGATGTTTACATGTATGCTCATTTTAACTGCTTTATATTCTGTTGGGTAGTTTGATATACAGCAATGCCTCTTATTCTTTAAGATGATCATATGTGTGTAGTATTGCTGTCCTATGAGAACCATGTATCTCCAATCAGTCAACTTTTCTTGAGCTCAGAAAAACAGCCATGTTTACTACTTTGTGACAATTCATGTTCCTGTTAATCCAAGAGGCTTTTTAAATAGTTTATTTAGCATAAGAAGTAGGATAATTTTCTCAACCCATAAAGAAATTTGGAGATACATGATTTTCACTGGACAGGGAGGGCATGAAAATTTGATTTGAGCATCTCTGTTGGTGAGAGGTTATTTCTTCATATTCTTGTGGGTTACATATCCGCAAGACTAATTTTAATCACTGGAGAGTTGCTGACTCGACTTGCCCTCCATGGTAATGATAATTATTTTGGAAATTTTCATTTTTCATTGAGGAAGTACTGTATATCCGAGAGGATTATCGGTTCCTCTTTTTTTAGAGGTCTGGGAAACAAGAAGGGAAGTTGCTGTAGAAGACAAATGAGAATAAATAGGCTGAACGTCCAGTAGCCAACAGTTCTTGCAACAAGTGCTCAACATTTACAGCTAAGCTAGTGGGTAAGTACTTGACTTGAAGACATACATTATTAAATTCATGTATTTTTAGGACCAGAAGGTACAATTGAAAGCCTTTTAATATTTTTTAATGTTACCAGGATGCCATTTGTGATTAAAAAAAAATTTGGTTCTATTTCCTTATCTTTATATATACATTTCTTCTTTGGATCTTGACATTTTCAGATTTTGCTGTCGGGCTTTCTGCCTACCATGACACTGAATCAGAGGCTGACTCTGCTCCTGCTTTTGGGACTCACTGTCACTTCAGCGGCCACTTCTTGCATTTTTAGTGAGGATGGGGCTGGTCGTTGTGTGTGCAACAGTATGGGTATCCTCAACCCAGAAAATTTGATGTGTCTCCAGGCTTCGGAGCTGGAGCTGAGAGATGGCACTCTGGATGTATCTGAGATGGCTGTCTCTGGTCTCACTCTTGGTTTTCAGATGATCCAGATAAATAAACTAATTTTCAACAATGTCACCATCTCCTTTTCATTCATCAGTGTAGTGATCAGTTTTCTGCCAAGGAATTTGAACGAAATTCACATAATTTCCTCCACTCTGGAAGTTGTCCAGCATTTACAGCCTCCATTGTTACAGGAAGCATCTAGAATTAAAACCCTCTACCTTGAAGACACAACAGTGGACCCCTCTCTCCTACAGCCCTCCTTTCAGGCCCTTCACCGCTGGTTGTTTGGCCCCCTGAAATCTCTTGGCCTTGTTCGTTCTGGACTAGTTGAGACCGACTGCATTTGGGCTCAAAGAGTAGAAAACCTGACTCATCTAGATCTGTCAGAGAACCCCATCTCTTACACTAGTCTACAGAATATCTCTCATTGCGCCTCTCTTTCATTCAAGTACCTGAAATCCCTTCATCTGAGGCACAGCAACCTCACCTCCCTCCAGTCTCTCTGCACGCTCCTGAGTCTCACCCCCACCCTCACTCAGCTTGATGTCAGCAGGAACAATTTCTCCATCCTCCACTATCCACAGTGCTTCCAGGTGAAGCCGCTCACAATGCTCAATCTCTCCCACTCAGGAATCACAGAGGTTAACGAGTTAACCTCTGCATCTCTGGAAGAACTGGATCTAAGTTATAATTCTCTGGAGGTATTCCATGACCCACCACAGACCCTGAAGAAGCTGTTTTTGTCTAATAACCGCCTCATACGTCTCCCCTCTCTGGATAACCTATCTCATCTTCAGGTGCTAAAGGTGGACAATAACCGGCTTACCGTCTTGATAACAGAGACAGATGTCAGTTTGAGCACACTGGAACAGCTTGATACTCTGCACGCAGGGAGGAACCCATATCAGTGTGACTGTGCCCTAGAAGAGACCATCACCTTCCTGGACAGCGCAGACAGTGTGTCTGTGGAGGACTACCCTGAAGACTTTCTGTGTGCTACACCACTGGCCCAGCAAGGGACTCAGATAATGAATTATTTTCCTGAATCATGTGTGAAGCCGACCAGTGGAACCCAACATCATGGCTCTCCTCTCTGGTTCAACCTCTTTGTAGGTTTATTGTCATGTCTGATTTATTTTTGTTGATGTTTCCAGCAGATCGGATTCTTGTTTGGGTACCACTTTCTAATCCACCCTTTATAAAGGGTTTAACTAATGGATTTATTAAGTTAATAAATTAGTTACTAAACCTTGTATCAGTTATCAGCTATTGTTAATAACAACTTTTTGCCAGGTTGTGAAAATCCCTTTGACTGATAGGATTGCATTCGGCATTACTTTTCCAGAGGGCTGCAGAGGATCTGGACCAAAATCAATTTGTTGACAATTAATTTGACATTTATTAATGGATTACCAACATGTATAACTGCACTAAATGAAATAGAAATGATAAACAAGATCACAAGGTAGATTTATTTATCATTTTACAGCACAGGGTTAACTAGACTAAGCTGTAGTTCCCTTTTATGGTACAAGTCTCACAGACTGACGGAATAGGCTGCTCTGATGTCCGGTGATATGGAAGCAGGCAAAATGATTTTCACAACCTGGCATCTCAAATGTGCTTTTATAAATCTGATCCCTAAAGCCTTATAAATGATCAAACCAGTAACTGTTAATTGATATTAATTTTATATAATATAATAATAATAAAGTCATTAGTTACAACTTACAACCCCCTTTTAATGGATGCCTTATTAGAAGCTGGTTCCCTTGTGGGTAATAAAATGTAAAATAGAGAACAAATCAGTTCTAATAACACTGTCACAGTTTCTTTTTGTTTATTGTTTTTTTTTTTATCTCACCATTGATTAATATTGCAGAATCTTTGTATATCTATATGATTTAAAGTGAATGATCAAATGAAACTTACTTTTCACTATACTATACTTGTTAGTAATATGATTTCACTCTGATCTCTTTGTTATATAATCCAAAAGAACATAATAAAAATGTATAAGTGCTCATCGACAACCTGACCTCTCTGTCCCTCTTGGTAACTGCACCCCGATCACCTGAATAAGTGAAAGTAGATTCTGGCTCATTAATATTTCAGCAAGGTGTAATAAAATCCGGGTGACCCAGTGGCTGTGGTACAGGAACTTATGGGATGGCCACTGTGAACATGAACGCAGCTGTAAGTACCTTCTTTTTACAACCACGTTAGTAACAATTAAAAAAGAAAAACTTGACCAAATTCCATGTTTCTCCAGTTGTGTGAGGGAGCTGAAAGAGTAAGAGTTGGAGTTGTACTTACAACAGTCAAAGGTAAAGAAAGGACAGAAATGTCAAATCTGTATGTTATGCTATGCTGTTGCTGTGGATTTGTGTTTAAATTTGTGTTTTTGTATGCACAGAGGGCAAAGAGTGTGTATACATTGGTGAAGAAGGGCGTGGTGTGGACTACAAATCACAAAAGGATGAGGTAAAACATTTGAATTCACTCACACCTACAATCAACATTCAGAAATGTGTTTCTCAAAGCTCAAGCTGTTGTAATCTGTTTTCCAATCAGGAAGCAAAGTCCTTCTCTTTTGACCAAGTTGCGACTGTTGACAACATCCAGGTACAGAAGAGCTTTTGACTATTGCATTTGAGCTATAGTAACAAATACTGGTAAACTAAAAGTCTGAATATAAACCTGCAGAGTTTCCACCCTGAGCTCCTGCAGCCCCTCACTGAGTCCATATCCAGAGGTTATAATGGAGCGCTGCTGATATGTGGAGCCTCCACAGAGAAGATTAGTTTTCTGATTGATCAAAGTATCATAAAACAGGTGGAGCCCAAAACAATCAATCTGAATATTATTGAGTTTCATGCTTTGTCACTATTAATCTTACTCCTCACTCTATCTTAGGTCTTGGAAAATCTGTTTAGTCATATGTTGTCACAGATGAAAGAGGAATTGTTCATCTCTGTGTCATTCATTCAGGTTTGTCCTTCCGTATAATAAAGCATAACCACAAATCATATTAGACAAAGTATGGTGCAGGATTTCTTCTGATATGTGTCAGACAGTTTTATCCAGATGGCAGTGCTGTGGATCTCCTGAACCCTGGTAGACAGACACTAAAACTTGTGACACACCCCGCTCTTGGGAGGTGAGTCCAGATGATGACCACTGATACCTCAAGATAGATCCAATAACTAACAAATGCATATTGAAATGGCTTATCCATTCAAAATCTGTACAATTAACTGAATGAATGTTTTTTTTTCTCAGTCTTGTAGGAGGTTTATATGAGGTGTGTGTGTGTTCAGCAGAAGAAGCCTTTACTCTGTATGAAACATGCAAGGAAACACTGAAAGCCAATGCAGGCTCCATTTCCAGCAGGTAGGTCGAATAAACTCTGGCCAAGTAACCCATTAACTTAATTGCTTTGAATGGATTAATTACAGTGGCCGATCACAATAGAGCTAAATGTCTTACAGTCGCATGAGTGATTGGATTGTCATCTGTCAGATTTATCTCGGCTGCACTGAATGCATGTTGTTATTGTCTCTGCATTTTCATGTTCTGTACTTCCCTCAGATGCAGTTCCCTGTTCTCAGTGGCTGTTGAGTGGAAACTTCTTCCAGAGGAAGTGGAGCCACAGGTGTGCTGCAGCAGACTGCAGCTGTTCAGCCTGGCAGGAGGTGCCAGCCAGACTGACCTCAGAGGGTTGGTCATTTACTCCTATACTGTGAGCTATCCATTACAGCCAGGGGAACTAAAAATGGTGTCATAATGTCCGTTAGTGTTAAAGCACTGTTCTGACTGTGGCCACCCATCACTCACATGATTATTCAGGAGGAAGAAGGGAAGGGGTTGAACCGTCCATTCACCACCTTTCTGGTTAATAAAAAGGCTTTTGCTGGAGGAGGAAATGCTTTTAAGCAGTAGGAAAGCATCAGTTACAACCATTGGCAGTATATATATATATATATATAAGGTTACAACATATAAACCCTTGTTCAGTATTTTCCTTGAAAGATATTTGAAACAACAGGCCTGTTTGACATGTCAAAGTAAGAAAAGTACAGTTGTAAATAATGAAATTAAGGCTGGCTGAATTCCTTTCAGCTGCTTCAGTTCCAGGGTCCTGGTTTGTGCATGCTGCCTCACTGGCATACTGCCATGACTTACTGGGACATTTGACAAGAACAGATGTCATTCATATGACTTGTGCTTTTCCTACTATAGGTTAAAATGCCTGCTGTAAAAAAGGACTGTCAATTGAGACAGATTAACAATGAAGACAACATCATTTGCTTCCTGTGTCCATGGCAGGACTTTATTTCAGTCAAGTTTTATATCCACTTTAATTGTTTGTGGATGTGGAACAGTTCCAGTAACACCTCACAAAACAGAAAAAATAACTATTGACATTTTGGAAAAACATTTTGCTGACTGTTTAATTAGTAGTGGCAATTTTAAAGTTGCAGCTTGAATATTGCAACAGTAAAGTGTGTTGATTTTTTTGTACACTACCAGCAAAAAATAGGATATTGTAAAGATTAGTACACACATTGTATTCATTAGTATGTGGTGTTAGTATGTTAATAGTTGAATACTCTCCAGAGTCAACCCACTGATGAAGGTTGTGGACCGAATCCAATGTGAAGCCACAACAAGCGACAAACTGCTCCACATCCTCCTAAACGATGCCTTAACAGGAAACAGTAGGACGGTCCTTATTTACTGCATCCAGCCTCAAGGTAAGTTATCCTCTGAGCCCAATAACACTAACTTAACTAGATTCTTTGAGCATAACAACGACTATCTTTATCCACAAGGTCTTCTAGATGATGAGACCCCCTCTGCTTTAGCTTTGGCCCAGAAAGCGAGAAGTTTGGTGACTAAGGCCACCGCCGCCCGCTGGTGTCCAAGGGCAACTGAGCAAGAGATCAGAGATAACATCACTGCGATAAGAACCAGGATAATGTCTCAGGGGGAAGATGAAGTTCACAACACTTACAGGCTAGCAGAGCTGACCCAAAACCTCCAGGTAATTCATAAGATGAGCCTAACACTAAATAGTGCTTTCTCGCCATCTTCAGCAGGGACTAATTGGAGGTCAGAGCTCAAATAACTTCTGTGATCTCTCCAACAGATTGTGAAAAATCAGTCATGGGAGAAGAGGAGGGAAGAGTCAAAGAAGATAAAAGGGAAAACACAGGTTTCTACATAAATTATTTACTCTTCCACACAGATTTAGCAAAATGAGAACAAATTGTGTGTTTTTCCGAACATAATAATCACCGTATTTTGCACTGATTTGGCAGAGTTGTCGGGCCCCAAACAGCAGCGATAATAGTGAGGGTACAGACACAATCAAATATTTACAAGACCAGCTGAAACAAGAAATGGAAGAACATATCAGAGGTAATTTGCTGTGATGTGAAAAATGTGTCAACTTTTCTAGCAGTGGCATCACTGATATGTGTTTATTATATCCACAGAGGGTAAAGGGAATGTAGAGAAAGTCCAGGAAAGAGTAGCAAGAATCCAGGAGCTGAGGGAGGCTCTCAGAGAGGAGACACTGAAGAACGGGGCTGCGACAGAGAAATCTGACCTCTGCCAACAAGTAACACAATCCATCTAAGCCCTGCCATTTTAAGTATAATACTGTACACCTATACATCCAATTGGTTAATGTGTTTACAAGGCTTTGTGAATATCCTATTAAACATATAAATAAGATTTATGTGTGTGAGAGTGGGCAAGCTGCACTAAGACATTTATTTTGCCAATTTAATGCTCAGTCTCAGTTGGAATACAACAAAGCACAAGAACGGAGGAGGCAATTTAAGGAGGACCATGGGAGATTAATTCAGGAGGAGGTGGAGAAGATGGAGAGAGAGTTGGCACAGGAACAGCTACCGGTGAGATAATGAGATGCACTGTTGTTTAACATTATTCAGTTTGTGATCTATCTTAGCTGAGAATGCTGAGTCAGTCTAAATTAATGCAAGGGTGGATTTATCGTGGGCAGTGGAAACCACTGCATTTGCAACTTAATTCTGTTATTTTCTTGCATTTTTTATGGTTTTATCCATTCCTCTGATAGACGGAAGGCCCCCAGAGAGAGCTGCTGGTGCTGACCAGAGAGAGGCACATCCTGGTGCTGCAGATGGAGGCCCTGCGCGCTGAGGCCCAGCAGGCTGAGACAGACCTGCAGAATCAATACCACAGGCACCAAACAGAGCTGCATTGTCTGAGAGAAGAGAGCCTGCAGGTGAGGGTTTGTTGGATCAGTGAGAGAACAATGATTCAAATAATTATGTCACATTTTCATTTAATTAGTTTATTACTATTTTTCACTAGTGTCTTTTACAAATAGATGTATAGGTGATTCGGTCTACAGCAAGAAGTAAATGTGTTTGCATGAGTCACCTGTGCTTTTCCCAGTTTGTTTTTCTGTGTTGTCTGTTTTGCTGCTCTCTAGGTATTCAGAGTGTTTCATCAGGTAAGCGAGGAGCAAAGGAAGATGTCAGAGGGCAGATACAGAAGTGTGCTGCTGGAGGCTGTGCAGGATGCCGTCTACCTGTCTGCCCAGAACCAGCAGCTGCAGGCTGACAACAAACAACTCCGTAAAGGTCAGCGTATGTTGCGTAACTTCTACTAAACTGGCTGTTTTATTACAGAGTTTACCCTAACCTCTGAAGTTAAATGTGACGGGGATGCCAAGCGATGATTCTTCCTCCCACCAGCTTTTAAACATTCTTATTTTTCCTTTGACAGCACTGGGAGAGTTAAAGGATACTCTAGCTGTGCGAGGTGATCCTAAGCCTGAGCCGCTATCTCAACAACAATGACTAAACAATGTTTATGAATCTGTTTGCTTAAAGTAAATCATGAGAAATAAAACTGTTCTTGACAATTTATTGGTTATCATTAACACACTGTGTAACACTTTGATATTAACTTTGACGTTCTTGGCAGAGGATGCGATACAAAACAAAATCACTGAGATGACAATAGCAGCACTCTTCAGAAATATATCACTGAAGGTATAATAATACTTGCATTATTATTTGAATTGTACAGTGTAACAGGATTACAAGTTAGTCTTACATATGAATTGTAAAATTAGGCATCAGCTGACATGACACATAATATGGTATATGGTAAATACAAGTGTTGGTTTCCGGATGTTGAAGTCAGAAGGCAGATGGATAAAAAGGCAGAAAACAAATCACATCTGAAGCTTAAAAACTAGAATACAGAAGTTTAGGTAGACTGCAACGTTTTGGGTTCAGTGGGCCTTGTGGTTCGTTTGGTGGAGACTTTACTATCTGTAGTAAAGGTAAGCTGCCAGTCCAATCATAGAAACGGGAAGGAGGAAAAAAGGTGTAAGCTGCAGCCCTAAGATGACCCAAGACAACAGAGCATTAACCAGCATGGAGCAGGAAATGACAAACAGTCTGGTGATCCCGCTGCCGTGCTTAAGCACCACAGACATCAGGAGTCCGTTAGCTGCCTGCCCTGCTATAATGGCCCAAACCACCCCTGAGTATCCCTCTAAAAAGCTTTTTTCACTCCCTACAGCGGAGAAGGAGGAGAGCCCATTGATGGCCACACCAAAGACATAGAGGTAGAGATTCTGCAAGCTAAGCGGCAGCCTCTGGCTCTTCAGCACCCTCTCTGTGTAAACTGCTGCCAGGCCTGAAACACAGCAGTACACCAGCACAAGGAAAAGCCCCCAAACTGTGATATGAAGCCTGGGAGAGCCCTTAGCTTCAGCCCTTTCAGGGTCCTCAAGATCCAGGCTGCTGTAGGTGTGGCACACGCCTGCGCACATGAGGAGCCCCAGAGCTAGCCACTGAGCAGGCCGGAGCCTCTTGCCCAAGCAGAAGGAGTACAACAGGGCAGTGGAGGCAATTTTTAGGTTAGAGAGGACTTGGTACGAGCTTGGGTCCATGTAGGCCTGCATGAGGACTACCAGGTTGTTGTTGAGAGCGTATAGTATGGCAGGGACCGCATAGGGGGCCACAAGGATTAGAGGTGGAGGAGCATTTAAGGCGGATGTACCCCCAGTTAGAACAAGGGTCGCCAAAGAAATCAGGAGTTTAGCTAGCTCAATCATAACAACACATGATGAGGGATTGAAAGGAACTTGACCGTCTACTTTGGTGAGAGCGATGAGTGGCGCATGAGAGCCGTAAATGAGGACCATCAGCCCAAAAAGGACACCCCACTGAATCCTTTTCACCCACTGTCTCCTAATCCCTTGCCGGGGAACTGGGACCCACATTCTGGATCACAATCATCCTGATTTCTAACAAATCTAGTACTAACTATAGTGCAAAAAAAAAAAACTCACTTTGTGGCTGTTTTTAAATTAAACAGCTATAAATCTCAACAATTTAAATATCAATTATAAAATACTTACATGCACTATTCTCTGTATAACTGTATATATCTTTATATGTATTGAAGTAAACAGGTGAAACTGCCTGTTTTACACATGAGCTAACAGGCTTGGATAACTGCTCCAGGCAGCAAAAGTTATGAAATCTGATGGACCAAACATTAAAACCTTGTAGGCACAAAGGCTTTCATCTTGTGTGAACATCAAACAGATACAAGTGGAAATGAAACAGAGAAGTATTCAACTAAAACAAAAATGCAAATTTAAAAAAAATCCAGTCTTTTACTTTGAGTCCCAATTGAAATTCTAGTTATATAATTATATCCATAGTCCAGTCTACACACAAATCTTGAAGGCCGATCCGTCACCAGCCGCTGACAAGCCAGCAGCCGTAAACAGTGTTTCTTTATCTTGTGCCCGTTATTTCACCGGTAAGAGTAGCAGTCAGCCCAAATTACTTTGGTCCTTTTCTCGAGCTGTTTATGTACTCTTTCACGGTCCTTTCAATGTTGGGCACCTGATAGTTCTGTGCCGCGTACATGCCAGTGATTGTTCCCAGCAGCACTCCCAGGATGGCAGAGGAGCGTAGTTTGGCCACCACATAGCCGGCCAGAAAGCCCTTCAGAAACGGAGATCCCAACACTGAGCCTCCCTATGCAAGAGAAAAATAATAATAATAGATTTTCAAGCATGGTCAGAGCACATAAAAATGACATAAATGATGAATAAATCATCAATAATGAGTAAACACATTTATAGTACAAGTAGGGTAACATATTTATCACAATAAACCATCATATTATCAACAATATAACAGTAAATAATCACTAAACTAAAGGCAAAGGAAGCGAGAAAGAGTATACCGAGATTCCTATTATTTCCTTACCATCAGTGAGGAGAATGTCAATAATACAACAGGTGAATTAAAGAGCAAATGTTCCTCCATTTCTACACACACACACACACATATATATATATATATATATTATATATATATTAGAAATACATTCACCAAACATTAAACCACTTACCTGAGGGATTCCCACAGACACTTCGTTCTCCACTCTCCTCTGGATTTCCTCCAATTGATTTTTGAGCTTCGTCAGATCTTTTAACTGTTTCAGAGGATCCTAAAATAAAATGTAAAAATGTGCAGCATTTGTATTAGGACACAGTTCGACAGCTCCGACGTTAATGTAACTTAAGACAGGATAACTAACGTCGCCGTACAACATGGCCTAGAGTTCACAGTTACTGCCAGAATCTCCCACGAAGAGCTTCTCTGACAGAAAAGCTACTTTTCTCCAAGTTTGTCGGATAGCAAACAGAAACACAGCCCGAGGATTTATCCATCTAATTTAAAAGCGACCATCGCCCCGGTAACTCAATTGTAGAGAAACCGTGTTTAGCAGTTGATGTCATCTGACGAAACACGTGAAATTAATACATTTAAAGCCAGAGCACAGGAACTCACTCACCTTGTCATCCGCCATTTTCGCTCAGTGGTGTGATCAGTGCTCGACTCAGAGGCCTGAGACGCGTTCTCGCTCGATTAGTTTGGTCTGGGTGTGATCGTTTTGAGTGCGGTGATACTGGGAGTTTAAGTTGTAGCTCATGGAGACATATTGTTGTGCCACCTTTATGAATTACTGTTTATTAAACCTTTTTTTTTTTGGAGTAGTGTCTCAGTAGAAATCCTAAACATATCAAAGATAACTTTACAGAATAACTTGAAAGATTTATTCAAGGATATAGATCTGTCTTTCTTAAAGTATTGCCAATTCAAAAACATGTTTTGGTGGCTCAACTAATTATCGTCTCTCATCTGGGTTACAGTAAATATAGCTTTTAATTAAAATGTTCCTGTATACATTAATAAAGCTATCTCTTTATGGTTCTGTGTCTTTATCCTGCTGTTGGGACATTATTTGTGGCCTTGTTGACACTTATTATGATATAAAATCTTTGTTGAGGTATTACATTTAATAGTTATCTTTGCAAGGTTTTATATGTAAATTCAAAAACAAACTGTAGCCGATATGTAACTATTATTTCTTTTAATGTATTTAATTATGTTCTTTTTCTTTATTTATTACATCATTTTTAACTTTCTTATTTTAACAACATTTTCTATTTTCATTACATTATTTTTTTCTATTTCTCTATTTTCTCGTGATCCTACTTGTCATGTTATACCACATATGTTGTACTTTTGGACGCACTTAACTGTGTAAACATCTCCAGATATATATATATATTTTATGATGTTATGAATAAGTAGCTCTAAACTATGTTGTGAATTTTTTTATTTTGTCGGGGGATGAAGACCTTATTTTCCTCTTTTTCTGATTGAATTTAACTCACTGTTACACTTTCTCGCTGTTAAAGAACAAAAAAGTGATTATTACAGAAACATTTTTGATGAAATCCCTTGAACATATGTCAAATGAATAGCTTTTTTTTCTCCTTATGTCTGTCCTTATTAATCAATTTCAAGTTTAGTTATTATTCTATTGATTGGTGTGACGATTATATTTATTTTCAACTCACTTAAACTATTTATTTGATTTATCTTGTATTTTCATTTCCAATACTTATATATATATATATATATATTATATATATATATATGTATTATGTATAAAGGTGTCTCTATTATGTTGTGTTTATTTTTGTTTGACCTAATTTGTACATTTTCAGAGCGAAAAGAGTTTTTTTTTTGTTCCATATTGATCAAGTTTCCAATCTTCAAATATGACATTACACTGTAGTATTTCATTGAACACACTGATTGATTATAAAGGGAAGGTTTGTTGACACAATGTGATCAATAAACACTGTCAATGCACTCTGAACGTCAGCGGTATCGACGGTCTATGGACGCACGCGTTACTTTCACGTGTCAAAAACGTCTTCGCTGATTGGCCAGTACCTGTTTATTCCGGCATTTGATTGGTTGAAGACCATAGCAACAAACCGCCATGTTTTTACAAGTCGACGAGAAACGAAGCTACTTTACAGACATTTATACATCGCAAATCCTCGATTAAATATGAAACACAGGCACTTTTCAACATTACTGACCGTCGGCACAATGCCTGACTTTTTCGGCGACTTCTAAAGGTTGTTCAGACCAGATTGTAGAGCCTCGGGTCATCGTAGGTAAGGCTTCAATAAGAAGGCATTTCATTGGATAACTCGGTGACTGTGCAGGCAGTATAAACACACGCCATTAAACCTACTTTTAAAGCATGGAAGGAGCAGTGTTATTAACATGCCACACACGCTTTATTAGTCTACTTAAGAGCCCTGTGCATGACAACTTCCCATGATATTTTATTTCGCCTGAGGCACTGTGTTGATATATTATCTCTGCATAAAGTACCGGCCCGTAGTCATACTGCCCTACTTTCTGTTTCTTTTATTAGACAAAGTATCTGTATTGGCCTCCTGTCAGCAGTGAGCTATAATAAACTTTAGAAATCCAGTTATCTAAAGTGACTCTGCACAATATCGTATCGTTTACACATAAGGGTATTAAAAGCACTATGCAATGCAATATATATTTTGTTTTTCCTTTTTCTTTATTAAGTTAAAACACTAGCTTTTGAAAAAAAAAAACAGTGCAATCTGATACAACTTCCTTGCAAAACAAACTAATCTCATGCTGTCTTCAGGTTGGCCCTAGGTCTTTGGAAATCATGGAGAAAGTGGAGGTGTTTGAAGTTATGAAAGTGACTGAGGAGGTGGAGAGCTGCTACAACCAAGTGGAGGTGACTACCCCAAAAAAGAGGAAGAGCAAAGCTCAAGAAGACAATGTTGAGAAACCTAAGAAACCTAGGTAATGTACATATCCCAAAGGGCTTTTACACACAGCTGTTAAAATATCAAAGCATTAAGTAAAGCCCTGTCATAAAGCCTCCTTTCTCTCCCATTGACATGTACTGTCAAACTAATCTGTTTGTTTTAGGTCTGCCTACCTGTTATACTACTTTGATGTTCACCAGATTATGCAACAGGAAATCCCTAATCTGCCACAGTCAGAGATCAACAAGCGTATCAGCGAGAGCTGGAAAAGGCTCAGCGTAGCTGAGAAAGCCTACTATCTGGAGAAGGCCAAGTCTGAGAAGGAGGGTACAGACACAGTAAGCTCCAGCCTCAACTTTTTATCTAAGCAGACCAGTGTGTCTGAGCATAACCAGGGAATCTGAATCGTGGTTGATATGAAGTAAAACTGCTGACACAGTTTAAGGATCATTGATCACGTAAATGATCAAAAAGTCCAAAACGAGTTACAGAAAAGTCTGATAAGCTGAACAAAGTCAGAATGATTGTTTTCCTGTTTAATAGATTCCAATAACTGCAGGGATAGTAATGTGTATTCTGTCAGAACTGTTGTGTCAGTTGAACCAGTTAAATTAATGTCAGTGCCGAGCAGTCAACCAAAGCCAATCTTTTTAAAAGGTTTGCCCTTGATGGAGTGCTTGATTATAGGTATAAGCTGTTGAGTATATCAGAGCCCTTCTTTATGAATACCCACTGCAGAGCACTGTTGTAGTCAATTGGATGAATTTCATGTGTAATGAATACATTTGGCACATGTAACTACAGATAAAGTCAGAATGAAGTGACCTATTTGCATAGCAGCTTTATCTCAGTAGTGGCCTAATTCACTGCTGTATAGTGTAATGTCAAAATGATTCTGTGCAATTTTCCTGATTGTGCTTCTCCCTCAGTCCTCTCACAGCCCCTCCAAAGACCTGCCAGGCTTCCGCAAAATCCTCCCCAGAGCCAGTTACTTTGTGTTGTCTAAAGGCTGCCCCTCAAATCAGCAGCTGGGTGGCTCTCAGCCAGAGGTGAGCATAGAGACTCTGGACCCTCCAATGGAGGGAGGCCTGCCTTCCGTCTCTCTCACCCAAGAGTCCCAGTTCACACCCCTTGGGTTGGCCGAAGAGGTGGAACTTTCCGAGCAGCCCATCATTGTTGATAACATAGCAGAAGAAACAGCAGTGGCGTCTCATCCCACGGACCCACAAGGAACCCCACCTTCCACTTCCTCTGTTTCATCCAAAGCCACAGCATCCACAGACGCCCATGTCTCACAAGGCTCTGCCAACCTTACAGCAGAGGCAGTCATGCTGAAAGGAAATGAGACAAGAGTTACTGGTAGTGGTTATGGCGGGGTGACGGTGCATCAGATACAGCAGGAAACCACACAGGTGGTTGCCATTATACCAACCCAGGTGAGATTTAAATGTCAGCTGAATGAGCTTCATTTATTTAAGAATTATAAGGGCTAAAATCTATGCAGCTTATTATTTTAATCACAAAAAGTATTTTAACTAATGCAGTGAAGTCATTTGTCCTTTACTTCAGAACCTGCTGGAGCCCAAGTCTTTGGCAGGCATCAGCTCTGTGGGCCCAATGATGATGGTCTCTGTAGGTGCCAGCATAGAACAAAGTGCCAAACCTTCATATAAAATGGTAAGCAGCCATATTATTCATCCACTTTATAAATGTCAATACTAAAATTGACAAGCGTAGAGTTTGCACACAGAAAAAGACAATCAGGAAAATCATTCAGATCTTATGATTGGGGATGGTAATAGCAGTTGAGAGACACAAACTTGCATGTTTTCCTCTTTTAATGCAGTCTGTGAAGACATACACCCGGAGAGGTCGAGGGAGGTGTCTAAATCCTGGTTGTTCATTTGTGTATGTCACCCGCCACAAGCCACCAACGTGCCCTGAATGTGGGAGCCACTTGGGCGGAAAATGGATACCTGCTGTAAGTGTCAATCCATATCTGAATGAAGAGATTAGGGATATTCAATCTTATATGAACCTACAGGAGCTGTGCAATGATTCAGCCTCCAGTCTGGACCTGCAGTTAAAGTCAATTAACTTTGGCTGCATTTATATATCAGGCAAAGAAGACACTGGAGAAAGGAGCTGCGTCCAAGCCACAGAAAGCTGAAACCAAGCCTAATGAAAGCTGCCAACCCACACCTCCCCCTGCTCAGGAGGGGAAGGCTGATGTCAGTAAAACAGGCACTACTGGGAGCAAAAAGGAAGGGCGAGTTCAACGGTGCTCCAGAAAGCAGCATGTAGTTGTAGCTGGAAAGCCACTAGAGGGCAGCAGCACCAAGGAGCAGGAACAAACAA
The DNA here is from genome assembly GCF_905237075.1 of Dicentrarchus labrax. Taxonomy (NCBI): domain Eukaryota; kingdom Metazoa; phylum Chordata; class Actinopteri; family Moronidae; genus Dicentrarchus; species Dicentrarchus labrax. The sequence continues at coordinate 11,508,202 of NW_026136713.1, read as the reverse complement.
AGTGAGCACCCAGGAAGTTTTTGATACCACAATCCAGGATTGGTGTACAGTCAGCCCCCATTTAAATATTAAGCATGTTCTGTTTGTTATTTGGATCCCAAAAGCATTTTGACTATGTGGACTGTGACGACTGAGGGAAATTTGAGCAGATTGGTGCTTTAAGACTGATTTTTGATGCTGAAAGAGTCTTAAGATTCTGATTATCATTTGCAGCAAATACACACATTGTCCCTATTTTGAGTGTTTTGATGTGTTTATTTGAAAGGCTGAACTGTATAAAAGTGTTGGATGAATACTATTCATTAACGTAAAAATATGAACCGAGCAAAATTATAATGACAGCTTTGTGTGTTGTCAAAGCAGCTGTTTTTATTCACTTGCCGTACTTTCCCTCTGTCATTGAGTAGCCAGTTGAAAGACAGCCATAAGGACCCGACAGTCCAAGGTCAAGACAGAAGCATTGCCGCTGTTCAAAAGAGGCCTGTGAGACCCATCCTTCCTGCCTACTATAGCACAGGTGAGATAAAATATATTACACACAATATCTGTTGTCAAAATAAGCTGTCACCATATGGATTTACATATTGGCTTGTGTTTGCGTTTCTAGGCCGCAACTTGTTTCAGATCTTAACTGTCCCACCTGACAAAGGAAAACTTCAGAGTGCAACAAACAATAAATCATCCACTGGTACTGTGCATCATTTGATTTTATTTTCTATTTATACTTTATTAATCTTTCAGGCTGTAGTTTGGATATAGTTTAATTGTATGTTCCTTTAGTGCTTATAGTTGACACACACAGGCTACCTTTATTATACAGAGAGGAAGTGTTGTGTTTCTATAAGTAGAAAACGTTCTGAGGTTTCCATTCTTTGTTGATGTGGCCATTTTCTAACCACAGTGCCTCGAGAGAGTTTCTCAGGTCTCAAACCCAGCACTTTAAAGCAGCTTGGCCAGACTGTCCCCACAACCACAGCCAAGCAGGTTAACACACACACACACACACACACACACACACACACACACACACACACACACACAAACACTTAGAAACATACACAAATAGCAACAGCAAAGATGCACATTTGGTCCAATATCTTCACTTTCTGCATGTGTTTCCAAAGGATTCTTCAGTTCCAGCAGATGGAAGCCAGCCTGTGTCTTCAGTGACTGACAGGAGAGTGAATATCCTGTCATTTGTGCCTTTTAAACAACAAACCGTTTCCAGCTTTGTCAGTATACTACTATTATTTTTTACAATTAAATTTTTTAAATTAAATTACATGCAATGATCCTTTTCAGATGTAAATTTGTTTCTGGATATCCTTTTTTGTTTCTTTCTCTCTTGAAATATTGCTCTTCTTTATTCTTTTAGGAATTGGGACTGTCTACAGCACGAGGAAGGGGTCGGTGCAAGAACCCGTCCTGTGACTACATGTATAAGAACAGACACAAACCTGCAGTGTGCCCTAAATGTGGTTGTGAGCTGACCCAGAAGAACGCCAAGGGAGCAAAGGTGAAAGCTTACTTCCTCCAGATTCGTCTCAAGTGCAGTTACAGTAGGAATAGTTTCCAGCTACATCTCTAACCCCTTGACCCCCTTTATGAGTCTCAGGCCAACCGTGGATCTCTGAGCAGTTGCTTCTTAGCATTCATCTATGTAGACTTAAGACCGAGAACAGGCCTTTGATGTCAAGTCATCTTTGCCGTTTTCTTTTCAAGAACTGATGTATTTGTTTGTTTTTTTTACTTCTAGTTGTAGAACTTTGTTTTTCTAATCTTATCATCAAGGTCTGTCCATTTCTCCCAGTATGGGAATTCATTTAAGAATGAACAAACCTGTTTGTACAATTTCTTTCCTTCCATCGAAGCCCCTCAGAACTCTCGATAAATTGCGCTTTCTTTTCTTTCCTTTCGCAGTCTGGGACTCTGCTCGATCCATACCAGGCCCTGAGTCCTGCGCAGAAGGACATCCAGCGCCAGAATACCCTGCAGTTACTGCACCGTTCTCTGCAGATTCCTGAGAGCGAGGCCGAGCTTCAGGAAACGCTGACCCTCATCCAGGAGCTCAACAGTCTCCAGATCGTTTTGGTTCAACCAGGAGACCAAGAGCGTGAGGGCGGTGTAGAGACGGAGACGCTGGTCGAGTCTGGGTGGCCTCAGTTCTATGAATCAGCAGCTACTCACTGTGGACTGTGTAGCTACCCCCTCTTCAAAGGAGGTCAGAGGTGAGAAGATGGGTAGAGGGATGACAAAGTGGAGCGGCTCCCTTGCTTCCCCTCATTATTTATGTGTTCCAACTATCCTGCTTCTTGTTTTTACTGACATGCTGTGTTGATGTCCTGTTCCCTAATGTATGCTCTTATGTGTGTGTGCTTGTATGTCCCAGTACTGTTGCAGGACAGGAGGACTGCTGGCTCCTTACTGAGACACTGATCCAAACAGCATCTCTCCAGCTCAAAGTGTGTCTCAACGTTCAGTGTCTGGCTCTGCACAGCTTCACTGACCTGCATCCAGGTAAACGCCCCCCCTTACACTCGTACATTGTTCAACTACTTTTACATCAAGCGTCGACCAGTATTTTCTTCCTCTTGGTTCACTGTCCTCTTGTAGTCAGAGGCAACTCTGTGCATTTGTTCACACACAATATCTCAAACACAGCAGATCAGATTATGGGTGGACCTCTGGGAATTATGTGTATTACTGCTGTTTCATCATTTTCAAAAATACACTGATTCCTCCGAGGTAGATTCTTCTGCTTTTGTTTAGGGTGACTGTCTCTATGTCAGACACAAGTTGCTGGTTAGACTTTTCCTAAATTATAATCAGTGTGTTGCTGATTGGCCAAAAGGGAGCACCAAAACTGGGAATTACGTGTGTATAACATAAAACATCTAAGATTCCCATGAAATGTGCTTTTCCCCATTTATATGACTTTGCACCGACGACAGCTGTAGCCAGAGGCCATGTTATGTTTTCAGATTGTTTGTCTGTTCGTCAGACGCACTCTCATGAATGCGATATCTTGGGAACGCCTGGGGAGAATTTCATTACATCTGGCACAAACGTCCACTTGGACTCAACGATAAAGTGATTATATTTTGGTTGTCATAGGCCAAAGGTCACTGTGACCTAAAAAATTCCATAATTCACATGATAATCATGACAACATTTCACATAAATGTCTTTTTTTCTTTTTTTTTTAATACATTTCCAAATAGGAAAAAATGATGACGTGATTATTTTATATCTAAAAGGTCAACTTTTCTGCTATATCTTAATGCGAATTACTTTTCTTGCCATTATTCAGTGCCATAATTCAGGAACAGGTGAGATTGTGACAATTTTTCACATTTGGTTGGATACTGAATTGGTGACACTAATCTTGGGTGCCCACCTCTAAACTGTGGTGGTTGGATAGATTGTATGTGCTGCCAGGTTGTAGATGTGTGTGTAAGCCATTTACATTTTTAGAATTTGTAGCTTCTTTGCAGCAACATCCATATTTGAAGCATTGTCTCCTGTCCCGGCTACAACTTTTCAGAATCAGCTTTATTCACCAAAATGTGAAGAAATACCAGGAGGAATTTGACCTTGTTTTTTTGTTTCTCTCAATGAACTTGCACACTAATAGACATACAGCAGTAGTCCACACAATCTCATTGGTTTTGCTGATATTGAGCTTCAGGTGATTGTCGTTGCAACATGTGACAAAGCTCTGTATCAGTCCTCTGTACTCCTCTGTAAATATAGTAAGTGAAAACAGAATGTTTCTTACTGGAAAATATTTCACTGGATTCATACATCCATATATCAATATAGTGATAATTTCCATTTTACCAGATTAATTACATTTTAATAAACTCCCTAAGTGTCTTCAGTGTATATATATATATATATATATATATTGTACGAGTCTGGACAGACATGGATGTAAACTGCAACCTGAATGGGTAGTAATTCTAGTTTTTGCAGGACTCATTCATTAAACAATACCAGCCGAAGAATTTGAAAGATGCTTTGCTTATTTGAATATTTGGCTGATTAATGTGGCAAATAAAGATCTCAGACACAGCATTTTGGTATCAATTTGCAAAAACTATTGTTGTTATTATTATCATCATTTATCTCCAATGCCCAAACAGAAACTTTCTGTTGCTTAGTATAATAAACAGTAAGTAATTATTGGTTGCAGCTTTTCATACTGTCTTGTTTTATTAGTGGCAGAAGCCCACAGTTAGGCAATATTATGCTCCCGTATTCATGGTAACAGCAATAATGAGTCACACTGTATCAAGTGCATGTAAATGACTTGGCCTGAGGAAGATGTTTTTTTAAACTTTGGTATGGCCTGTAGCCAGCTTCCTCTGTGAATTAAAATCTTTTTTTTTTCTTTTTTTTTTACAGGTTTGTTCAACATTGGGAACAGACTGCTGGTTAGTATCGACCTTTTCCTCAAGATCAGGGCCAGTATCAAACTAGGGCATCCCCCCTCTCAGGTGGCCAGGACCATACTAGACCACGTCCCGAACCACCCTGGTAAACACTATGTTCAACTCTACATACATGAATCCTAACACTTTATTACTTTAATTTTGTCTGGCATTTTGAACATTTGCAACTATGTTTCTTCTATCTATTCCAGTATGTTTCCTATAAATTTCATTGTGTCTTCCTCTTTTACATCAGTCCATGCCCTGAGTCCAGAGGAGTTGTCTCAAATTCAGGAGCTTCTCCTGAGTGGCTACTGGGCCTTTGAGTGTCTGACAGTGCGTGATTACAACGATATGATCTGCGGCATTTGTGGTGTTGCTCCCAAACTGGAGATTGCACAGCGATACGCGAGCAACGTACTGGAGCTAAAGAACGTGGAGGTGAAATATTAATGCAAGAGAATGAGTGGGGGAAAAAAGCCTAAAATAGAGTCAGAACAGTACCATACAGTGGTTTTCCACATGTAAAAGCTAGAGAAAGTTGGCTTGTGAAGATGTTTTGTGTGTGTGTGTGTGTGTGTGTGTGTGTGTGTGTGTGTATGTGTGTGTAGTGACCTCTGCACATGATTACACCCATTTGATTCTGTCCACAGTTTACCTGGCCTGAGTTTTCAGTCTCCGATGAAGTACTCGTGGATGACTTCTGGCTGACCATGGAGAGTGAGGCTATCGAACAAGCGACTTTCCCCACTGACATCCCTATCACACGGGTGGATGCGTCTATCATCGCTCCCTTCATTCCCCCACTGATGAGGAGTCCTACTGTTATCAACACAGAGAAGGACAAGGTCCTGTCACACACAGAACAGCCCTCAGGTACCTGATTCTTTTATACTATAACTGATTTTAAACTATAAATATTAGTTGTTAATCTTGTGACTCGAAAATTGGTTACAGTGGCTTATGTTGACTATAAAGAAGTATTTTTTAAAGAAGGGTTTTTATCACCTGTTGTAGGAGATCCATCAGTTTTGGTGCGTCTCATTCATGATGGTCAGCTGAGACTCGACAAGATTGAAGATCACAGTGAGGACGAGCTGAGAACAATACTGGACCGCTGCGGGGCGAGCATCCCCCCAGGCTCCACTAAGGTGTGTGTGTGTGTGTGTGTGTGTGTGTGTGTGTGTGTGTGTGTGTGTGTGTGTGTGTGTGTGTGTGAGAGAGTGAAAAACAAACAGAGAAAAACATGTGCTTATTATGTTCACATGATTTTGCCTTTGTATGTTAATGACAGGAAGTAAACGCATTGACTGTAAAATACTGGCTAAGATACAAGTGTTACTGTTTGAGTAAATACACTAATCATGGGATAAATTCTTGGTCTAAAGAACAGGAAATCCCCCTCCCCCGCACCCTGGGACTGGTAAGACTTTGTCTTGCTGAAGGGTATCTCAGCAAGTTGGTTTGCTTGAACTTTGTTGAAAGATGGTTTCCTCATTCATCATTCTGAGTTTGTGTTAATCTTATCTTTGCTCACTCTAATGTACTCATATCTGTGTGGGAGTTTGTTTAAATAAAAGACGCCTTTCTGTCTCTCTCTGTGTTAGAATGAGCTGCTGGCCTCCCTGATCTCCTTGTACACACTTGTCCACAGTGGCCTCTCCACAGCCCCACAGCCCCCTGCACACCTTACTGCTGGCAAGCTGTCCAAGGTCTGCCCCCACAAGGTAAAAACAGCAGCCCTGCCAGTCTTTTAACCAGTCCTTTCAACAGGTAAATTGACACAAAATGTTGCGTGTTAAAGCCCCAAATGCAAAAATCGGTCAAAAACAATTGTATGTGTTGGATAGGTAAAATAAAAATTGAAACTCAAGTGTCCCCTGTGTGTTTGTTAGGACTTTTGAGAGGATTTTACTTACTCCATTTCCAGGTGGTGTGTGGCTCTAAGTACTTGGTGAGAGGAGAGACGGCTCGAGACCACGTAGACCTGCTGCTGTCCTCTCGCTACTGGCCCCCAGTCTATGTTAGTGACTGTGCCCGTCAGGTGGCGCTCTGTGCTGACATGCAGTACCCAGAACTAGCAACCCAAATGTGGGGCAGGAACCAAGGCTGCTTCTCTGACCCTTTTGAAAAGCCAGAAGTGAGTGATTTGAATTATATCCAATTGTCTATTAGGAAACAACAAACAAATGGTTTAGTGGTCAATTAAAGTTAAACCTGTGAATTCAATCTTGTTTTCTGAATTTTTTTTCCTTTAGTTTGTGTCGTGCGCTGAACTACAAGACCAGCCGTACAGCGCTGACCTGTCGTTGGTAGCAGAGAACCAGCAGGTCCACCCCATCACCAGATCGTCTTGTTGCTGGCTGGTTTATCCCCCTGAAGCAGCCCAGGAGCCTTCTGCTCTCCCTTCAGAGCACCACTCCATGATCCTTTGCAGAGATCTGGAGCCCTATGTCGGCTTTATGGCTGAGCTGGAGAAAGAGAGGGAAGAGGAGGATAACGAGGGGGCAGAACAGAAAGAACAGACAGACAAAGCTGAGAATGAGTCCACAGAGAAAGCGGTAAGCCGCGCGCTGCGGCAGCCTGTGGTTTTTAACAACACCGCGTATTACTACCTTTACAACCGCCTGGTTGATTTCCTCACCAGCAGGGACATCGTGACCCAGCAGATCAACCAAGTGGTGAAGGCCTGCCAACCTGGTGAGGTAGTGATCAGGGATGCTTTATACCGACTGGGAGTGGCACAGATCAACACAGAGAAAGAGGAAGATGAAGGAAGTGGAATGGAGGGACAGACACAAGAGGGAGGAACAGAGACATATGAGGTTGTACTTCCTGAATAAAAATATTCAGAATTGGACAATTAGGAGGCAGACAGAGGGATGGAACAAAAAGCTAGCTGCAAAGACAAAGACACAAGTGCAGATAATACGAGAGAGTTTGGAAGCGATGCAGCGATAAGCGATATAACCCCAATGAGCGAGGAAGCAGAAAAAGCAAAGGAGATGTCAGAGTTGGAGACTGCTTTACTCTTCATCTGGAGGACTAGCCTGTACAACAGCACATTCAATCAGCTAAAAATAGTTGTCAGGTTTTACTGATGTGCGGAAGTAGGCTGAATGTGGATAAAGTGGGTTGGACCTTTATTATAGGTAATGAGAAAACATGCAGAGTGGTCAGTAATGTTTACTGTGAAGAAGCTAACAAAGAAATAGAATTTCAGATTACAGGTTACAAGGTTATCTTTGAACCATCTTTAACTACGGTACCAGTGAGTGTGACAGTAAATAAAAGTCAGGAGGCTAGAGATTGAAATTGCATTTCTAAAAGAATGTAACAATCTTTTTTGTCCTTTTATCAATAGGGTGCCAAGAGTTAAAGGACCAGTGTGTAAGATTTAGTGGCATCTAGCACTGAAGTTGCAGCTTGCAACCAACTAAATACTGCTCGCCTTCCGAGCATAAAGGAGAAACTACAGTGGCCACAAAAAGTACGGAAAATGTGAAAGGCCCTATGTAGAGCCTGTGTCTGGTTTGTGCATTCTGGGCTACCGTAGAAACATGGCGGTTCAACATTGTAGACTCTGTAGAGGAGGATTGGCTCCCTCTGTAGATAGAAATGGCTCATTATAAGGTAACGAAAACATGATTCTTATTTTCAGGTGATTATACACTAATGAAAACATACCTATTATATAATATTATATTCAGTTTCTGACAGTAGATCCTCCTAAATGTTACACACTGGACCTTTAAAAGAAATGAAAGTATGCACAAAGATTGAGTTTTAAATCTAATTGAATGCCCTCATGTGACTTGAAGAATGTAAACCAGATTTTAATAACTCAGCTATTTCAAACCTAAATACACACTACTGGTCAAAAGTTTGGAATCCAATATATAGATTTTTCTTTTCTTTCCTTCAATACTGGCTATTGTAACGAAGATAAAAAAGTTTTTGTTGTTAAGCTTACAGTTTCTTTTACCAGTTGATGTTTTAAATTCTTATTTAACTGTTGCTAAGAGGTATCTGTGTCTTTCTGTTCTTTTAGTTGTCAGTCTGCTTAAACCGTTGTACAGTCTTCTGTTCTCCATGTACAGACCATTTCTGTTTTTGCAAACCTTTCATGTATTTATAGGAGATTTTTGTACATCTCAAAAGACGACAAAAATATGGAGTCGTTCTCTCGGCCGGCTGACTGTACCGAATCAAGCTTTTGTGCCAGGTGATTCCAAACCTTTGAGCGGTAGTCTATATGTTTAACCATGACGGATACGAAGTATTGTTTTCCCTTTTATGTTCGGAGACATGTCCGCTTTATGTTTTACAATCTTACCTCTCATCTGACACTTGTTGCCTTTTAGACTGATGTTCGCATTTGAAAAGTGGTGATAAAATGTCATTTGTACTGAATCATAACGTGGTGATGGACCTTGTGGCCTTCGCTTTAATTTACTTTTTTTTCTCTCAATGGACAACATACCTGTTGACCAATCAGCAGTCAGCTTTTGAGACTCAACTAAAAATATTTAGTAGATCTACCTGCATAAAGTGCTTCAGAAAGATTAAGGTTTTTTTTAGTACTGGTCACTCATGCTTTGCTTAACAGTTAAAATGAAGACTTACGTGAAGCACTGAGGCTGTTCAGACGGTTGTTTTGAAAATGGGTTTATTTGCCAAGACTCCATGTGTTTAGTAGGGACACCTGTCTGTCAAAAGACATCACAGCAGCCAAGTATATGTAGATAAAGAACATATTGTTGAACCAATTATGTCCTGTAAACAGCTGATGTGAAAATAAATAAATAAATCAGTCCTTACAGATTTTGCATCTCTGTTCTTTAAGTTATGCACTTGAAGCTTCTTTTATCAGAGCTTTGACTACAAATGCATTTATCAGTATACCATAAGTGGCGGACAGTGGAGAGACACATGAGGGACGAGGGTTTGCTCCCTTGTATCTTCATCAAAACTACCGCTGATGCATTACTGTCATTCTCTTTCATGTGCTACAAACAGTGGCTTCAAACATCATGTCATGGTTAGTGGAATGCCACAGAGCAAAAAAGCCCCACATTGTGTAAAGTACAGTAAAGAGAGGCACATACAGTGTCTATGTAGTTAAATTAGTGTTTGCTGTTCAATAGCAAACTGCTGATGTTGAATGTGATGAGAACTGAAAACCATGTACTTTGCTTTATAAACCTACATTCCTCAATTAAATTTTTCACTTCAATTTTATTTGTATAGCGCTAATTCATAACAGAAACTATCTCAGGACACTTTTCAAATAGAGCAGGTCTAGACTGAACTCTTTATAACATTATTTACAGAGACCCAACAGTACCACCATGAGCAAGCACTTGGCGACAAGGGCAAGGAAAAACTGCCTGTTAAAAGGCAGAAACCTAGGACAGATCCTTCGGCTCTAGGTGGGTGCTCGTCTGTCTCGACCAGTTGGGGTGAGAGAGAGACAGACAGACAGACAGACAGACAGACAGACAGACAGACAGACAGACAGGTGCACAGCAACAACAGTATTGGTACTGGCAATCTAGCAGGACCATGGCAGGAGGCTCCACTAGGATCGATAAGAACCTGCGAGACAAGAAAGCGAACTCCGGGGAAGAAGTGAAGTTAGTAACATGCATTAATGGGACATGAATGAGTGCAGAAAGAGAGAGGAAGAGAGGAGCTCAGTGCACCATGCCAGTGCAGAGAAGCTAGTACAGGAGAGATGTGATCTCTTTTTCTAGTTCCTGTCAGTACTCTTGCTGCAGTGTTTTGAATTAATTGGAGAGTTTTAATGGACTTATTGGGGCAACCCGATAATAAAGAGTTGCAGTAATCCAGCCTAGAAGTAACAAATGCATGGATTAGTTTTTCTGCATCTGTCTGTGATAGGATGTGTCTAATTTTTTTAATATTACGTAACTGAAAGAAGGCAGTCCTAGAGGTCTGCTTCATGTGGAAATTAAATGACAAATCCTGATCAAAGATAACTCCAAGATTCCTGACAGTGGTGCTAGAGGCCAAGGTAATGCCATCTAGAGTAACTATATCTTTACACAGTGAGTCTCTAAGGTTTTTGGGGCACAAGAATTTCTTTTTTTTCTGAGTTTAACATCAGAAAATTGCAGCTCATCCAGGATTTTATGTTCTTAAGACATGTTTGTAATTTAGATAATTGATTAATTTCATCGGGCTTAATCGATAGATATAACTGCGTGTCATCTGCATAACAGTGAAAGTTAATGGAGTGATTCCTAATAATTTTGCCTAAAGGGAGCATATATAAAGTAAATAGTATTGGTCCAAGTACAGAACCTTGTGGAACTCCATGACTAACTGTAGTATTTATTGAAGATTCATCGTTAACGTGTACAAACTGCGAACGATATGATAAATATGACTTAAACCAGCTTAGTGCGGTTCCTTTAATGCCAATTTGATGCTCAAGTCTCTGTAAAAGAATATTATGGTAAATGGTGTCAAATGCAGCACTAAGCTCTAATAATACAAGTACAGAGACAAGTCCATTGTCTGAAGCAATCAAAAGGTCATTATTAACTTTAACCAGAGCTGTCTCTGTGCTGTGATGAACTCTAAATCCTGACTGAAAATCCTCAAATAAACTATTGTTATGTAAAAAGTCACACAACTCTTTGGCGACTACTTTCTCCAGTATCTTAGAGAGGAAGGGGAGGTTAGAGATTGGTCTATAGTTGGCTAAAACACCTGGGTCAAGAGTGGGCTTTTTAAGAAGGGGTTTAATTACAGCTACTTTAAGGGACTGTGGTACATATCCTGATAATAAAAAAAGATTAATCAAATCCAGTAAAGAAGTGCCAATTAAGGGTACGACTTCTTTAAGCAGCCTAGTTGGGATCGGGTCCAACAGCCAGGTTGATGGCTTCGATGTAGAAATTATTGAAGTTAACTGATGAAGATCGATAGCAGAAAAACAGTCTAAATATATATCTAAGTTTACATTAGTTAAAGTTCCTGAACTTGGAGAGCCACTGATAACTGTTGATGGCAGTTGGTGATTAATTTTCTCTCTAATAGTAATAATTTTATTATAAAAGAAGCTCATAAAGTCGTTGCTACTTAATTTATGGGGATATGTGGCTCAATAGAGCTGTGGCTCTCTGTCAGCCTGGCTACAGTGCTGAAGAGGAACCTAGGGTTATTCTTATTTTCTTCTATTATTGCTGAATAATAGGCTCCTACGGAGGGCCTTTCTATAGGTTTTAAGATTATCTTGCCAAATTGAGCGAAGATAATTTGGAAGAGCGCCATTTCCTTTGAGATTTCCTAGCTTTTTGTTTTAATTGGTGGGTTTGGTGGTTGTACCACGGTGCTAGTTTCCTATGTTTTAATAATTTCCTTTGTATAGGAGGGATAGAATCTAATGTTCTTCGTAGTGAGCCTGCAGCACTATCAACAAGATTAACAATTTCAGAGGGACTAAAGTTGTTATAGGATTGTGTTAAATTCAGACATGGCATTGAATTAAACATTGAAGGAATCTCCTCCTTAAATTTAGCTACAGCACTGTCAGATAGACATCTGCTGTAGGAAGTTTTGCCTAATGGCTTATAATCTAATAGTCTGAATTCAAAAGTTATTAAATAATGGTCAGATAGGAAAGGATTATGTGGGAAGACTATTAAATGTTCAATGTCAATGCCATATGATAGAACAAGGTCAAGAGTGTGATTAAAACAATGAGTTGGTTTATTTACACTCTGACAGAAGCCAATCGAGTCTATTAATGATATAAATGCGTTACTAAGGCTGTCATTGTCAACATCCACATGAATATTAAAATCACCCACAATAATTACTTTATCTGATTTAAGGACTAAACTTGATAGAAACTCTGAGAATTCAGATATAAAATCAGAGTACGGTCCAGGAGCGCGGTACACTATAACAAATAGAACTGGCTGCAGTGTATTCCAGTTTGGGTGAGAAAGACTAAGAACAAGGCTTTCAAATGAATTATAATTTAGTTTAGGTTTAGGGTCCATTAAAACGCTTGAATCATAAATGGCTGCCACTCCACCTCCTCGGCCAGTGCCTCGAGGAACGTGAGTATTAATGATTGGGGGGGGGGCAGTGGATTCATTTAGGCTAACATACTCCTCGTGGGACAACCAGGTCTCAGTAAGACAAAGTAAATCAATATCATAATCTGATATTAATTCATTCTCTAAAACAGCTTTAGATAACAGAGACCTGATATTTAACAGTCTGCATTTCATTCTTTTATTTTGTGCTACTGAGGAGTTAGTTTTAATTTTTATTAGATTTTTATGTTTAACTCCTCTTGTTTTTATTTCTTTAAATAATTTAGGTGGTTGGGGGACAGACACAGTCTCTATGGGGTTTATAAATGTACGCACACTTAAATCCAAATCCTACATTTCATGATTTCTCAGAGGTTTCTTTTCAGGACAACGCCATTTTTGATATCACAACGCTTCTAATTGTGGGGTTTTTCCCTCGAGCAAAGTCATCTGGATTGTGGATTTATAGGAACTGTGTATAAAAAGAGCTCAGTTGACTTTGACTCCACTGAGTTTCTAAGAGAATTACAGTGTTTTGTTATTCAGTGACATGGTATTCATAATTCTTTGCAGAATTCTGTTTTTCATGCAAAAGTAGCGTTAAATATGATGCAGTGTTATATGTGCAACACCACCTAGAGCAGCAACATTGCAAAACTGACCATTTTCATACTGAGTATTCTGTTTTTTAATACTGCTGAGGACATTGCTGCTAATAGCTAATCTTTATATTTACTTAGTAAATATAGTAAGGAACAACTTGAACATTTCACAGGTCTGTTAGTTAAACTAAACAACACAAATATTTTAAAATGTTCACTTATTGTGTAGCAGTGCAAGTGAGCTAATTATATTTTATACAACTGAAAAAACTAAATGTTTTAAACCATAACAGGAATCTTATTGGGGAGAAATATCAGTGTTTGTGCTGTTAATAACATCATTAAAACACCACAGAAATTAATTCTGTGATGCCTCTGAAATTGTTTTACACAGGGCAACTAAAGGAAAGAGTAACAAAAGTACTTTGGAGAATATTCTGCTTTACTCAAACTCTGTAATGTCTCAGTTCCGTGATGGACAACTGAGCAAAGACTTATTCAAAATGTACTTCGAACTCCTTAGACTTAGAAGGTCTGGTACCTCATAAAGTAAAAACAAGCTTTTGAAACTGTTTCTTTTCTTTTTTTTTTTTTTTAAAGAAATAGGATTTTAGCTGAAACCACACAAAGGAGGAAAAGCATTTAGACTTTCTGTAGTCTCAGTGGTGGGATGAATACTTCCCTACAAAGATTTCAGGGTTGCGCAATGTGCACAGATACTGTGGGAAATGTTCCAGAAAAAAAATGCAGAATGGACCTCAGCCAGTCAAAAATAGGAAGTGAGGAGAGAAGAACTTAAAGGCTGCACAGTTTCTATCAACACAGTGAAGTACAACAAAGAAAAACACAGTTTAGAAATATCAGGCACCACATCGTATTCTAGTATTACATATAAACCTTTTTTAGTTTTTAATGGTAAAGCTTCATTCAACGCCTCTGAAGTTTTTCAGTGATTTAATTGGCAGCTTTTGCATTGATTGTCTCATTTGCACAAAAAAACCATACACATATATGCAATGCTGATGTTCTACTATTCGACATCATTTCAGCGAAAATAAAGATAATTCTTGATTTACATCATGAGATATATACATTATTAGACATCTCACTCGTGTTTCATTCAGATGCAAGCACATTTGAAATGCCTGAATCAAACAAATTTGCAGTCTGTAAATCTCACTATAGCTTATATGTTATTCTAAAATCTTCATACAGTTGGCAGTGTAGGCTGACTGCTACATATAGACATTGTCTAATTCTACAGGAAATGAGAAGAGTAAGTTGTGCCAAAAAAAGAAAAACACTTTCACATTGTCAAACATGAACCATTGTTCATCTGATCCATAACGGATCCACAGATTTCCCTGCTCAGTTCAGTTGTATTCCCCTGCTCCTATATCATACTGAACACTGGTTAAGTAATTAGATTGAAGTGGAACAATCACATGTTGCCATCAACTGACAGCTACTGTAAGTGTGTCACAAGAAATACAGCTATGACCAAAGCATAGAGAAGGAAAACAAAGTGGGCGTTCTTTGCCTTCTCCACGGTCAATTGAGCATGTTTAAACCAGGGTAAAAACACTTGCACTGTCTAGGTGTTCAATTAAGGTGATCAGAGAATGAAACCTAATTTGTCATGTCCGCACATAAAGATGTGGAGCTTGCATAGTTTTGGATTCATTGTTTGTGCTTCACTTTACATGCAATAAAAATGATGATAAGGAAGTGAACCTGCTGACAAAAGTGGCTGAAGTCGCCATAAAAACAAGGCATCCACTCTCCTGGGGCAGTGATACAAAATAGTAACAAACATTGTGCACAACATATAATTAAGGACACTCTCGGGGGAGAGGACAGACAGATTCTCCATTGGATAGACTGTAATAGATTATACCTCAAATACATAATAGAAGGAGTTATAAACAGTCCGTGAGGGAGTAACATTTAGGATAAGGTACAGCTTTGGATGCTTGTGTGGTTTGTTGACATGATTCCTCCTTTCATGTCTGCAGTTGGTATTAGACGTGGCAATTTCTAGTCATGGTCTGCAAAGAAGCAAGTCACATGCTTGCTGCAGCTGCTCGTCTGTCTGGCGAGCAGACACTACAGGCAAAAAATAGCTGTGAAGGCGACTCTCTGCAACTGTCCCGGCGGTTAGAACAAGCTGTGGTACTCTGGCCACGGACTACAGCTAATCCCACTTTCCTGATGCTGGCTGATGAGTGATTGGTTTGCTGACTGATTGGCTTTTAGGACTTTCAACAAAACTGGTAGTTGTTGGTCTTCATCAGAGGCTGCTCCTCTTCCTCGTGGTCACAAGACTGGTCACAGGGGCCGTCGCAGCACTTGGGCTCATCACACACTTCACCCTCTGTGACCTGCTGCTGCACATTCTGGTAGATTAGCTGTGGAGAGGCATCATTAGGATGGTGAGATTTGATCTAAGAGAGCCTAATATTGGCTTCATCTGAATATTATGCATGATGAGAGAACAATTTCTTGCAATCAAACTATATTTTGTATCTAAAACGTATAATTCTGTTTATGTGGCAGAATATGTTTCTTTGTTAGAAATATATATACATATATATATATAGTGAGTTTCTCCTTTGGAAACAGCACCCAAATAAGATTCTAACACAAAACAATCTAATTCATTTAATTGGTTTGACAGCACAGCTAAATCTGTTGTGTCTTTGGGAGAGTTAAATGAAATAAAGGAGGTTTTCTGAGGACATCTTGGCTAGAGTGTCACATGCTTTGTTCCATGCATAGTTTTAGTTTTGGCAAAGCCAGACTGGAGTCCCTACACCCTGCTTCACACTAACTCACCTGTTCCTGCCCGGGTTGGTCCCCAAGTAGTCTTTCTATCAAATGTGTAATCTTGTTAAATGTTGGACGCTCTGTAGGCTCCAGATTCCAGCACATCTTCATGATCATGTAGCTGAAACAAAAGTGAACCATACATCAAAACATTTTAAAACTTTTAATGGATTAATTACGCTGGAAAAAAATTAACTGATGGTATACATTTTCAGGGGCTTATATCCTGTGCGCTCGATTTTCACTGCTCAAATTCTGTGGTGTAAAATCAAGGAACTGTATGAAGCCAAATTAGAAAAATAAGGAGAGGCTTATGGAGGTGGTGACGCAGTTTGATAAGAGAGACTCGTTCATAAGAACCCCTGCCCCTCCAGTCTCATTTTGCTGCCGTGAAATAGCAGTTACATGGCTTCCTAGCTTCGAGATCATGTGGCTAACAGGCAGAACTGAGGCCTGACTCACAGCAGAACAACAGATGATTAGGCCCTGACTCAGATTCAGTCCCAAGCGTTTCCACAGCACAGTTATTCCGGGTGGTGTGACAGCCATGCCAAATCAGCACACACAGATGTTAGGCCTCTCTGAGATACTGGGAAAAACACTCTCTTTATTTTCTTATTTTGGTGGCTTGTAAAGTTGGGAGTTTAGGCTTGTTATGTTTTGAGTTTGGGGTTAGGAGATAACCCTAAGCAAGTAAATTAAACTCAGGAATAATGTGAGTGGTTCATGAGGTTACCTCATGTGTCAGTTATTTCAGATGTTAGATAGGGCCGACGACTGGAAAAGAAAAAGGGGATCTTTGTTCAGTCGTGATTAATTTGGGAAACATGCAGTTTGAACTGCCCAATGTTGGAGTCAACAAATCAGAATCAGCGTTTGTTTTTATAAATTAGTCATTGTTAAAGCTTTTATCAACTGAAATATTACTAGTTACAATTGCATGTTAGCAGCTGGTCTCACCAGAATAACCGCAACATTTATACCACTGTTTTTCAGAGTCTGATAAGTTGAGTGCTCACTATTGACTCAATTGTAAAAACCCAGCTGATAGTCACTTGATTCTCCAGTAAAACTCAACTGATAATCAGATGACACTAAGTAGAGTATTAACATTGGCTGAACAGAAAGTGTTTAAAAAAAGCAGCAGTGATAATATTTGTATGAACCAGAATTTATGTTGCTGAAGGGAGGAGCTTACATCTCAGGTGGGGCAAAGTCTGGTTGGGACATCTGGTAGCCACGCTTCACCATCTTGTAGAACCTGGAGTCCACAGCCATGCTGGGGTAGGGGCTCTTGCCTAATAGAGAATAATATACTCTAATTTTAGCAAGCACATCATGAAATAAATGTGTGTAAACGTAAGGCACATAGGCATGTGTTCTGACCTAAAGAGAAGATCTCCCACAGGAGGATGCCGTAGGACCAGACGTCACTCTGGACGGTGTAGACACAGTCGAAGATGCTCTCTGGAGCCATCCACTTCACTGGCAGACGTGCCTTCACACACAATGGAAAAAGCACAAAAAACGTCTTTTTATCTGGTCTCTAATTTGGTTAATGTGAAGTAAATATTGGATCTAATTTAATCTCGACTTACATTGCCCTTCACCACGTAGTTGGAGTCATTCATGATGTCACGTGCCAGACCAAAGTCACAAATCTTGGCCACTCTGCGGTCAGTCAATAGAACATTCCTAGCAGCAACGTCTCTGTGAATACACTGCACACACATACACATACACACAGTTTGTCAGGGTGGTAGTTTCATACACTATGACAATGTATGTACAAAATTTGAAGAATGTTATGAAATACTCCTTATAACTAAGTGAAGTATTTCACACCCATCGTTCATCGTATTCTATTAAAAGCCTTATTTTTTCATGCATATTTGGTTGCTTTTTTCTGGAATTGTTGTCTGGGTAATTCCCCTTTTCGAGGGACATCACAGCAGCTGCTGCTGTATATTATACACAGTAGTATTTTCTGTTTTAAGTGTTTGTCCATTTGAATTATTTCTGCGGTAAAATCACTCACATTTTTGGCAGCCAGAAAGTCAAGGCCCTGAGCCACTTGAAATGAAAACCTCAGCAAGTCATCAATGTCCAACGGCCAGTCAATAACAGTCTCCTCACACACAGAGTCTTGGTAAGAATCAGACAGAAATAATGTTAATAACACAGGAATAAAGACTGCTGATACCTTTATAATGACCTACTTTGTGTCCATTTAAACTGGGATCGGGTGAGAAGGTTTTTACCTTGAGATAATTCCATATTTGGCAGCTGGCTGGGTCTCATCTCCAAGTAACTGCTTGAGGATGTACTGGAGATCCCACTGTCACTGTTGGATGGAAAAAACAAGAGAAGAAAGACCGAGTGGGAGGTCAGCACACACAGATAACAGAGGTGTTTTTCCCAAATACTCCATCATGATATTGCACAAAGGTACCTTCTAATGAACTGTTTCTGATTGCAGATATTCTTGTAATCATTCGAGTTCTCCATAATATCAGGAATGTTCATAACAAAGTTCACAAACGTCTCTGCCTTCTGGCGAAGGAAGTTCAGGAGGTCGCCGAGGCTGCAATACTCTGTGATCACAAGCACTGGTCCTGATGAGGAAACA